>NC_140932.1:162037985-162637985 GCF_014529385.1 Adiantum capillus-veneris
CACACGAGCTGGCTGGAGCTATGCTCTCTCCTCTTTGTTCAGCAAACCCATGGGTTCGTTTTCTATTTCTTCTGCTCGACCCCTGTCTTAGGTTGCACGCATAGGTATTGGAGTGGTCTCCCATCCTCATGCCTCCTCCAATACTCAAAGTTCCTCCTGCAATCGATTTTCAAGCAGGAAAGCAGTACTTGGAAGCAACCTTCTCAACTTCTTCTGTGTCTCAGTACATACAGCAAATTGGCAAGCAAGATGGGCTCCCTTGCAATAGCCTATGGGGACCATCCTATATGGACGTACAGTCCCCATTTGATATTCTAGAGTACAGCAAGAGATCATCCAATGGTCAAGTTTTGACTGCATCAGGCTTGGCTACGCGCATACAAGGAGGAGAAGTCGACACACAGGTAGGTGCAATTGCACCTACTCAGGAAATTCTGGTATTTTAATAAATGGAAATTCTGGTCTTTTAATTGAACGTCTTGCACATTCTTAGATGTAAATCCTTTTGTGAACGTGGGTTTAAAGCCTAAAATCCTCATGTGAGCTGCTCCCATGAGTTGACATGCTTTGGAATACTGAAATATAACTCGAAAAGCTGGGGAAATGATGTCAAAGTTTTGCAAAAATAAACAATTTTTAAACTTGCCATTTGGGGCTTTCTACTTGGCATATTATCAACTTGCTGGATTTCTGCCTGCTGCTAGTGTTTTAACAGTTCAACTTATTAGCATTTCAGGTTATGATGTTCTTAATCTGCTAAATAGAATCTAAAGATAATTTGTAATGATGGGATTGTTAGTTTGGGAATAGGACAGTCACTTTGGACACCTTTTATGTGGTTGTAATCTCAACAGTTTATTGATTATTATGAGGATATAGTGTTTTCTTTGACTTTGCCAAGACGCGCGCGCACACACACACACACACACACACACACACACACACACACACACACACACACACACACACATGATGTTTTATCTTTCCTTGTCCCAAACCACCCCTTGCACCCTCGTGACCACCTCGCAATCATACGCACTCATATCCTACCGCAACAGTCGCATACCATTTTGGTTTGCTCACGTTTTGACTTGCAGGAAAAAGTCTACATAAAGTAACTTGATATAGTTTGGATATGGTTTTTGGAAATGATATGTCACTCTTTCTTTCAGTAACCTTATGTGAGGGTATTGTACATGATGGCTGGGACTCGTTTTTTTTGAAACTATTGAGCATATACAAAGGAAATGCTGTCGAAATTCCTACTTGTAGGAAAACGTCTACATAAAATAACTTGATCTAATTCAGATATGGTGTTTGGAAATGATTTGTCACTCTTTCTTTCAGTAACCTCATGTGAGGGTATCATACATGATGGCTGGGATTTGTTTTTTTTGAAAAATATTGAGCAGATACAAAGGAAATGCTGTCGAAATTCCTACAAAAATAAAAAAGACATACACTATGTAATTTTAAAAAAGAACATAGTATAGGGAATGATGACAATGAACATAGTATGGGGAACTATGAAATTGGGTTTGATTCCCTGCGAGACATAACATACATTAGACTTTCTGATGAGATACATTTGTACAGGCTTATTGCATATTACATTTCTTCATTTATAGTCGAAATAGTTTCAAAAGATTGAGCTTAGATGGTTAATCTGGCTATGTTATCGAGAAAGTTACTCAGTAAATTCTGGTTTTTTAATGGTTAATAATGATGTTTTGTCTCCCGAGCTTATCAATCTTGTTACAAATGTATGTCGTAAACCTTTGAGCTTGACCTTCTCTCCTTGATTGAATAGATGTATACCTTTTGAATTTAATGTTAGTACTTTGAACATACTCCAATGTTTTTAAATAGTGCCTTAATCCTCACGTGAGGGTCTCGGATGAGATGGCTGTGGGCTGGACTTTTAAAAATGAGTTCAAAATACAAAGGAGATGCTGTCTGATTTTTTTTGGAATTAAAAGATGAAAACATTATTGTAAATTAAGGACTCACTCTTTAGACTTAATACTTGGTCTATTTTATGGTGTTAGCTTTTGTTGTAATTTTTGACACCAATAACAAGGGGAGAGAGTCGTTAACACTTGCCTTACCAAGTAGTGCTAGTTCTGACAGGCTTGTGTTTCTTCGATGGTGATAGGTAAGAGATTCTTTCCTTGGGATTACAATGAAAACTGCAGTAGTAACATAAGATCGTCCAATGTACCACCTGGATATATCCTTCTCCGTTTAGAAGTAGTGAAAGCTCATCCCAAAGGATGGGTACATAGAGATACAACACTAAGATATTATATTGTACTGATCAAAGATCAAATTTTTGATCTAAATGATTGTATTATCCATTAGATATAGAATGCTGTATATGAAATGATAATTGAGGTTTATGACATCTTGTTTTAATATTGTTAATTAATATATTATTTAATACAATCTTCTAAGTATGGTTCAATTATGAGGGGATTTTCATACTTAAACACACACTTCTTTTCCCTACTACTCTTTGGTTGGAATAGTGCCATACTTAGCAATTGGAATTATATAATAATTAATATAGCTACTCCAATTTATCCTGACTTCAATTTAACGATTTTTGGCAGGATATGGGTATTTATACCCTAAGAATTGGATTGCCTACTCTCTAATACAAGTTACATTATTATTATCTTGATCCACCCAATCCAAAGGGATGGGTTGGAGCTCTCAGTTCCTAAATTGGTCAAGCACCTACATGTTTACATATAATCCATTTACTGTAATTATTGACCACCCTTGAGCAGGTGTGGAATTTCAAGTTATCTTTGTCTTGCAGGATTGGAGTATTGTATAGTAACCAACATGACGACATAATCCACAAAATTGGTGTGACATCAACCAAAATCATAAGATATCAGGTATGTAGTTTTCATAGTACCTTACTCTCCTCCTTGGAGGACCCCTTTATCATTGGGTGTTCTTATATCTAAGTTCTGTTCAACACATTATAGAGGAGTAATCTCGCATCTAAACCTTTTTAACACCATACAAGTGATTGAGCTATAAACATGGAAATTTTTAGGAAGCATTTACTACAATTGATGGGGGATTGGTCCACTTGGTGGACCATCCTCCACCAAGTGAATCTCTCCTCTAGGATGGGAGAGGGCCACACACACACACACACACACACACACACACACACACACACACACACACACACACACACACACACACACATTTCTTTGACTGCTTCCCTCTTTGGTGCTTTTGGCAGATGTCAGTCTTGGACATGGGTTCATGCCTACATCTTTTAGAATGGCCTCTGTTGTACACATAACTTTCAAGGTTTAGAGAATGGGTCTGGTTCTGGACAAAGAGCCGCACCTTTTGGACTTATACTTGCACACACGTTTACTCAGAAGCTAATCTTGGGTGTCATTTATGAGAGCTAATATATAGCCACTCATAAATACTCAACTACACACTTGATTCAACACACCCAATTGTGTTTGTGTGCGCTCCTTGCCGCACTGTCGAAGCAAGGGACTTGCCGATACACCGTGTGCGAGCCACAAATGGCTCCAAGAACACAACAAGACTAATCTAGTAAGCTCAAAAGAGGGAAATGGTGTGTCACTCACTGCTCTATGCTCCTGCCGTGGAGGATTCCTCGCCGCGATGAAGAAGAAGCTGCAGTCGTGCCACACTCAACCGCTTCTCCGCCGTCGTGCCTTCGTAATGCTCGATTGCACACACACTCTCCCTCTCTCTCTCTCTCTCACACATACACACACACGAGGAGGTGAAGAAGAAGAAGATGGAGATGGAGATGGAGCAAGAGCACTCTTCTATTGCACAAATGGGAGAATGAGTGAATTTTAGGTTTAGTTGGCTTTTATATGAGCTCACCCCATTCACACTTGGGCGCCCATGCTTAGCCAACTAATCCCTTGAATGTCCCAGTTAGAGTGCGCCTCTCATCGGCGATCACTCTTACCCTTTTCCTTTTGGTCCGACAAGCCCGGTACCTGACTCTACCAAATACATAATACACGTCCGTTGTAGGTGATGGGGTGTCTGTGAGCCGTGAGGGTTAACATGCCCCCCTTCCTGATGTAGATTCCGTCCTTGGAAGCTATTGAGTTGAAGCTGGTTCGTCGAGGTGGAAGAGCATTTGAGATGAATGTCCTTAGCCTTCTTGAGTCACTGCAAAATCAAACAACATTGGCACAGTAATTGCATTCTCTTAAAAAGCATATGCAGTTTTAGGTAGACAAATTGATTGGTAAAAGAATTTCAAACAATTTGTTAGCAATGAACATTAAATTGCAATGTAATCAAATGCATAAACAGATGTAAAGGTAAAAAATTAAACAAGTCTGGGGTCGCTAATTTGACAGTCGAAAGGCACTAGAGATCGAATATTAATACCATGGGTAAGCTTCTTAATTATCTGTGGTCAATTAAGTTGTTTAATCGCGAGAGCCAAGTATTCATGTTCGAGGGCTGACTAGAGGCGATATTTAAAAGACCTTGTAGTTAAGCCACCATAAAAGGAATTTCTCATGAAATCATCGCCTGACTGATTACTTTTTCTTTGACCCCCCAAAGTCTTTTCACAGTGATTCAATTTTGATGTGTGTGCTTATTTTGTATGCCTTGGGTTTTTTGCTTTTCAAGTAAAAGCGCCCATACTGGGAACCTCTAGGGCTCTAGTACCATAGGCAATACATGTGAGTGAAGTACCAAATCAAGTTGAGATTTCTCTTCCAGCTTAAGATTTTACAGTGTGGCACTTTGATTTTTTGTTTGTTCATTTTCAGCATTTTAATTTTGTAACTTTGGGGGGTCATATAACACTGATACACCTCCCATGCTCATCACACCAGTAAACTCCCTTTATAATACTTAAGCTAAAGGTCAATAGGGTCAAGCCCACTAGAAAGCCCTAGTACATTTCACACAATGCTGCCTAAATCGGATTAAGAACCTAAGTAACCATTAATTATTAGGAAGGCATTCCCCATGGTATTAAGAGAATATTTCTAACACCTAACTTGGTCAAACTAGCTTAGTCGGACTGCTTGATTTTTTAACTTATACAAGTGATTATGACAAAAAATTACATTGAATTAAATGTTTGATACTAAGCAAATGCGGTGAATATTAGGCTACCAATCACAATTAAAGCTGACAATCATAGATGCAAAAAAGATAAGGGGCAATGCTAATGGACAAGAAACACTTGTTTGTGTCGATGGTCGCGCTTGATTTGAAGAGTGAGTCGAGATAAAGATTCCATGAAGGTCCAAATCCTACCAATAGCAACACGCTCCTGTACACACTAGGAAACAAAAGGAATACCTCCAGGAGGCACATTAGTGGAAAAAGGTACCAACACTTATTGAACACAACAAAAAACATAAGGACCCTAACCTAATTATTTGCACTCCCCCTAGAGAGTCAAGGGAATATGATATTGTAGAGGTTGGGGGGAAACCCTAAGGCTAAACCCCTATCCTCGTCGTCGAGATAAACAAAGTCATCATCCATGAGACCATATGTGCCATCCGTGTAGTCCTGTAAATTTTCTTCTTCATCATAGGTGCCCATGTTTACTAAGAAGGTCACTAGACGCCTATAGTCATCTTGGTCAAAAGGGTAGGCTTGTGCAATGGGAGAAACGCTCTCTACTAAGTATGGATCAGACGTGGTCAAGAGACGTATCAACCATTCTAACTCCTCAAAATTCCTCTCACATGCTAGCGTACCTATCAAATCCCATTCACATGCAAGCACTGGAAAGACCATGTGAAATATTTGTGAAAAGTAACGAGGGTACCTCTCACCCAAGGCAGGAGTGGATGACTCTAGCGTACTAGCCATATCTTTACACGCAAATAGATGATGGTTAGAGTGCAAATATTACAAGGGTCGTGTTCTTGTGCATAATTTGTTTTTATGATTTGTGTTATGGCTCTTGCTCTTTTCCTTTTTTATCTTGTTTTTGTGAGTATAAGGCTTTATATATACATTCCCTAAGATCGGGGATTAAGAGGTCAGGGAGAAAGGTTGAGAGGGAAGCAAGTGAATGATGGATGTCCACAAACACCTCCCCCTTCCTTGGGTAGATCATACCATTTGAAATGAGCTTGTCACCCTTTGAAACCAATTGTTCCAGTTGGTAATAGGTGAGGATTTTTTCCAGTAGTTTTCTATTACCCTAGGTGCCTCGTTAAGTTGCAAGGGTGGTAAGGTACTCTCCCTGGATCGAACTTGAAGTGGTTCATCAGGTGATTCTTGAACACTGGGAGGTGTGGATTCTTTTGTAGCTTCATGGAGGTCCACTACTATAGATGGAGGCTGTGTAGAAGCTTTTACCTCTATGGATGTATTACATGAGGAGCTAGAAGCTTCATGGAACTCCCCCCTTCCTGAGCTAGGTGGGATAAATTGGTTTTGCCTTGGAGCCCAAACTAGCTCTAGACTAGGTGTGTAGCATTCTGTGATCTTTCCCTTCCCACGGTCCGCCGTTGGATTTAGCGTTACACTGTTTGACTCATATGGGTTTGTTGTCGATAGAGAAGGACACATTTTACATTTAGGTACCCAAATTTTCTCATTTCCATCATAGTAGCCTTGGGCTTCTAATAGTTGTTTTGGAATCCATCGTGATTTGGTCTTGACTCTCCTAGGGCGCGCTCTTGGTTTTCCCAGGAAATTTTTTCTTGGAATGGATGGGAGGGTTGAGGTAGTTGGAAGTAATGCCTTGGCGACCCATTGATCATATGTACTCTTAGGTCGTGCAGGTTGAGTACTTGCAATATTACTGCTTGCTCCAACTACAAGTGTTGAAGTGCTAGATTCATGGGTAGCCGGCAAAGACGAGTTAACCACCTTGGCTTGTGAATGTTGGCTATCCTTCAACTTTGCTAGAGTTTGCAACGTAGGTGACTTTGCTTGAATGATAGGGATAAGAGTCGATGGTCGCGTCGTGACACTACCAGTATCCCAATCAATAGTGCATTTGGTTGCCAACATCCACGTGCGTCCCAGGTTTACGTTGCCTTCCATAGCTCCTGCGGGCATGACTAGAAACCTCTGCACTATGCTTCCATTGTCATAAACAACAGGGGTCTGAAGGACTCCAAGAATAGAATTTTTCTTTTTATTAATGCCCTTGAATTGCATCGTACTCGGGGATAGGGTTGGTTTCCCTAATTGACACCAAACTCCATAGGATAACAAATTGTGTTCAGCTCCCGTATCTAATAAGGCATTGTATAGTACTTTCCCATAGGGGCTATTTAGCTCAATTGGGTATCGTAGGGGTGGCTCAGATTCTAATGAGTCTTCATCTGTGTCCTCGAAAAATGCTTGCGTGATTCCCAGATTAGCCTCTCGTTGGCTTCTAAGACGTTGTTGTCGTTCTCGAGCCTCAACTCTTGCTTGGATTTTTTAAAGCTCTGGTTGTTCCTTGGCAGCCTTCTTTTGATGGATGGCTTGCAACTCTTCCTGGCTTAGAGGATCATAATATCTTTTGAATTTACTCCCATTAAGGAATCCAATGGTTTCAACTCCATCTAGAGTCTCCACATGAATGGTACCTTGCGGGGTAATTTCACACACTCGATATGGTCCCTTACCAGCGTATTTCAATTTCTTCTTTTCATTACATACCCCGTACATAAGAAATTTATCACCAACCTTGATGTCTTTATCCTTTAAATGGCTATTAAACCACTTCTTTCTCCTATCCTTCTCCACTAGAGCATTTCGCACAGCTAATTGCCTTTCTTCATCTAGCCTTTCTAAGATATATAAGCGCTCCACTAAGGGGTTACCATCCCAAACTTCTTGAGAAGCTACTCGAAGACTAGGAATGACAAACTCCCATGGCATAACTACTTCTTGGCCATACACCATCTTAAACGGTGTGCAATTAATAGCAACTTTATACGCAGTACGATAAGCCCATAAAGCTGATGTAAGCTTAGGTCCCAATTAGTGCGATGAGCCTCGACTTTCTTTGTCAAAATGGAGATGAGAGTTTTGTTGGTACTCTCAGCTTGGCCATTTGCTTGGGGATAATAGGGTGTAGACTTGTGGTGAGATATCATGAAGTTTGATGTGAGTTCTTTTATTACTTCATTTATAAAATGAGTTCCATTGTCACTCACAAGTTCAAAGGGGCATCCAAAACGTGTGATAATGTTCTCAAAGAGGAACTTAGCTGTTGTTTTTGCATCCGCCTTTCGTGTTGCTTTTGCTTCAGCCCATTTGGTTACATAGTCGGTAGCCACAATGATATATCGTGATTGTGTGTTACGTGCAGCCGGACTAATCGGTCCTACAAAGTCTAAGCCCCACTTTTCAAATGGTTGGGTTACCTTGATGGGATGTAGAGGCATCCTATCACTTCTTTGCGGCTTCTTGAAGCGTTGGCATTCATCACATCCCTTTGCAAAAAGTGATGCATCCTTAAACAGAGTGGGCCACCAATAGCCGGACTGTAAGATCTTTCGGGCAGTCCAGTTTCCTGAAAAGTGACCACCAGCTACACCCATGTGTGCCTCTTGTAGAATATATAAATACTCATCCTCGCGGGCACAGCGTCTAAGAACATCATCTTTTCCTCTCTTATAGAGAGTTCTAGCCAGTAAGCAATAGGGTTCGCATTCCTTGATTAATTTTCGAGCTATATCTTTTCGCAGTTCTTTGGGTGGAAAACCATTAACTAAGAAGTTAACAATCTTTTCACTCCATTCAGGCATTGTCTCAACAATGAACAAAGGAGTATCAGGCAATTCATCATCAACCCCCGTAGGAGCTTCGCCATTAGGGATACGAGATAAATGATCCGCCATGACATGTTTCCTCCCAGGCCTCACAACAACGATGAAGTCAAACTCAAGAAGAATTAACAACCATCGTGTAATTCGACCTGTGGAACACGGCTTGCTTACCAAATATAGCAATGCTTGATGATCAACATAAAACACAAACTTGGTAGCAAGAAGGTAATAGCGAAATTTCTTTACTGCGTAAATCATAGCTAGACCTTTGCGCTCTGTAGTAGTGTAGTTCATCTCGGCATCATTTAATTGGCGACTTGCAAAGCTAATAGGGTAGTCCAATTTATGTTCTCCTGGTTGAGTTAGAACACACCCAATAGCAAAATTTGATGCATCAATATGCACATGAAAAGGTACATTCCAATCAGGTGTTCGCAAGATTGGAGCACTTGTTAGGGCCTTCTTTAATAGCTCATAAGATTGATGACATTATTCCGTCCAGTGAAACTCGATAAGAAGCTTGTACAATGGACGCGCTATCTCGGCAAAGTTTAAAATAAATCTTCGATAATAACCAACATGGCCCATAAATCTTTGAACTCCTTTATAGTTCGTAGGTGGTGGCAAATTGGCAATGGCTTTAATCTTACTCTCATCTGTGGATATCCCGTTCTTGGACACTATATGCCCTAGAATGACTCCATGCTTAACCCAAAATTGGCATTTGAAAGGGTTCAATGAGATGCGATAAAATCTGCACCTTTCAAATATTTTTTGTAGATATAACAAATGCTTCTCCCAAGAAGAATAAACACAAAGGTAGTCTAGGAAAGCTTCACAAAACTCCCTTAGAAATTCTTTAAACGCAGTGTTTATTAAGCGTTAGAATGTAGCAGGGGCATTTGTTAAGCCAAAGGCCATAACACGAAATGCAAACACTCCAAACTCCGTGATAAAAGCAGTTTTAGCTTGGTCCTCTAATGCAATTGTGATTTGATTGTAACCAGAGTACCCATCTAAAAAGCTATAAGCCTCCTTGCCCGCAACTCTTTCAAGCACATGTTCTGAATATGGCAAGGGATAATGATCTCTCCTAGTGGCTGCATTAACTTTCTTGAGGTCCACGCACACTCTTAGTTTCCCATTCTTTTTTGGCACAATGACTATTGGAGAAACCCATTCTGAGTGCTCAATAGGGTATATGAATCTACATTGGATAAGTTTTTCAATCTCCTCTTGTACAATTTTGGCGTACTTAGGATTCATTGGATAGGGTCGTTGCTGGACGGGTTTAGCAGTGTTGATCATGGGAATTGTATGTTGCACCACAGAAGGTGGAATGCCCTTCATGTCATGATATGTCCAAGCAAAGATATCCTTGTATTCCTTGAGGAGCTCCTTAAGTACAGCCTCTTCAGTTTCGGTAAGGTCTTGAGCAATAAAGACTGGTTTAGACTCCTCACCTGGTTCTGCTAATTCTATCTCTTTAACTACCGCTGGACCATCATAGACTCCACTACTTCCATTGGTAGTTATTCGTTGGGCTTTGGCATACACAACCTTTCGCTCCCCCGTGGTATAAGATTTAAAATGTTCAGGAGCCGTACGTAAGTCAGCAGGCTCTTGTCCTGACGGAGATCTTTCTTTTAGTTCTGCCTCCTTTTGTGGTTGTGCTAACTCTTGGTTTTGACGTCTTCTTATAGTTCGACTCAATTTTGGCTCTGTAACCTCCAATTGAGCGAGGTCAATGGGTCGTGGGCTGCACCACATGACATTCTGGAGATGTTCACCCCAATTGTCTACTAGCTTTCGATGAGCATCACATGCCCCTAGATAGCTAAGCCATTCTGCAGTAGATCTTTCCTTGTTTATCCTAGCTCTCACATTTTCTCGATATCGTCGTCTCTTATATGACCTTTGTTTCTTGTTAAGGTTTTGATTTTGGTAAATGTTTGAACTCGACTCGCTTGATAGGTCTTCGCTTGTATCTTCTTCACTCTCATATAAATTACCATAGATGGTCGTACTAGACCTTGAGTGTTCAGTTTCTATACTTGGCTCACTCGATGTTTCCTCAGGTTCTGAATCCATTTCTTCCTGAGATTCCGTTTCCGATGTGTATTGGCCTGAAGCCTTTGAGGAATCATCAGTTTCACTCTCAGGTAGGTGTGCCTCTTTCTTATCATCGGATGTTACATGCGCTACACCTAACATGTTTACTGATGCAATGTGTGGTATCTCTTCCCCATTTGGTGTTACCCAGGTTGTTCCTCTAGCTCCCAATGTATCTATAGTTGCCGCTAGGTGTACCCAATCGACATTGTCTGACTCAGCCATTCCGGGTAGGATATCCATATAAGGAGAGTTCTCCCCAATATCCGTGTCTTCGTTACACGTGTAACAATATTGTAATGGAGCTGAGTGAATTGTTGTGTCTGATCGATTATCAATGATGAATTTATTTCCTAGAGGATGCATTCGACCACTTAAAAGATCAACTCGAATGATAGAGTCTTGGAACTGTAAGTAGACGTGGTTTTTGGACCAGTCATGCACCATTTTTGCTTCCCTCATGAATGGACACGCTAAGATCATCTCAAATGACATAGGATGCTTGGAAAAATCCATAAGAATGAAAGTATGCCTTACCTTGTGTCCCAAGACCTTGATCCTGAGATCCTTAAGCATTCCAATAGGCGTAACAATAGATCCATTAGCCATTTTTACCACTACGCTTGTGGCTTCAAGGTGAGGTCGCTCCATAGACTCCCAACAACTCTTTGTCACCATGCTGACTCCCGCACCACCGTCAAGGACTCCCTTTACAGTTAATCCTTTAGTAGTGATTGGCAGAGTAGCATTAGATTCATCACCTTCAAAGTATTGCCCCAACTTGTTAACGGGTACTTCAATTACACATTCATGTCCCGCTAGGTCAGATGGTGGTGCTAAATGTTCCTCATCATTCATTACCGAGTCAGGTTTGTTCATATGTGCAAACTGTGGTAATCCGGCCTGTAATTCTCCATTGAGGAAGGCTCAAAGAGCTGAGACTAGCTCGGGGTCTTTGTATAGTTTGGACATGATGGTGGTTCTAACTTCTGAAGACATGAAATCCATCAATTTGGCAACATTTAATGGCATCTTGTGGGACGTAGGACTCTGACAAGAGAATGGTGAAGATGGAATCTCCACTTCCTCAAGGGGGTCAGGTATTCCCTCACCAAACATTATCTCTAGTAGGAAAGGTGTGTGTCCACTTTCAGATGTCCTACCCTCACTCTCTTCCCGAATGATACTGGGTATAGCTAACGGCCTGTAGTTCTTCTGAGGTTGAACTTGTGTGGGAAACACTGTGTCCGACATTTGGATGTGTTTGGGTTCAGGTTCTAATGTTCGTTGAGTTTCTTCCACCAAACCCCTCAGTTGTTGGACTCGTTCAATTTCCACTGTTGGGTTTGGATAGGTTCCAATCTTTCTCTTGCAATCCTCATTTTTTGTCTCTCGTGGCTTATCTTGGGGGTTCGCAACTGGGTAGTTTAACTTTGAATACTCTTTTGGTGTTCGTCGTAATTCCCTCTCGTGATCCTCCTCACTGGCTTTTGCCTTTGTAGTAACAGTTTTGGTCTCCGTGGTCTCTATCGAATCTGAGTCATCCTCAGGGTCATTCATATACACGGGATCCTCTCCTGTCCCTATGTTAGTCTTTGAACTAGGTTTTGAGCTAGAAGCATTAAGGGATTTCTTTCTTCGTGTTTTCTTCTTTCTCGCTCGGACAATGGATGCAGCATCTCTCTCTTCGAGGATGTAATTTTGCTTTTGGAGCATCGACCGTGTGAGTGCATTCACTGGTGCTATGTTTATAGTTGGTGGTGTCCCATCAACAATCTCTATTATGTTCAATGGTGTGATTTTCGGTGCGTTTGGATTGTTAGGACACTGTGCGATCAAATGATCTATGCCACAACGATTACAAGTGAGTATTGGCATTGCCAATGCACTCCCTTGACTTGTTTGCATTAGTGCGGCATTCTTTTGCATTCTAATGGGGCACTCAGCTACTCGATGTGGTCCACCACATTCGTAGCACTGAAGAGGTGGTCTCTTGGTAAAACTATTAATGTTTTGGCCTCTTGCTTCTAGCGCAGTAGCTTGATATACCGGTTTGATTTGTCCCCAATGGTCTTCCATATAGTACATGGGACACTCCTCAAGCATGTCGACTCCATAGGTGATACTAGAGTCTATGTCCTCTTCGCAATCTACATAAGTACTAGATGACTCGCAACCTATTTGGTTCATAGGTGTAACTCTTGGATGAGGGGGTTGCGGTCCTAGCACTGGAGGTGGCAACGGTGTGGTTTGGACCACATTTTGGGTTCTAGGGACCATGTGTTGTAATGGCAACTGTTGCTCCATGGGTGGGGTAGGCATCAATGCAGGAACTCGAGGTGAGTTTGCCCAAGCTATAGGCGGTCTATTTTCCATGATGCGTTTAAGCATTAGGCAATCCTTCGCTTGATGGCCATACCTACCACACGCGTTACAAGTCCCGTTAAACTTTACTCTGAAAGTAGGGCATTCACTCGTAGTATGTGGGCCCAAGCAAATTGAGCACCATTGTTGCTCCCTTCTTGGATACATATGAGTGTTTTGTGGAGCACGATTACCCCTAAGGCTTTCTTGGATGGCCTTTGTGAGATCTGCCAAAGTCATCTCAGATATCGTTTGCTCTTTCACGATTGGCTTTATCTTCATTGGCTCATGCCCTGATGCTTGCGAGCTACTAGACTTCGGCTCGGCAGACACTTTTTCTCCTGCAATCATTAAATTATCCTCCAATTGGATTGCATTCATGGTGACTGCTTCCCAAGTAGTGATACCTCTAATGACTAGGACATTATAGATACTTTCATGTTGTAGTCCCCTAATGAATCTATTGCTTCGAGCAATTGGTTGTTGTTGAATCGCTCGTTTGGATTGCATCGAGAATTCAAATTCTTTAGGCGACTAATGAAGTCTCTCATGGATTCACCTTCTTCTCGTTGGGCTTTCTGGAGCTGAGAGGCTACACCCCAAAGTACTCCCTCTCTTATGTATTCTTTTAAGAACAGTCTCCTAAGAGTAGAGTAGATCGTCTTCTCTTCTACTCTTAAGGTTCTATACCAATCTCCAGCCTTTCCGCTTAGGGTCAAACTCAAAGCCTTACACTTATGTAGCTCATTGTGCTCTTCCAAGGAATCGCACACATGTTCAAAGACTTCCATATGCTTTCTAGCATCTCCGTCTCCATTGAATTTTTGTGTGAGCTTAGCTACTTGAACTGCCTTGCTCCTAGGCTCTCTATCAGGTGCACTACGCATGTTTTCCGCAATAGAGCGACCGATAGTTTGAGCAAATGCTTCCAGATCTCCTATTTGAGCAGGTATAATGGGTGTATGTGCTCCTGGAACCACATGTGAGATGGGAGTTGGCCTTGGCCTTGGCATACACGCGGCTCTTGGGTCCCAAATTTTGTATGGTGGTGTACCAGACGGTGGTCCAAAGTTTACAGGCGTGGCCCTAGGCATAGAGGGTGCCTGATATGGCATGTTATTATTCAATGGCATGGCTCCACTTGTATAAGAGCTTGGATAATTCCATTGTGGATTGTAAGCTCTTGGAATAATCGGAGGTGTAGGAGCTACATGAGGCTGATGTACGACAGGTGCACATGATTGATACATACATGTAGGTATAGTTGGGGGAACTGTGCTACTAAGCATCGGCGCAGTATTAACAAATGAACTCCATGGTGTACTTCTTGTCATGCTCACCACTGGGATATGCATGGTAGCTGTAGTGTCATTAAGAGAAAGATGAGCTAGATCTGGGAAGGTAAAGCTGCCACTTGTGGGCTCAGATTGTACTGAGGCTCCTGGCGAAACAACATATGGAGGATCAAGGGGGCTCACTGAGGGAGTCTCCATTTGTGATAGGGTTGGTTGCTTGGCCTTTCCTGTATCCAAGAATCTCATTAGGCCTGTTGAAGGCATGTTGATCCCCGTGTTCTGTCTTTCTAACTTGACAATCCTATGGAGGACATCACAGACTTTCTGTTGTTGCTCATCTATGCTAGTAGCACCCGATGTGGATTGTAGAACATCTAACCAACCCACATGATAGGTGTGTCCTGTGTACCGATCAGTTAAAGCTTCTGCTTGTAGGTCATACTCCCAATTTTCGTTTAGGAATATCCCATCTAGGCCTGGCGTGCTGGAGGTTTCCCTTGAAGTGGAAGAATTATTGCTCCCCATAGCTTGCCCCTCCGTGACTGCTACCTTGGGAGCACTCGGTTGCTCGGCTGGCATGATTGCTGTCATAGGAGCCTTTGCTTTCAGGGCTCAACTTTGTTCTAGCCCTCGTAGGTTCTCAATTTCCCTCTCCCTTGTTGCTTGCATATAGCGTTCAATCTCTTGCACTTTGGCAAGACTCCTACCATCGGGTAGTAAAACCTTAGAGGGAGATAGTCCTAAAGGATCAAGAGATGCAGTGGATGGAACATTCACATGCACACTCACAAGAAGCATAGGGTCCATTTTAGGCATGAATGACGAATTTACTTCCCCACTCCCTTCATTTATTTCATTAACCGCATGTTCGGAGCGAGTAGCTCTACTAAAGGTCTCTTTTAAGCGGCTAAACACGCTGGACCCGGGCCGTGGGCCCATGGCATGCATGTCTTGACTTGAACTATCAGGGTTTGGTGTAGGATACCCCTCCATGACTTTGTAGTCAGAGGAAGAATCACTAGACGCGATATGAGGATCTTGGGTCGCGCTACCTTGCGTCCCGGCCGAAGGTCCAGAACCTAGGGTGGAGGAATAATGGGTGCCCGCGTAAATGGAGGCACTACCAATATGCTCGTGCTCTAACACTCGTCCAGAGCGTAGGTTCATATGACTTGGATCCCCTAGAAGTGTCAGTGAGGGCCCGTGAAGGCTGCTCACCTAGTAATTTTGGGTGTTTTGCAACCCAAGTCTTTTCTTATTTTTTGATTTTTTGGTCCTTTTTTCTGACCCAGCTATAGAATAGAACGTATGATAGCTCAAAACGAGCGTCTCGGTCAGAGGGACGTGCCGTGCTTTACAGCCCTCCGTTTGGTCACTTTATGCCCTCGGAATCCCTAAAACCGTCAATTTCTAGTAGGGAACTAGGCCCGAATTAGAAAGTCTAAGGGTGCAAGTGGGAAGAGAAGGGAGGAGAGTGGAGGACTTGCCCCACATGCTCTCATTCCCTCTTGAGGGGGTAGGGTATATATGTAAGAGTGAGTCTAGTATATATCAAAGATTGAGGACTGAGGCCTGGCCCTGGGCTTGGGCTTGGGGAATCGATCCCGATCAAAATTTTAGTGTAGCCCCCCAGTCACTCACGCTTAAATATTTTCGGTTTTTTAAATATATTTTTTTAAATCTTTTTTTTTTTGGGCGACGACCGTGCGCAGATTTGGTGACCCTTTCTTGGCCACACACACTCTCACCTACCTAACCTCCCAGTCAACAGCTCACAGCTCACAGACAGCTCACTACCTTATCTACTTACTAACAATGCTGCTAACCACTAACTAATCTACTAATCTGTTAACTGCCTACTGACAGTGACCTAACTGTCCACCTACTTCCTTTCTCACTACCTTACTGTGCAAAAAACTGTGTGCAGGTAAACCTTGACAGAAACTGTGTGCAGACTGTGTACAAGCAGAAATTGCTAACTGCCTTCCTACTTATTCATTCACTGTAAACAAGCTAACGACTACTAATTGTGCAAAGACTGTGTGCAAACAGAAAACACAACATTATGCAGAAATCACAGAACTTGCAGACAACACAGAAATTAACAATTTACAGAAAAACAACTCATTCCTCTTCCTCTTCCTCTTCTTTCCTACTACAAACAACTCATAGGAGAAGCACAAAGTGCCTCTTGGGCTTAGTGCAGGGCGATTCCCCGGCAGCGGCGCCAAAAATGTGCGCTCCTTGCCGCACTGTCGAAGCAAGGGACTTGCCGATACACCGTGTGCGAGCCGCAAATGGCTCCAAGCACACAACAAGACTAATCTAGTAAGCTCAAAAGAGGGCAATGGTGTGTCACTCACCGCTCTATGCTCCTGCCGTGGAGGATTCCTCGCCGCGATGAAGAAGAAGCTGCAGTCGTGCTGCGCTCAACCGCTTCTCCGCCGTCGTGCCTTCTTAATGCTCGATTGCACACACACTCTCCCTCTCTCTCTCTCTCTCACATACACACACACACGAGGAGGTGAAGAAGAAGAAGATGGAGATGGAGATGGAGCAAGAGCACTCTTCTATTGCACAAATGAGAGAATGAGCGAATTTTAGGTTTAGTTGGCTTTTATATGAGCTCACCCCATTCACACTTGGGCGCCCATGCTTAGCAAACTAATCCCTTGAATGTCCCAGTTAGAGTGCGCCTCTCATCGGCGATCACTCTTACCCTTTTCCTATTGGTCCGACAAGCCCGGTACCTGACTCTACCAAATACATAATACACGTCCGTCGTAAGTGATGGGGTGTCCGTGAGCCGTGAGGGTTAACAGTTTGATAGAAGGTAACTCAGTTAAATATGAACAGACAATCACTGTGATCGGGGATATGGTATATCACAAGAAGCTGTTACTTCTTTGCAAATCTGCACCTATCTAATGAATTGAAAGAACTGTGGCTATTCAGTTGCCCTACCTTTGGGGAAATCTCACAAACTTTCAATGCTACACCAATCTTATAATTTTTCTCACCCAATGTATTGACCTCCCGTGTCCAAAATTGGTGGAAAATCTCTCCAACGTATCTAGTGATTACATCCTATCACTAGTGGTATAGTTTGCAGGTTCTATTTTTAACTAAAAACCCATCTGGCATTACAGTGATCATCCACCAAGTGGATAGTATTAAATTCTAACCACTTTAGCTGCATTAACCAATTTATGTGGTAGGTCAACACACACACACACACACACACACACACACACACACACACACACACACACACACACACACACACACACACACACACACACACACACACACACACACACACACACACACACACACACACACACACACACACACACACACACACACACACACATGCAATCGAACGTGCATATCTGCAGCGGGCCTCATAGGTTGGGTCTCGTAGATAGCGACAATCATCATCCACCAAGTGGATAGTATTAAGTTCTAACCACTTTAGCTGCATTAACCAATTTATGTGGTAGGTCAACACACACACACACACATGCAATTGAACGTGCATATCTGCAGCGGGCCTCACAGGTTGGGTCTCGCAGATAGTGACAATCTCTCTCGTGCTCATACACACACACACACGAGCGCACATGCTCTATATGTCTCTTTCACTATCGTGTACGCACACACTCACACACACACACACGTGAGCTGGATGCAGTTGTGCTCATCCCTCTTTGTTCAACAAACCCGTGGGTTTGTTTTCTACCTCTTTTGCTCGACCCTTGTCTCACGTTACACGCATAGGGATTGGAGTGGTCCCCCGTCCTTATGCCTCCTCCAATACTCGAAGTTCCTTCTGCAATCGATTATGGAGCAAGAAAACACTACTTGGAAGCAGCCTTTTCAACTTCTTCTGTGTCTCAGTACATACATCACATTGGCAAGCAAGATGGGCTCCCTTGCAATAGCTTATGTGGACCATCCCATATGGACGTACAGTCTCCATTTGATATTCTGGAGTACAGCAAGAGATTGCAACCAATGGTCAAGTTTTGACTGCATCAGTCTTGGCTACGCGCATACAAAAATAGGAGAAGTTGACACACAGGTAGGTGCAATTGCACGTACTCAGGAAATTCTGGTTTTTTAATAAATGGAAATTATGGTCTTTGAATTGAACCTCTTGCACATACTTAGATGTAAATCCTTTTGCGAACGTGGGTTTAAAGCCTAAAATCCTCATGTGAGGTGCTCCAGTGAGTTGACATGGTTTGGAATACTGAAATCTAACTGGAAAAGCTAGGAAAATGATGTCAAAGTTTTTTAAAAATAAAAAATTTTAAACTAAATTTTTGCCATTTGGGGCTTTCTACTTGGCATAATATCAACTTGCTTGATTTCTGGCAGTTGCTAGTGTTTTAGCAGTTCAACTTACTAGCATTTCAGGTTATGATGTTCTTAATTTTTTGAATAGAATCTAAAGATAATTTGTAATGATGGGATTGTTACTTTGGGATTAGGACAGTCACTTTGAACACCTTTTATGTGGTTGTAATCTCAACAGTTTATTGATTATGAGGATATAGTGTTTTCTTTGACTTTGTTAACACACACACACACACACACACACACACACACACACACACACGATGCTTTATCTTTCCTTGTCCCAAACCACCCCTTGCACCCTCGTGCCCGCCTCGCAATCGTACGCACTCATATCCTACCGCAACAGTCTCATACCATTTTGGTTTGCTTACGTTTTGACTTGCAAGAAAAAGTCTACATAAAGTAAGTTGATCTAGTTCAGATATGGTTTTTGGAAATGATTTGTCACTCTTTCTTTCAAGAACCTCATGTGAAGGTATCGTACGTGATGGCTGGGACTGGTTTTTTTTGAAAATATTGAGCAGATACAAAGGAAATGCTGTTGAAATTCCTACTTGCAGGAAAAAGTCTACATAAAGTAACTTGATCTAGTTTAGATATGGTGTTTGGTAATGATTTGTCACTCTTTCTTTCAGTAACCTCATGTGAGGGTATCGTACATGATGGCTAGGACTAGTGTTTTTTTTTGAAAAATATTGAGCAGATACAAAGGAAATGTTGTCAAAATTCCTACAAAAATCCAAAATACATACACTATGTAAATTTAATAAAGAACATAGTATAGGGAATGATGACAATGAACATAGTATGGGGAACTATGAAGTTGGGGTTGATTCCCTACGAGACATAACATACATTAGACTTTCTGATGGGATACATTTGTACATGCTTCTTGCATATTGCATTTCTTCATTTACAGTCGAAATAGTTTCAAAAGATTAAGCTAAGATGGTTAATCTGGCTATGTTATCGAGAAAGTTACTCAGTAAATTATGGTTTTTTAATGGTTAATACTGATGTGTTGTCTCTCCGAGCTAATCAGGCTTGTTACAAATGTATGTCGTAAACCTTTGAGCTTGATAGGTTGAAGACATTCTCTCCTGGATTGAATATATGTATAACTTTGGAATTTAGTGTTAGTACTTTGAACATACTCCAATGTTTTTAAATAGTGCCTTAATCCTCACGTAATGGTCTCGGATGAGATGGCAGTGGACTGGACTTTTGAAAATTAGTTCAAAAGTAAAGGAGATGCTGTCCGATTTTTTCTGGAATTAAAAGATGACAAAATTATCGTAAATTAAGGACTCACTCTTTAAACTTAATATTTGATCGATGTTATGGTGTTAGCTTTTGTTGTAATTTTTGACACGAATAACAAGGGGAGGGAGTCGTCGACACCTGTCTTCCCAAGTAATGCCAGTTCTGACAGGCTTGTGTTTCTTGGATGGTGACAGGTAAGAGATTCTTTCCTTGGGATTACAACAAAAACTGAGCAATAGAAGATCGTCCAATGTACCATCTGGATCCTTCTCCATGTAGAAGTAGTGAAAGCTCATCCCAAAGGATGGGTACATAGAGATACAACACTAAGATATTATATTGTAGTGATCAAAGATCAAATTCTTGATCTAAATGATTGTATTATAATATGTCATTTGATACAATTGTCTAAGTATGGTTCAATTATGAGGGGATTCTCATACTTAAACACACACACACACACACAGACACACACACTCACTCTCTCTCTCTCTCTATCTACACTCTAACTGTCTAATCATGTAGACAATCATGCTACTCTCACACTAATCGCAAACATACACACTCTAATCAAGCATTGAGCACTCACATTGGAAGTATAAATAGAGTAATGTATGGAATCCACATAGACACACACTCTAATCTAGCACACATGTGAAATAAGAATGCCCAAACAAGTGAGAATTTGGAGAGAGAAGAGGAGATTAGCACTAATCATGCATCATTAACACACATAACTTGAAAGACAAGAGCAAGTAGAGAGAACTTAGCTTGCATTGCATTCAATGATGGCTACAAATGTGTGTGGAAGCTTCAAGCTCCATAGCCACTCCTTTTCTCCTTATCCACACTCACCTCTCACTTGACAACTCAAAATGTCCTGTGGTTTGCTCTTGTCGATATCCACGTCCACAATCATCAACAAAAGTTAGTGTGATCTCCGGTCTCTGTAGCCACCTACCCTAGGATGTACCTAGGTTTCCAAACAATCATCAGGATGTGCTCTATCTGCAACATTGTAAGGACTAATTGGCAGGGACATGTATGTGAACTTGAGCTCAGTCAAACTAAGGTGACATCACTCAACTCTAACTACATGCCGTATTGAAAGGTCAATGTCATCCAAGATGGTGCCTCTGATGTAAGAATGTCCATCAAGGTCAACAAACCAAGTCATGACTCCTCTGGTGGCATAAAAAATGTAGCACAAGCTTAGTATGGTGCTCTCTACTCTCGTGGTAGCACTATGCTCATGTGGTATCTACATGGTTTCTCTGGGTGGTTATTTATTTCTTGTCAGTACATCTGATGTATGCAATCTAGTAAGCTCAGTGGCCCATGTGCTCGTGACCTGCGGTATTGGGCTCTAGCGTGTGTACTAGTAGTAGTCAAGGAGTGTGATATGGTTGTCTCTGTGCATGGTAGCTAGCTCCTATGCTCTATATCTACCCTCGCCTTTACCATGATGTCGACAAATTTCTATCTGCTAGATGATCTGGAATATGTGAATCCTGGAGGTGATCTGCGTTGTGCTGGGTGTGTAGAGGGTATGATCATCGGGTCTACTATAGACTCAAATCTACCACACAGAGTACAAAAATAGGACTGTTCACATAACAACATATATGTAGCTCCATAGTAAATGCTCCTATAGATGCCTCATAAGGAGTTTGGTGGGAGGGCATTGAGTGTGTCGAAGGTAACGTACTCTCTAAATCTGGCTCTAGTACTCATGTACAACATGCATAAAGGGGTCCAAGTACAAGCATAAAGTATGTGGTAGCTCCAAGGTGTTTCGGCAATCTTCATGAAGGGCTAGCATGAAACTCGTTGGAATATCCTCTGTTATAAAATATACCAAAACTATAAAAAATGTGATCCGGCAAGGTTCGGTGTGCTAAGGCTCTAAGCACCTCTGGAAACTACGTGTCTGACAATCTATGGGCTGAAGCTAGATATACCCCCTCTATGTGTCTACATCCTTATATATAGACAATGTCTATCTCACCATAAATCCACAATAACCTATCAAACATGGCCTCTCAATCCATGATCGCCAAAATCTAGCAATCTAGGTCAAATCCGGTGTCAATAAGCACATGCACTAGCTACGGTCGTATCCTGGCAATCAAAGGCTAGCCAAACGCTAATATGGGTCAGTATGTGTGAACAAGCTCTAGAAATTGTCTCTTGGCCCAAGTCAAATCAACGGATCTAATCAAGCACTAATCTAGTGCAAGTGTGTGACCAGCAACTAAAATCAATCCAAATGAAGATCTCGCGTGTGAATGCACTCTAACTAGCTTAATCTGGTCAATGTCGAGGCCAAAAACAAATCTCTATAGAAAATCGGATTCAAATGTAGTCAAGCGTAGAATCTGCTGTCAAATCGAGCCAAAATGGAAAAATGCGCATGAATAGGCCTAAATCTAGTGAACTACCGAATGTAAACCAAAATCAAATATGTGTATGAATAGGGTCTATGAGTGTAATCTAGCTCAAATCTACTCAACTTTGGCGTAATCGGAAAAATCGAACAAAATCTGATAAAAATCGGGTTCTCTGGGCGTACCTACTATAAACCTACCCAATTGTGCGTAAATACGCGTGAATGGGGCGTATACTAGGTGTAGGATGCATGTGTGATGCAAAGACAAGGAACATAAAAAAGAAACGTAATTTTTTTGTTTTTTGAGTTTTTTTTAAATTTAATAAAATAAAAATATCTACAAAGCAAGAGACAAACTAATATAAAATACAGCAAAAATAAAACAAATTAAATAAAGAAAAAAGCTCAATTCAATACTTTTTTAACAGGTTTTATGATTTGATTTAATTAATTTATTTTTTAAAGATTTTTACTAATTTTTAAAAGCTTTTTATAATATTTTATTTGATTTTTCTTTTTTTGGTAAATTTTAAAATTTCCCTCTTTTTCTTGATCTTTGTGATTTTTTTAGCTTTCTTTAGGATTTTTTGCGATTTTTTAATGTTTATTTGGAATTTTAGGTGTTTTTTTTTGAAAATTTTAAATAATTTTCATTCCCTTGTTATTTCAAATTTTGGGGTCTTTTTCTTATTTTTTTATATTTTTTAAATCCATCTTTTTGTTTTGTTTTTCTCTCTCTTTTTTTGTTGCTTTTTGTTGTTGTTTTGACATAAATGCAAGATGAAATTCAAATGAAAATAAAATTAAATTTCAACTAAATGGAATGGAATAAAAATTTATAACCAAATGTAATGAAATGAGATGAACCTAAATTAAATAAAATGCAATGGTAAGAAAGTGAAATTCAATCTGAATTAAATGGAAATCACACAAAGCACAAGTCAACCTAGGCCCACAGCACTAGTGGCATAAAGATCTGCAGATTGTGGAAGGAGGAAGGGGATTGGGGCCAGAGGCAGGCAACAATCGATGAAAAAAAGGGGAAGAGAGCCGTGGATCTGCGACGCGCATGGTAAAAAAAGGCAGATGTGACACATGGTAGAGGGCGAGAGAGGGAGATACATTTTTTTTCTTTTTGTACATGTGTGTGTATGGGTGCGTTTTCGCGAGTGTGTGTGAGTGAAAGCGTGTGTAAGTGTAATGACGGGTGGGTGGGTGAGTGTGTTTGGTGTGAATGACTTGTGTGTGTGTGCTTTTTTTAATGTTTTTTTTTAATTTCCTTTGATTTGTTTTTTTGTGGGGTTCTTAATTTCTACTTTTTGTTTTTTTGACTTTTTTTGTGTGTGTGTGTATGGGTGCGTTCTCTTGAGTGTGTGTGAGTGAAAGAGTGTGTGTGTGTGTGTGTGTGAGTGTGATTACGAATGGGTGGGTGAGTGTGTAATGTGTGTGTGTGTGTGGTTGTGTGTGACACATGTGTGTGTGTGTGTGTGTGTGTTTTTAATGTTTTTTTATTGATTGTTTTTTTGGGTTAGTTTTTTGTCTTTTGTTTTTGTTTCAAAAGGAAAAACCAAAATTAAAATTAAAGCTAAAAATAAGAAAAATAGAAAAAAAGAATAGAGAATAAGATAAATAAGCAAAAAATTTCAAACAAAAAGGGAAAAGAGAGAGGGAGTGGTGAAGTGTTGTGAGCAGTGGGTGTATGTGTATTTTGTTTAAAAAATAAATAAAAAACGGTACAAAAAAGAAAAAAAAATCAAGATTCAAAACTATCTCAAAAAATGTAAATCATTAATGTTTTATAAAACTTTAGCAATTTTAAGCACTAAATTAACAAAAAGATATTAAAAATTACCAAAAATTAGTCAAAAAAACAAAGATTATGTAGCCTATTCTTCTCAATTTTTAGCACTTAACACATCAAGATCACAACCCAAATCATTTTCTAATGCAGTTGACAATCAAATCAATAAAGATTTGACCGGGTTTGTCTCTTTTCTGTCTAGTTTTGATCCAAAAAGTAACAAAATTAACAATGCAATTAGGCAAATGTCTACACATACACTTGATTACCACAACTTGAAATTTACAATGTAGCCAACTACACAACAATTTTCCACCAATTACTACTTCAATTATGTGTGCACATACTAGCACATTTAAGCACAAAATGGGTGATTAGTACACACACATAATTCAACCAAAAATTAAACAGCATTTCTGTGCAATTTTGGCAATCAAAAAATTGATCCATGATCACCATAACAAAATAAAAAAAATTCATTTCTTTTCACAAATAAAATCAAACTTCAATCAAACTTACACATTAAATCAAGAATTAAGTAGGTTAATGCACTCACATTTACATAAAAAATTGCGTCAAATTTCCACTCCAAGTGACGACTCTATCGGTGTGTTCGTGTGTGTGCATGTGTGTGTGTGTGTGTGTGTGTGTGTGTGTGTGTGCGCGCGCGCGTGCTTCCAAAACCTCTTTGATCTACACACACCAACACAAAATCTTATATGTAACTTTCACTTCAACAAAATTAAATGCATAATATTAATGAGAACACATCCAATTAAAGATTTATCAATGTGTAGCATTAGATGCACATGCAATTAGTGAGTGATTAGAAGGAGTAATTATAGTAAAAAATCCTTTAATTACACATTAAAAATCACTTAAACGTTCATGAACTTTTGGCAATTTTGTTTCACAAGAGTGATTACCAAGCTCTAATTAGGAACACACACATGTAAAACACTTCAGTTGTTAGTGGATAAGTGTGAAATTAGTGTGTACAAAAAGGAAAAAACACAAAATTAGTCTACAAGCTATCCAAAACAAACCATATCTCCATTCTTACATCTAACACCAAATCCTAATGGAAGTTAGAACTCAAACCATCACACGGGTGATCCTCAACAACAACGCCAATGTTGGCAGTTGTAGCATAGTGCACAATCCACCAACATAATGTCAATCCGCTGGATCGGAATCTGGCTAGTGCAAGGAGGCATGGATGCACCTAGTGTGATAAAATAAGCACTCAAAGGAGAGTGTAAAACCAAGAGAGGAAAAGAGGGAAATTCAAATGAGCCATATCCACACACACACACACACACACACACACTCTATCTACAAACTCTAATCAAGTAGAAAATTGAGGCTACTGTTACTCTAATCTCAAGCATACACACTCTAATCTACTGTTACTATAATCCAAGCATACACACCTTAATCACGCATTGAGCATGCACATGGAAGTCTAATTAGAGTAATGTATGCAATCAAAACACACACACTCTAATCTACCTCACATGTGAGAGGGAAACTAGAGAGAGAAGAGAAGATTAGCACTAATCATACATCATTTACACACATAACTTGAAAGACAAGAGCAAGTAGAGAGAACTTAGCTTGCATTGAATTCAATTATGGCTACAAATGTGTGTGGAAGCTCCAAGCTCCATAGCCACTCCTCCCCTTCTTCTCCAAACTCATCTCTCACTCTCATGAATGAGCTCAACCAAGAATACCCTTTCACATGTTGTGAATTGACTTATATACAAAGGGATTTATAAAATCAAGCGGTCGGCTAAAAGGTATATAAACATAGTATAGGTATCTAGGGTTGTCAAATCATCATGTATACAACTTGGAACTCACTATGGAGCCCTTAGATACAATATATATATGTATACACATAGGTGTATACACCAATGGAAGCACAATGTATGTTGTTGATGCTCGTCAGCAAAAGGAGATGTCAATATAAAAGAGTCCTCAAAATAGAGTTATGCGAGACTCAAAATTGACGGCCACAATATAAATAGTAAAACACTAAATTTGTTTGAAAAATTTGATGCTAAAAATAGCAAAACAATAGCAAACAAGCTTGATTGTGGTAAAAACAACATAACTTTCTGCTACAATCTCTGCTTGTTGCAACCTAGGACTCAAATAAAAGAGTGCAAGTAGAAAAAAAAGTTTCTTTCAAAAGTATCATTGTGCTACACTCCATCATGCTTTTTGACTGTCCAAATTTAGAGCAGAAGACCCTCAAAGATTGAGTTGAAATTGAGGGTGTCAAAATACAAATCAACAAGTAAATGTAATCAATAATTCATCACATTGATTAGCAATAAATGCTAGTTATGTTTCTCTTAACACAAGACAATCAAGATTAACACGAATCAATCCGCAGAAATAAAATTTGCAACAATTGTAAATCCTACTACATGGGAGCCGTATACACATACTCTATTTCATCATCATGAGTTGAGTCGTCGCATGATCATTCACTATCTAATATCATTGAGGCGGTTTGGGACAAGCAACAAGAGAAGTGGCCTCTAGATACCTCTCAAGGCTCCCATGCTCAAAAAATTGGCTAACAACTAGCTCACATGAAATTTTACAATTTTAGAGCAAGCTATGAGCTAGAGATGACATCAATTTTTGATGGAATGATATGAAATGGCTCTCATAGCCAAATATTACAAGTTAAATCAATAGCAATGCCCTTGGATTAATGAAAATGCAACTTTGCCACACCCCTTCAAATTAAACTTGATCATTAGTGTTGTTGATCATATGGCCATTCAATACAAGCACTAAAACAATTCACAATTAATCAATCACAAACCCAAAATTTGACTACTCTCCTGTTGTCATTAAAGGAAGCTCAATTTTTAGTGCTATATCAAGCACTAGAATGCATATCCAATGCCATTTTAAAGCATAAAGTCCCAACCAAACAAGCACAACTCATCATCCAGTGTAACTCTCACATGAAGGTTACATGATTTTCAAAAAGAGCTTGACATTTAGTGCAATGAGGTTTTCAATCAAGCCAAGCACTAAACCATGCACAAGTTGAATTGTTGATGCAAGTAAGGTCCACATATCATAGTACACACAATCAATGCCCACATATGTGCTCTTAAACTAGCAAATGTGGCATACATATTGATAGCCGTTTTTCGGCTTTCCATAATTGCCATAGTAAGCTACCTCACCCTATCAAATCACTCAAAGATTTTTTTTATCCCTACCATTTCACTGTACATAGGCGTGTGTGAGTTAGGGGACTTTCCCTATATTTTCTTAAAAACCCTTAATTAGCTAGTCACTAGGCTAGTTGAGCCAAAAAAATAAAAAAAATAAAAAATATAAGTATATTATGGCCCATTTGTGTGTAAATATTTCATTGTATATAGAGCCTAAATAAAAGGAATTTTCATAATTATTTTGGTATTTATTTATATATTTATACTTAGGTGTCTGTTATTTATGCTATGTACATTGACTCATCATTACCATATTTTTTCTTACCATTTTACATACTATTTATTCCATATAAAAATAATTTCATGCAAGCTTCTCTTATTTTTGGTGTAACTCCATCCCAATAAAAATCCAAAAAAACTAGTTTTATTTATGTGTATATTTTTTCACTATTGTCATTTTTTCCTTCCTACATCTATTCTCTATTACTCTCATAAATTAGACCACAAAAAATATTCATCTTTTTATGGTAGACTTATAATGAGAGAGATTTATTTTGACTCTTTTATATTTTTTCCACCTATATTATTTATATTTGACATGTACATATTTTTTAGACCCCTCAATATTTGATTTTCTTAGTTGTACTATTCACTTATATCATGATCTCAACAATATCTTCAATTATAGACCTACCAAATAAGGTCAAGGTTATGTGGCATGCATGCATGCACCATGGGGAGCTCACTCTTGGAGGTATTCAAAAGAATCATCCAAAGAAGGACCTCACAAGGACCTTGTGCAGTGGAAAAAACAGTCGGTTTTGCTGAATTTTTAAAGATCACATGCTCCCCAAATTTGAAAAGGTGATACAAAGAAAAGTTGTAGCTTGTGAGCTAAACTTTCATCTCAAAGTTTTTCATATTTTTTTGAGCTACGAGCTGTGAGCTATGATTTTATTGGTGGACCCCAGTTTGCCCATGCTATGCAGCCACACTCCCTCTTCCACTTTATCATTTTCCTCTTTCACACACACTCCTCCCTCTCCTTCCCACTCCCAAACCTACAACTCCCATGTCCTAATTCACCCTTTTCACCATTGCCACATCTCTCACACCTCCATAGCCTTCATCCTCCATTTCTACACCCTATGTGTCCCCCTCTCTCTCTACATATATGTCCATATTACCATACTCTCTTCAGCTTTGTAAAGAACTTCAAAAAATCAGCAAAAATCCAAGGATAACCTCTGAAAATGAAGAATTTTATCATGAATTTTCCAAGGTTTGAAGGTAACATAGCTTCATTGACACGCGCTACTTCGCCATGCTGACCGCTTCTTTTACCGGTGCTGTAAAGAGGTGAATGTCAACTTCTCCAAGCTTCAACCTTGCTTTACAAGCTTATCCCTTCTCTAACTTTTCTCATCATATATCTCACCATTTGGTGAATGATTTTGTAGTGATAATTACTAACTACTAACCACTAACCTTATTGTAAAATGCATCCTCTACTAGAGTAGGCACTCCCAAATTATTCACTCAATCCTCTCTCCTATCATCCTCAATAATTCTCTTCCCTTGAGCCCACATCCATGTGACTCAAAGAACAAGAGAGACCCACCCTCATTAAAAAAATTAAAAATATGCATAATCTTTTATTCCTTCAAATAAACTTGATTAGGCCTAATCCAAATCGGGGCTTCTAAAACCTATAAATAGAGCCCTTCTCTCCCTTGTAAATCATCACATGATTACACTACACCACACCATTCTCAACACATAACTCACCACTCTTCAAGCCTAGTTGTGTAGAGTGTGTGCATTGTGAGTGCTCTATTCCATCACTACACATAGGTGCATGGAGAAGCTTGAAGTTAGTGAAGGAGTACGAGCGAAAGTGTGACGTGAGAGAGAGTGCGAGAAGAAGAGCACGACGATATGGTGAACTCGCTCTACTGTAATGTGTAGAGCATAGTGAGTTCTTATTAGGTTTTTACAAAAGAATATGTGTACATACCTGGTGGCCCGCCCACTTACCTGGGCGACCACATTGGGCTTTATACCCCAAGAACCTCCCACTTAAAGTCCAATGTGGTACTTTAAGTGTGAGAGAAGATACTATACAAGCTAATATACAAGAGATGTAGAGAAGTGATTTACTACCCTACACCTAACTGCTTGCGAAAATGCGCAAAGCTCTCTGAGGGAAGTCCTTTTGTAAGTAGATCAGCAGGATTTTCAGTGGTGTGAACTTTGACAAGCTGAAGTTGCTTATCCTCGAGCATTTCCCTGATGAAATGATACTTCACATCCACATGCTTTGTCTTTGAGTGATAAACTGGATTGCGAGCCAATTGTATAGCACTTTGACTATCACAATATAACACAGGCATCTCTTCTTTGATTCCCAAATCTGTTACTAGTCGATTAAGACAAATTGATTCTTTGCATGCCTCTGATGCTGCAACATATTCAGCCTCTGTAGTAGACTGAGTAACACAATCTTGTAATCTAGAACGCCATGATACTGCTCCACCAGCCAATGTAAAGACATACCCTGACGTAGACCTTCGGTTGTCTAAGTCACCTACATAATCTGAGTCTGTAAAACCCTTTACACTTAGCTCCTGACTCCCATAGCATATACGCATACTCTTTGTAGCTTTCAGGTATCTCAATATTCCTTTCACTGCCTCCCAATGTTTCTTGCCTGGGTTTGACATGTATCGACTTACTACTCACACTGCAAATGCAATGTCTGGGCGAGTAGCAATCATTGCATACATCAAACTACCCACTGCAGACGCATATGGAATCTTATCCATTTCAGCTTGTTCTTCCTCAGACACAGGACAATCTTGTTTGCTAAGTTTCACATATGGTGGCAATGGAACACTCAGTGCCTTTCCCTTCTGCATATTGAAACGTTGCAAAACCCTGTCAATATACTCTGTTTGAGATAACCAAATCAACTTCTTTGATGTGTCTCTCTCAATGCGCATACCAAGTATATGACTTGCCTCACCCATGTCTTTCATGTGAAACGATTTTGCCATCTTTGACTTCAAAGCTGAAATTTCTTCCAAGTGCTTGCCAGCAATCAACATGTCATCCACATACAAAATAATGATCAGCCAACTGCCATCCTTAGCCTTCTTTGTATATAGACAGTGATCGAACTCACTACGTTTGTAGCCTTGAGAAAGCATAAACTTGTGGAATTTATGGTACCATGCCCTCGGTGATTGTTTTAAGCCATAAAGACTCTTTAACAACTGGCATACCCAATCTTCCTTGCCTTTCTCAACAAACCCTTCTGGCTGCTGCATGTAAATTTCCACATCTAAATCACCATGCAAGAACGCTGTCTTGACATCCATTTGGTGCAACACCAAATCTAATATGGCAACCAATGCAAGAAAGCATCTCAATGTAGTCATCTTGACCACTAGAGAGAAGACTTCATCAAAGTCAATGCCTTGTTCTTGCTTAAAGCCCTTGGCAACAAGCCTTGCTTTGTACTTTGGTTGACTATCATGAGCGGTGATCTTATACCTGTTAACCCATTTATAGGGTAGAGCCTTTTTGCCTCGTGGTAATTTAACTAGATTCCATGTCTGGTTTTTATGCAGAGCTGTCATCTCTGACTGCATGGCCAATTGCCAATTCCTGGAGTCCTTCATTTGCACTGCTTCCTTGTAACATGAAGGCTCATTGCAATCAGTCAACATGACATAATTCATAGATGGAACAAACCTATCAGGAGGTCGCGTGACACGTCCAGATCTACGCACAATAGGTGGCTCAGGCTCAGCCACAACCTGTGGTTCCACTCTATCCTGTCCTTGCTCCTCTTGAGCCCTGACATTTTGTCTTGCACGTGCAGGTCCATCTTCTTGGAAGACAACTCTTCTAATCTCTTCAACCCTCTCTCGTTTAGAATGATATTTGGATTCATTAAAGTGAACATCATTGCTGCGGACAACCTTTCTGGATTTGGGATCCCAAAGTCTGTACCCCATCTCACCAGAATTACCATAGCCTAGAAAGATGCACTTTCTACTCTTTGGCTCAAGTTTGTTCCTAAATTCCTTTGGAACGTGAGTATATGCCTCACAGCCAAAGACTCTGAGATGCTTGTATGAGGGCATTTTGCCTGACCATACCATCTCTGGCACGAATCCTTCTGCAAAACCTTGCTAGGAGATCTATTTACAAGATGAACACCTGTTGATACAGCTTTAGCCCAAAACCCATTTGGCAGCTGTGCATTAGACAACATACTTCTGACCTTCTCTTGTATGGTCCTATTCATCCTCTCAGCAAGACCATTTTGAGGAGGATTGTAAGGAGCAGTAAGTTCACGTTTTATACCTTTTGACTCACAAAATTCCTGAAAGGCCTTTGAAACATACTCTCCACCATTGTCAGTGCGTAAGCATTTAAGCTTCTTGCCACTCTGATTCTCCACAAGTGTCACAAACGTTTTGAAAACACTAAATGCTTCATCCTTGTTCTTGAGAAAGTAAACCCATACTTTCCTCGAGTAATCATCTATAAATGTCATAAAGTAGGAAGCTCCCCCTAGAGATAGGTTAGGCATAGGTCCACACAAATCACTATGAACAAGTGCCAACTGTGTATCTCTTCTACTGCTTCTATGCTTATGTGGCTGCTGTGTTTGCTTACCATACAGACAATGTTCACATAATTCCAAATCATTAAACGAAAAGCCAGGCAAATAACCAGAACGAGACAAGATTCCATTCCCTTCTTGGACATATGTCCTAACCGGCTATGCCACAAAGAAACGTTCGGCTGCTCGGTTACATTGATTACATTTTTAGAGACATTTGATACATAAATCATGTAAAGTCCTCCAGAATTTACTCCATGTGCTACTGTCATAGAACCCTTGGATATCTTCCACATGTTCTGTCCAAAAGTGGTGACGTAGCCAGCATCATCAAGTAAACGTGTGCTGATCAAGCTCTTTGTAACTGCGGGAACATGTCTCACATTCTTCAGCGTGAAAGAAGAGCCATTCTGAAACTTCAATTGAACATCTCCAACACCTAAGATCTCACATGTCTGCCCATTGCCTAGCCGAACATGATCTTTAGTGGTCACATAAGAAGTAAACCACTCCTTGTTTGGAGACACATGAAGTGATGCCCCTGAGTCTATAATCCAGTCACTCAGTGCATTTCCATCAGATGCTGTAAGAAGAGCTGAGTCCATTGTATTCTTCAAGAAGTAGATGTCTCCTGACACTAGACTGTCATCCTCTGCTACAGTGTTTGTCACATTTATTTCTTGAATCTTCACTGAGTACTTGTTCTTCTCACCATGGTCTTCAGCTTTCTCTTTGCCTTTTTCTGCTTTCCATTCTCTGCAGTCTCTTTTCATGTGACCCTTCTTGCCACAATGGTAGAATTCTATGTCACCCCTGCATTTAGCACTGCGGGACTTGCTACGAGACTGATTCCTCTTTTCACCTTTGTACTTTTCTTTGGTCCTTCCCCTGACAACTAAGGCCGTTCCTTTGCCTTTGTCCATTGTCTTTCTATTGGTTTCTTCAGTAAGCAGACCTCCTTCTACACCTGCTATGTTACAAACCATCTGGAGGTGCAGAATTACTCAAAGCTGTGCGAAAAGTGTCCCAACTTTCCGGCAATGTGATCAACAGGAACATAGCTCTAACAGGTTCATAAAACTTGACACCCTGAGCTGACAACTGACTATAGATTGTGTTGAATTCATTCAGATGATTGGACATAGGTGTCCCTTCTTTCATCTTCAAGTCAACAAGCTTCTTAAGCCAGTATACCTATGAAGCTGCACTCTGCTTCTCATAAATATCACTCAGCTTTAACCATGCTTGATAAGCCGACATCTCGTCTGCTACATTGAAGTAAACGCTTTGTGCCAAAGTCAGCATAATGGTAGAAAGTGCCAATTCATCCATTTCGCTCCATTCATCTTCGTCCATATCTTCTGGTTTTATCCCCTTGAGCTTTATAGGTTTTATCTACTTCTTTTGTACCAACACGTGCCAAATCTGCTTCTTCCACAATGGGAAATTGGTTCCATCCAACTTCTTGATATTGTAAAGAGCAGTGTCCTGTGATCCAGCCATAGCTACGCTTCACAGTGGTTTACTTTCCTGGGAAAAATTCGGCAGAGTTTCCCCTGTAAACTGACCTCTGAACCAATATCAACCTGTCAAATGAACCAAGAAAGCTTCAGATTCTGCATAAATTTCGGCAGAGTCTCCTTTGTAAAATGGATTTGGTGTACTCAAAAAACAGACCAAAAAACAGCTCAAAAAACACCGTCTCTCTGACACTGTAAGCTGCGGGTAAACCTGTCCTGCACCTGTACTGTCTCTCACTGTCCTGTCACTGTCCTGTAAGCATAGACTGTGACAATGCCTCAACGGCAGTAAAGCAAAGATGCAATCCCAACTGTCTAACTCACAGTCAATACATCCTAGCTGCCTATCTAAGGGTGCTTGAGGGATCGCTCCAAGACCTGTATCACCTAAAGGATCTCAACATTCGAGAATCCCCCAGCTCAATAAAACGTCACTCGACCCTCAACAAAGGCTGCAGTAAATCTGACAGTACATAGACTTCCCACAAAGTCATACATCCACAAATTTCCCACTGTATGCTGTAACCGCTGCGGCGGTTGTTTGCTGCGTGACTCACAGCCAGCAAACCCTCAACAGACATACATCATCTCTGACAATACATCCCATGTGGAAGTACCTGCAATGTCAGGATGAAATCTGGAATATCAAGCAGCAAACACAAGCTACCTGATGAACTAGTGGATGTCGCCTACAGTCTGTGTGTAGATGCACCCGTGTCGTATGTGACATGCCTCCAAGAACTGTGAGCCGTCCTTCGATGTGTAGATAGCCACAAATCAACACTCTGAGAGTGTCAATATCCTGAGCACCTGCAGTCGTAGGCCGAAAACCCCAAATTTGCAGAGTCGGATCTGCACCCGTCGAGACCACGTAGTCGAAAATAGCCTGTGTAGACCTTTGTCGAAGCCGAACGGTGGCCGAGATGACCTCAAAATGAAATTCTGAGAACACCATGCCCTTCGGGCTCTCCCACAGGATTTGGGGCCGTGTCTTCGCCTGTCGAATTTCACTCCAATCTGAGCTGGTGACTCTAGCCTCCTGCAGTGCTGCCCCGAGCCTCAATCTGAGCTCTGATACCAGTTGAAGGAGTACGAGCGGAAGTGCGACGCGAGAGAGAGTGCGAGAAGAAGAGCACGACGCTATGGTGAACTCGCTCTACTGTAATGTGTAGAGCATAGTGAGTTCTTATTAGGTTTTTACAAAAGAATATGTGTACATACCTGGCGGCCCGCCCACTTACCTGGGCGACCACATTGGGCTTTATACCCCAACAGTTAGTTATGCCATCTAGAGGAGTGGAGTGATACTATACTCTGCAATCACACTTGTAGCCTACTCTTGTCCATAAATAAGATTCATAGTTTTGGGTGCAATTGTATGCTGCAACTACGACTCTTCTCTCCAAATTAACTTGATAAGTTGGATCATCAGGTGGTTGAAGGTATATTGTCCTTGAAGTTTGTTGTGCCATTTCATGCTTGGTGGTTTGAGGGCTTGTTGAATTTTTTGCCTAAAAGGTAAATTGTAGGAGGGTGCTCGGTGAGAGGGCTCCCGTGACCCTAAGACAATTTTTGTATTGGCAACAAGGTCAAGTTTTGTGTTGTCTCTCTATTTCTCATCAAGCTTTGTGTGCATCTAGTCTTTAAAGCTAAGACTGAGTTGCTCAAGTTGATTTGTGCTCTTTACCTCTCTCCGGCATGGTGAATGTTTGTGTTTGGTGTGTGTGGCTATCTTGCATTCCCCTCTCTTTGTGCGTTTGAGTGCAAGGAGATATCACGTGCGTCCTAGTTCGCATCTACAACTAGGTGGTGCCCCTTTTCTTGTTTGGTTTCTAGCTGTGGGCTATTGTGTCTCTGATTGTGCTTGTCCTAGCCCCAATTGAGCAGCACGGGAGCCTCGAAGGGTGTTTAGAGGCCGCTCTTCTTGTTGCTCGCCCCGGACCGCCCCAAATTGGTGCCCCCACTAAGGACTGACTTTGTGCTTATTGTTGTTGTATTGCATGAATGCTTGAATTTCAGGATAATCAAGTAGATTATATGAATCATGAAAACTTGTATGACCGAGTTTAATTTCAAGGCAACAAAAATTGATCTAGAATATGGTTTGGATTAGCATAACATAAGAAAGGAAAAAAACATTTTCACATAAGAATCTAGAATTCATGCTGAAAGACCTTTCAAAACTTTGTGTAGTTAGTTGATGTCATGAGAGGAAATGATTGTTTGGAACTAATCTTTGTGTGGTTCTAGCATTGAGAGACTATGACACGCTATACCTTTGATGATATCCCAATCTTCTTCGGAAATCTAGAAGAAGATGTTGATGATTTTCTTGCTGATTTTAGAATGGTTTGTCGTATCCTTGGTAAAGGGATGACATTGAAAAAGGGGATTTTCTATTGCTATGCCTTAGAGGAGATGCTGAGAAATGGTTTTGGAGTATGTCTTCTCAGATTGAAGATGGATATACCCAAATTTCCAAAGCTTTGAAGACCAGATTCTCTAAATTTCCAACAACAGAGACAGCATGGGCTTCATTAGGGAGACTTCAACAACATGGTGAAGACTACTATGCTTATGAGGATATTTTTTCTCATCAATGGGGAAGATGTGGGTTTAGTTCTACATTTCGAGATTATGTAAAAATGGAGCAATTTATTTCGGGTTTGTTTAATTTCCTAAAGACTAAGATTACTTGTAGTGGACCCTCTACCTTTGAAGAAGCGGTCGCTATTGCCCGAAGGAAGTTTCACAAGTACTTCTACATCAAAAATGGTTTCCATCATGCTGGAAGAACCAACCATCATGCTGGAAGAACCAACCATCATGAAAGTTTTTCTATCAAGGATTCATCTCCTTTGCCATACTTGTCTCCTTCTACTCCGACAAATGTTGAAGAAGTTACTTACATGCCAACTGATTATTCAAGTGCTAAAGTGTGTGGACAAGATTTAAACGTGGAATCTCTTTCTTCTACCTTTATCACAAGCATGCAAAAACTGACACAAGATATCTCAAATGGCATTGATGATTCAATAATGGATACATCCAACCTTTTGGCGGAGGATCAATTTCTAGTCCGAGCAGACGAAGCTTTTGTGCAACATGACTCTATGGAGAATGAAGACCTTGAAGGTAACCTTGATCTTATGGAATGTTCTGAGAGTGTATCTTGTCTAAAAGAAGATAGTGAAGAAGAAGATGAAATCATAGGTGGGGAGATCATGGACCACATTGATCATAAAGAGATGATTGTGTACATGGAATGCCAACTCCAAAACCAAGCAGAAGAGTGTGAGTTGAATCCATGTTAGGATAATATTAAAGAAGTGTTTGAGGATGTTGAAAAGCATCGGTATGACCCATGTATATTAAGCATGGAGGAACCTATCATGCAAGAAGCCAAAGTTTTCACAAAATCAAACAGTAATCCATCAACCTTTGAGGTGGTACAATGTGAGGAGTTACAACCTTTGAGGTGGTACAATGTGAGGAGTCACACATTGTGATGCTTATGGCCTTCATCATAGATGAAAAACTTTTTGATTGCTACTTGTGGATATTTCATCAATCAGTACCAAAATCTATTCTCTTCCAATGTGTTGGAAGCAATAGAAACCTTCGTCTATTATCTACTTATGTGGTGAACTATTTACAAAATCTTCCAATAGCAGCTGGAAGCATGGATCAAGCTTTCCTAAATCATGAAGGTCATAGAATTTTTGACTTGATGAGCCTATCCAGGTTGAATGAATTTTATGAGCTACAGTTCAGGAATTTGCTCATACAAGCTCTTGAAGATCGTAGAAAATATATCAACTTTACATAGGAGAAGGAGCAACCAATCTTTTATATCACATTCATAGTGATAGATGCAATAATGGACAACAATAAAATCTACAAGTTTCTTCAACCGAAATCAGTAAGTGATTCCATACCATACATCTCTCTTTGGGAAAGATATTTCAAGATCTTTGATCCTGGGGGGTGCTTATGGAAAATTTCTCAATGGAGGAGGTTTACTTAGTCACTTCATTACATCCTGCTATTGGCTCTGAGAACCTTTCATATCACACAAGGTTTTTTAATTATACAACAAAGGTTCTTCAAAGATGAGAGCAGACAAAGACAGACGTTACACAATCTACATGTTGTATGGTCGGATAAATGGTACATGAATGTACCATTATCTAAGGGGGGGCTAATGATAGCCATTTTTCGTCTTTCCATAATTGCCATCGTAAGCTACCTCACCCTATCAAATCACTCAAACATTTTGGTTATCCCTACCATTTCACTGTACATAGGCGTGTGTGAGTTAGGGGACTTTTCCCATATCTTCTTAAAAACCCTCAATTAGCTAGTCACTGGGCTAGTTGAGCCAAAAAAATAAAAAATATAAGCATATTATGGCCCATTTGTGTGTAAATATTTCATTGTATATAGGGCCTAAATATAAGGATTTTTCATAATTATTTTGGTATTTATTTAAATATTTATACTTCACTACCCTAACCACTAATATTTGATGTGTAATGTATGATTAATCCCCCTATAAGAGGTGGAATCAACACTTTTATTAAGTTCCTTTGTGCTAATCCATGCCTAATCTATTGATTTGAGTGGTTGATTTTTGGCCTACGATGGTGAATTTTTGGGCCAAATTGGAAGAGCCACACATGTGTGTGCATGGTGGAATCATTGCGTGGAGCAAGGATTAGCTTGGATGTAATTGATTGTAAGGGCATTAGCCTACTCCATTCAATTTTTTTGTGTAATACACCAAAGAGGAAAAACTATCATAAAATTCAAGTAATGTACACTAATGAATGATGTGTGTGTAATACACCAAAGAGGAAAAACTATCATAAAATTCAAGTGTGTGTGCACCTAATTTTGAGTGTGCATGCATAAAAATTGAGCAAATTGATGATATGTGAGTGTAAATCATGTAATTGATGTTTAGGTTAGGCAAATTCAATCATTGGATATGCCTATTTGCCAAGAAATTGCGAAAAATTTGAATGTGTGTGTCCATTCAAGACCACGTGATCTTTAATGATTGATGGTCAATCGGGGCACCCAAATTCTTTATGGTTGTAAAATTTGCATTAAATTTGTGTGTAAGCATTTGGGATTAGAGTAGATGCATTGCCAATTGAGCCAGATTCAAACTTTTGTGCTTAATTTTTGAGTGTGTGCATTGCTTGATTGGGTCAAAATAGTGGTAATTTTTAGAAATTGAGCATGCATGCATTCGCTTATGCTTGATCCAGTTTGCAATTTGAGAATTGCAATGAGGAATTGATGGATTTTGTACATAAATTCTTTGTTTAAATTTGGGTGTGTGTGCCTACTCAATCAATGGCATTCAATGTCCAAATTGAAGATGAATGATTGGTATGCCATCACTAATCATGATGATTGCAAGACCTAAAGGGTTGGTGTCTATATGATTGACTTGGGATGAATCAATTGTTGTCCAATTGAAAATGATTTTGTGTGTTACCATGTGTATATCAATTGAATATGGTAAGAATTTCACTGATTCGTGCATTTGTAAATACCATAGTCAAATATGTGTGGCCATACAAACCAAAATTACAAACTCCAAGAAGTTTGAATAATTAAGGCTATTGGATATGAGCAACTCATGTTGCAATAATTCAGAACTGGATTGGATTTACCGAGGGTTCAATCACCCCATAGATGTGTATGCCTTTACAATTGATGGATTTGAGATCAACCATTGTGCTTGGAGGCATGAGCATCATTGGATGTATTGAATGAGAGGATTCAGATAATGCTCTTCGAATGCAATAGAGATTAGCCATGAATCACTAACTCTAATCACACCATAGTCATCAATCAGGCATCACCTACACACATTAAGCCCACAAAAGTCCAACTTGCCATAGACTTGAATCTCAAAGCACTGTCTTGACAAGCACACACTAAGTGCATTTGTGTTTGCCTCTTCAATCACCACATGCCAATCAAGGTACTTAATCAAAATCTACACACACAAGGTGAATGGTGCTTGAGTCTCATTAAACCCATCCACACATGAACAAACAATAGGACACATACTCTAATCACAAGATTAAGAACCCACTTTATCAACAAATTGAGTACTCATAGAATGATAGGAGTGGTCAATAAGGAAGAAATCATCACCACATACTCAATCTAGAATAATGAGAAGGTGAAACTACTTCATGACATAATGGAATATAGAATAATTAAGGCTAATGAATAAATTAGAGATTAGATTAATCAAAAAGTGCTTCTCTAGTTACAAAGGATTAGCACTAGCCTTCTAAGCATGGGCATTAAGCTCAAGGCTAGGCCATCCATAGAGTGAACACTCAAGAGAGAGATCTCAAGAATAACTACTCAAAAATGGATCCTCAAGAATGAAGCCTCTTTGCATAAAAATATTTCTTATAAGGGCATGCACCACAAGCCTTTCTACTATGGGATTAAGTTGAGCCCTCTAGCATATACAATTTGAAACTCCCAACGAGCCCAAGGCCTTATACAACGTGAATAGAAAATATTGTGCACATCCATAGCTGGTGCATAATCGGTGTAGCATGTGTTAGCCATTGCTAACATACTTGTATTAATTGGTTCTAGAGAGGATCGTGCTTTCATTCAACTTGTGTGTACCCTATGCTTGCTCAAAAGGGTGTATTTTGGTGTTTGCCATGTTTATTTAACATCGAGGAAGACTCTAGAGGAGAACCTCAAACAAACTTCACACTTCATTGGCTCACATTTAGAGAGTTTCATCGTCATGTTTTGCTCATCAATCATCTTCATTTTACTATCAACAAGCGAGATAATGAGCTATATAGAGCTTGGCTCTATGGAGAGGGTGTAGACAACATAGCTACTTTTTTTCAAGTCTCATCTTTTGCTACCTTCATTGAAACACTATTGAACGATACTCTGTACATTTTTTGTTTGGCTAATCCAAGGGAGTTTTTGTCCAGGATCCTTGTAACAAAAAGATGGAACGTTTAATCTTGCAAATTTGATTGGGCTTAACAAGGATGCTTCGTATGAAATTGTGAGAAGGTTTCCATACTCAGAGTGGGTTTGTTACTTTCTCACAGCTTTCAATGAACAAGGGGATTTTTTTTCATTCAAATTATGTGTGCTTTGGAAATTTTTGAGCAAGTCCAATGTAGCACTTGGGATGTTGCAACCTATTGGGACCATGAAGAGGAGGCTCTGCATGTGTACATCTATTGATTAAATTTTGAGGAATTTCAACCTTTCCTAGGGCTAATCAATAGGGTGCCATTCTATTTTGATCAAACAAATTGTGACCTTATTGACTCTCGGATAGCCCATGATAAGAACTTAGAGTGGTATTTCTTGACTTCATCATTTATCATTGATTGGCTGTGAATCTCTTGCATTTATCCTTGCTGTAATCAATCTATTTAGAAATGAAGGGTCAGTGAAAAATGTTAAGATAACCCCTTTTTTTTAGGAGAGCTCATTTGTTTCTTGAAAAATTTTGCATGGCGTTTCATATTAATCTCAAGTGAAGAGAGATTGGGTATGTTTGAAGTAGTCCTTAGAAAAGATGCATGAACTTGGTTTCAATTCGTGTTTGTGCAAAGATTAGAAGTAATTTTCATCAAGTTGTAAGAAGGTTCTCAGACCACTACTTTCATCCCACAAGCACCCAAAAACTGTGGCAAGAAATTGTTGTTCTTACACAAAAGTCTTTTGATGATTATTATGCGTATAATAAGGAATTTTTGCACCTATGGAGTCTTTGACTAAGAAGCCTTCCTAACCCTAGGGATGGGGCCGAGTTTAAAAAAAAAGAGAGGTTTATTGCTGGTCTATTTCCAACTTTGAAAACTAAGGTGATGGTAGGCAAGCCAAAAAACTTTACTGCAGTTGAGCAGAGAGCTACTCAAAAGTTTTATAAAATAAAGTGTGTGCAAGATTGTGGTAGTAATGAAGACATCCCAACAAGGGAGATCGGAACCAAGATAATAGAGAGGCTCGATGAGTCAATTAACAATTTTTCCATTCAGTTTGTACAAGGTGTAGGACCAAGAGGGCCACCTCAACGCCTAATGGAGTGAGAGCCTAGACCTAGGCTGGTACTAGAGTGCTCGCGTTGTGGAGAAAGAGGACATGGCACATATAACTGTCCTTAACCAAGAGGAGGTCCAGGAGGCCAAACCTAAACTATCTAGTAATGAATGAGAATGACCCACCATGACAACCAATCTTGCTGCAAAATGAAGGAACATGGGACCAGTGGTGATGTGAGGCCACCACCACCTACCAACAATGGAGAAGAGAATATGCCACCTCTACCAGATCCTAGTGTGCATGTAGTAGAGTTAGTTCATCCATCTCAAAGGAATGATGGGTCATAGAAGCAAATGGGATATAACAGGATTGTGGAGAAAAGGTGCATGAAGATCAACCAGACAATAGTAAGAAGGGGAATAAGTAAGAGAAAGCCAAAGTGAAGAGAAGAAGGCGGATCAATCGCCATGCTTTTCCACTTGGTCATGGGATGGATCCATATAGTTTGATTGAGGATATGCAAGGTAAGGGCCCTAGCATTCCTTGGCAGAAGTTTTGGTGGTCTCAACAAAGAAGAGGTGGTTTTGGGCTCCACGTCTTGATGGTTTTTCTGCATCTTGTGTTTGCTAAACATCATGAAATCCACACAAGTGAAAGTGTTTCAAGCGTCCTATTGTTTTGTTGGTTGTTTGATTAAAGTTTTTTGTGTGTAGCCGTTGTCTCGAGTAATCCATTGTAAGAGTGTTGCGGGAGTGAATCACACCACCCATAAAGTGCATGCAACGCAACCTAGATCAGCATAATGTCAATCGAGGACACAAATGACATGATTGCATGGAGGAAATCTCTTTAGCTTGCTAGGCGGAGAGCATCGCACACATACAACACTCTGGAGGCTAACTAAACCACAATCTAAAATCTCACTACTCTCAACTACACCACTCAACCCACATACACACAAACGGAAGGAAACTCATCAAACCATACTAAAATCATATGAAACTTAAGGAGAACCATGCCATCAGTAGGATACACCTGTCCCAAAGACTATACACTCAAAACCATCACTCTTAACCCATCTGCAAAAAACACGCATGAAGACAGAGGTAAATTTTGGAAGTGCCCGAAACTTAAATCTATGAGTATCTATACTTAGCTTATGTCTCCACGATTCTAATGAATACTTGCAAACAAAAAAAAAACATCATTTGATACACTTACGACCATGAATAGCTTGTAGATGTGTCAGTGTGCATGCTACGTTTCGCAAGGAATGCTTGGTGTTGATGCGTAGTTCTCACTGAGCCTAGTATAATGGTGTTTTTGGTTCTCTAATGTGATAAGAAAGCGGGGAGTAGTGCTAGGATGAAGCTCACACTCTCTCTCTTCCTCTCTCACACACATTCAATGACAGCTTAGAACTTGATTATGATAAAAGTTCTTATTTACAAAATGATCTAGGTACCTTATAGACTAAGGCTACCATAGGCTAAACCTAAAATAGAGTTCAAGGGGTCAAATGGATTTGTATGTACAATCTGGAAGTGTTATTACAACCTAATTTTTGCAACTAGACTAGCTACTCATTACTAATGATGTTTATAACCATAATCCGTAGCATTTTATAACTCTCAAAAAATAAGACTTTTTTGAGTTATGTCGTGCTGTTGACCCACAGGTCAACACTCCCCCCCTCCGAATTCATGCAGTCCCTGACATGACCTGGTGGGGTCAATGTCGATGCGGTCTTTGTTGTTGTTTTGCTTTCTTGTGCTCCACTACTTGTACTTTTGTAAAACCACAACAAGAACTATGATCTATGAAAATTTTAATTGATGAAATTTATGTCCTTTACATTTAAGCCTTGAGCTGCAACATATGCTATCATGATAGTTCTATTGCCGCATCGAGATTCAGAAAGACACCAATCTCATTCAGCTTGACTCTTATCATGGATGTAAATAAATCTCCATCCGTCACTTGCTCCAACAAATCTGTTAATTCTAAGTATTTCTCATTCTTAGAAACAACCCTACAATATGTAGAATATAATGGTTGGATTTTAGATCTTGTGAGCCAGTGAAAAATTTGTAAGGATTCTATAGAAACTGTATGGCTAAACCTTCAACTTCATTTGGCCAAGTTGCACTCCAATGCCAAGTCTGTCGGTTAGGCCAAAATTGGGAGATGATTTTTCTAATTTGAGGTTCAACACCCATGTTCAACATTTGATCCGCCTCGTCAAGGACAAGGTATGTAACCCTGTGAAGGTTGGTCTGTCTACCACTTGTGTCTGATCTTTGTGGGTGACTCCATTGTTCCTTCATCAAGCTGATCAAAGTTGCATTTACCACTGTTAGCTTTTGTGTGATTTGGAAATCCTTATAGTACTTCTACTTGATACATGAATTAAAGCCTGCCAAACCCTAGTTAATTCCCCAAATTAGTAACTTGCATCAAAAGGGCCTTATCCAACATCATTCACGATAAATAACTATCAATGAGCTATCATTGTCCATTTGTCCCCAAAATTCATATACATGATGGATTGGGTATGTAGATGGATATCATGGCTTTAGATTTGAAAAAATTTCATCACTTTGCTAGGGGTAAAAAAACCCTAAGCTTGTATCTTCTATTTGTAGCCTCCTGACAAAGTTTGGCTTGATTTTGACTTGTATTTGGATTTCCAAGCTAGCTTTTTGGATTTCATCCTTGGAAATGACTGATGGGCATCACTAGCACCCTATGACTACCAAATACATCTAGAACCAATGATGATGATCAAAACTGGTCTTGATCACTGGTTGCTCCTGTGGACATCTATCACAAAAGATGACTGAGCTCTCATTTTTGCCCCTTTTGTTCTTGTCAGTAGTGCTAGTCCCTTTTATTTCTTAGGCTTCATTAAGTCACATACAAGATAGAAGATTATAGTATAGTGATCTACTTCCTATATACATCCTTATAGTCACATGAAGTGGCTGATAGGAAACTTTACGCTTGATGGCTGTTGTCGATTAGTCGATAACCAGCTTTCTTTGTCCTTGTAGTCCATCCCGGAGTTTTATGACCGTTCTATTATAGTCAAAGACTGATCAGTGTTCTTTTCTTCCCTCTAACATTACCCATTGTGCGTATGTATTTTGACGCATACCTCGTGAAGTTTTTTCATTTTGTTGTACCTTCTTCTCTTTGTACTGCTCCGCATCTCTTTAGTCCGTTTGTCACTTGGATTAAAACCAAAAATCTACTCAACCAAAAATAAAAATCATTCGAATAGAATTCTAAATGTTATGTACAATTTAAAATGTCCCTAGGGGCTCATATATGGATTTTGTCCCCATAATCCTCTTGTAATACTATTATGAGGGCATATACTCTTAATTTTGTCAAGAAATCATCACAATCGAACAAAAAAATTCAATACAAATCACAAAACATTTCCCTCCAATATTCATAATACTAGGTCCGCATTTAGAATGCGTCCCCCCCTCCCTATTTTGAGTCCTCCTTGACGACAGGGTATCACCAAGGGTATATGCTGTGCTTGGGCAATCAAAAAATGTTCCTATGTAGTCCTTGTAACGTAGCTCTATTATGCATACACAGTCAATGCATGGAAAAATATATGCCGTGCAAGATGTGGATATAAGAAATTTTCTTATTGGCATTTGTTGGCAAGGCGTCCTATTCTAAGTAGTGTGGTGATCTTTGAAGCTCCTATGCCATTTTGCATGATTGAAGGTTGTAGATATTTTTTGAAGGCTTGCTTATCGGTTTGATGCTTCTTTGGGATCCATTTTAGCCTTGTGGTTGGTTGTCGTATTTGGCATTGTTTCTCTAAGTGGGTTCTCTTCTAACTATATTGTAATCATAGGAGGAATTGAAAGAAGTTAAGCGACAATGCAGTAACAATAGTTTTGTTGATTTCCTTTAGGACCCACTTCTTTGTGATTACTGGTTGTTTTGCTGATGCTTCTCATTTGGGAGCCCATACTTGTCCCTGCTTCATTTGTGTTTGAAGAGACTTCTTTGGGGTCTACCCTTTCTTTATGTGAATCTTCAGTGGTCTTTGTTTCAGCTCTTGTCCGCTTGGTTGGCGAGGAGATTCATATTTTGAGAGTTGATACTTTGGGAGTTGCCAATTTAATCGTTTCGAAATCCAAATGAAATCCTGACCTATTTATACTTGAGTCAACTTCTTTAGAACCCAAATCAGATTTGCAAAAGCTTGCAACTTTGGATTTTCTTAGCCGTTCTTGTAGACTTTGATTGTTTTCCTTTTAATGTTGGATCTTGTGATTTTTCATCAGAGATTTTTGTCTTCTTGATCCATACCTGCTTTTGGCCAATCTGGATCTTTCGTATCCAGGTTCGTCAAACTTTTGGTTTTGACTTGTTGTTCTTTGCTTTTGGCCTTCCTTGGTTGTTATGAAAGTTGCTAGTGAGAATGATGACCTGAGTTCTTGGTAGGGGATGTCATAAGAATCATTATTGTCACTGCTATCCTTAGCAAGGTTACATTTTAGCACTTTTCCTTTGTGGTTTGGTTGGTTATGGAAAGTTACTGTTTTCTTGCTCTTGGGTTGTAGTTTCTAGGATGAATTTTCTATCCACTTGATTATAGCGTGTTGTTGGCTTGTTGACATGTATGTGTTCTTCTTGGTTGAGTTGTTTCTTCATGTATAGGAGCCTCATATGAAGATGCTTGTTGCAGTTGCGTTTCCACCGAGGATTTTGGAATACAATTTTGTTGCACTTTATTTTTGTAGCGATAACATTGTTTCCTTGGTCTTTGATTGCACAATCATAAAACCGCGAATTAGTTAAAGTGTTTTTGACATTACCTGCTAGGTTTTTTGGATTTCTATTGTTGGCATCTTCTTAAAGCTCCAAGTGCTCTACTGAGTTGTAGAACTCATCTTCTTCTTTGTCTTTGTCTTCGTCTTCATCTTTGTTTCCCTTGATTGCACTCACTGCAAAGTAAGAAACGATAGCATAGCCATCTTCATCACAACACTTTGTTGTCGGACTATCTTGAATAGCACACACATCTAGAGTATCCAAGATGTGTGTCCATTCAAGTGTCTCTAATGCTTCCTTAGGAAAGGGTTCTGGGATATAATCCTTATCTTAAATTTTCCGCTCTAAAATACACTCCTCTTGTTTTAAACCTTCACATTGCAATGATCCACACATCCATAGTTATTTAGGCTTACCCAACCAGGTTGGAAGTTCTTATTCTACTACAATAGCAGAATTAAACTCCTCCTTAGGTGTTCTCGTCACATCTTTGTAACTATGGTCATTCAAGTTTATCCTTGTTGTGGTTTCCATATGTCCTAGGTAGATATGGTCATAGTCCCACTCCTGGACCATTTTTAGCTGTCGCATGAATGGTCTTCCTAGAATGATATTGTATTTGTTCTTCTTGCCAAAGTAGACAATAGCAAAGGTTTTCTCATATTCAATGCCACAAGAAGTAAAAACTTCTTTTTCTAGTAGTCCTATGGGATTTTCCATTTGTCCTTCTGCAAGCTATAGTTTCATCTTGGTAGCCCTCACTACTAGTTTTCCCCATATTTTGTAGATCTCTTTTGTTGCGATGGAAATACCAACTCTGATGTCAAGGAAATTTGCCATGGTTTTTACACCTTGAAATTCCATAGGAAGATTGGTGTTCCCATCTTTTCCCTCATAGTGCTCAGCTACCTTGTTTAGCATAGTGTTTAGTTGAGGCATTTCCAGCTCTTTGATCACTTCCTCAATTTGAATCATTGGCTTTTTTACACGAAATGTTTCTAGGAATTTTTCCACAATAGCCCACATGTTTGGTTGTATTTTGAGAAACTCGACTAACGTTATCGTACAAGTGATTGGTGTTGAAAAATTTCTATGTGTTCTTTTGAATCAATGACCTTGTTGGCAGACAATATCTATGATGGGATTGGAATAACATCAACCTTGGCTTCGTGCTCTCTTGTATAGGATGATAGTGTTCTTAGAGAATGGGATTGACTATCCATCAATTGTACAGATCCTTTGTCTCCCCAATATGATGCCACGTCTAGATTCATTTGAAAGCCATTCTCAATTTCCTCTATTGATGGAAGAGACACGCCTCTTCCATCACTTGTTTGGTTTACTCCTCTGCTTATCTCACTTGCTTCATTGGACTCTCTGACTTGTTTCCACAAATTGTCAAGACCATCTATTTCTTTACAACTATCAGATATATCTATGTGAAATCCCTCGAAAGAGTTATCTGTGATATTCAACACTATCCTTGGTTCTAATGCTAGTTCCTTGAGCTTTGGTTCATACTCGCTTGTGACTAGAATCTAAATCTTTTTGCTCCTCCCTTGGTGGGATTACTAGCATAGGAGGGACAAGGATCACACCCTTAGGTTTTCCATCAGGTGGTTCTAGTAAATCTTGGGTTGTTTGAATCATTTTTTGACACATTTCAAGCCTGTTCTTTTCTAGTTCCGCATATGGATATGTCATCCACCTTTGTTCTTGTGTTTGGTTGTTTTTGAACCGTGTTTCATAGGCTTTTAAGAGGGTGTCTAATGGCTCATTACCCTTCTCGACCAATACTGATCCTCTCGAAGTAGCACTTCTTGATTTCTCTTCTATGGATGGTTCTTCTAGAGGTTGAGACGTCTACACAAGAGAAGGTGCAACCTTTTATTCATGTTGTTTTATCTTCTCTTTAGCTTAGGTGATCTCCTCACCTAGGGATTTTTTCTCTCATTTTGTATGTGCTTTTATCCTAGCCTTTCTAGATTTCCAACTATTCCTTTTGCTCTTGGTTTTTTGACTAGGTGCATCGATCTTTGATTCACCCATCTCTAGACTTGCCTCAATTTCCATTTTCTTTGTGTCTTGCTTCTCCTCGGATTCCTTTGAACTTGCGCTCTTGTAACTACTTGAACTAGTACGAGGTTTTCATTTTCCAAGCTATTGGGTAGCTGGACAATTTTTGAGACACTTGTTGTGATCTATTTGACTCGGTTTTAGTTTTCTGGACAAATGAAGATCAAGTGGCGGACACCACATTCAAGGCAATAGGCATTTACTTGTTTGATCTTCGTCTGAGGACATTGTTTGACTAAGTGGTTGTCATGGCTTTTATGACAATCTATCTCTAGCTGCGGAGATTCTTCTTGCAATTCCTCTTGGCCATAAACGGGCTCTCACCTAGCTAAGCCTCTATTCACAATGAACCGCAATGTCCTTTAGTCCATCTCATACCTTCTTTCTTCAAGTAGAAATGCAAGAGGTGAAGGTTGTACTGGTCTCATCATTCCATGTGCTTCTCTCATCTTCTATCACTTCCAAGGGTAGTGCTTGCTTTGGTTGTTATAACACATTATAGATGGTACTTGTGCCTGTTTGTTAGATGCTTCGATCGTTGGCGTGTATCTCATGTCTATAATCATTTGAGCACCTAGCAGTAGAGGTTGTTCTCCTAAGACAAGTTGTGGCCTTGAAACTCCTACTAGTACTGGTGCATTCTTCGTGATATATCCAAGTGCAGGAGGTGCTAGCATATTCCATGCCATAGTAACACTCTTTCCTCTTATGGTTTTTCCATATTCTCTCAATTCTCCACCGCTCAAGCTCCCTTCGATCAACATTTACAAAAGGAGCTAACCTCTTGACCATTTTGTTAATAAAATTTTCTTGATCGATAGGTGCCATTGGTTTTGCAATGGACTCACTCACTTGTAAATCACCGTGCTGAGAGGATGCGTCATCCTCTTAACTATTACAATCCTTTTCTTCCTCACAATTATCCACCAGATAAGGAGATTTTTTGATCAATTTGTTTAGCACCAAACTCCTTATCATATGTAGATCCTTTTGAAGACCCGCATGTCTCATTCCCTGGATAAATAACAACATTAACCGTGCTTGTGTAGGAAGTTTCACTCTTGGATAAAACTTGAAATATCTCTTTGGACGTAATGCCACTTTGCATACTGATGCACCCTCTTTTTGTTTGAATCTATGAATTTGCAATACCGTATTGTGAGCTATGCCTTTTTGCAAGAATTCTTCGATGAATTCCTCAAACAGCTCATCTAGAGTCTCAAAATCACATCTTTCCACTTAGTTGAACCATGTAGCTGTGTCATCTTACAGAGTCAGTCCAAATTCCGCAAACTGTGTTGCAAAATCCAAAACTTTCTCTGCTCTAATTACTCTTCAAAAGGCGCTACATGATCTCTCAGATGTTTATCTTCGGTAAATTTCTTGTTTACCCATTTTTGGATCAAGGATGGTCTAGCTCGCCGATTGTCTATCCATTATGGGCGGATACTCCTCTATCCATTGTTGGATCAAGGATGGTCTAGCTCGCCGATTGTCTATCCATTATGGGCGGATACTCCTCTATTGCTGGGATTCCTAAGCTTGTATAAGTTGAGTTTGACTCTAAAGAGAACATGATCTCTCGGATTAACATCTCTAGCTTGATGTAAGAAGCCTTGGAACATTGTGTTCAAGTGCTTTTGTTAGGGAAAAGTCGAAACTATGTCCAAAACCACAATCGTTTTCTCACAATTCTCTCAAATTGTCGGTTTTAGACACCCCTAACTTTTGGATGAATTAAGAGGCCTTAAACGGCGTTTTTTTGGATGCTGACCGACAATGGATGACCCGTAGGGTATTTAATTGTTGTTGAGGGTTGACTTTGAGTCTTGTAGGGCTACTCTTGAGCTTCATTTTGATAAAAAAAAGTTTTTGAATTCCATACCGTTGGTGCAACCAAAGTTGGTCCGAGCTAGGAAGTGGTGTATGCCAAGAAAGGGCTGCAGGCAATTGTTGTGCAGAATGCTAGGGCATGTACCAAGGTCCTGGGCAGCTAGAGGGTAGTGGAAATGTATGTCTAAAGTGGTTTCTTAGGTCAAGAGAGCTAAATGATGGTCTAGATGGGATGAGAGATCAAGGTGCCTAAATTGCCAAGTTAGTGCTTTGGAATGTAGTGTTCAATGTGCTCTAGAAGCTGGTCCAAATGGCTCGTCAAATGGCACCCCGGTGCTCAAGATATTGAAGCTCAAACTTAGAAGGTGTTGCAGATCCCTGATGGGCAGGGCAGCTGGCACAAATGGCCCAATTAGATGTCAGCAAATAGATGTGTAGCTCAATTTATGGAGTATGCCTGTCTCGGATTGCAAATCGGAGCTCTGGATAGCAAGGTATGGTCAATTGAAATTTTTTTTGGGGCCAGTTATGGGCCAAGTCGACCGCATCGGAGGATGCACCATCTGACATCTTTTTGGCCTTGCCAAGGTTCTCGATGATAGTGTACATCATGTGAAGGTAGCACAAATCAACGCTTCATCCATCAAATGCTCGGTCAGCAGAATACATCAGGATGAAGTCTAGAGCTAATGTTAAGGAGGGGATTGGCATATTTTTTTAAACCTTTTTTGCGGCCTCAAATAGCGAGCTCAAAGGAGATCAAAGGCAATGAAGCTTGCCCATGTTGGAGTCGGCACAACGAAGTCTCGGGCGGCGGGCTTTAAAGCATGGAGATCGGACCCCGAACCGAAATATTGCAGGCTCTGAAGTGGGGAATTTTTTTTCATTTTTCACAAGGTTTTTCCTAAAGGGGTTTTATTGGAATTTCAAAGGCCTTAGGAGGCTTGGTTGTCTAGGGGCGCCACATGGAGGCGGTATAATCCCACATGGGGGGGTAAGGCGATGAGCACGAAGTGTATAAAGGCATCAACAGGCACCCATCAAGCATCCAATTGGGGGTAAGGAGCTTGGAGCTCTCGTGGCTATGGAGTTTGGTGACGGGGCCGCTTGTGGCTCTTGCTCGGTGGTGCACTGGGCGGTTTTGGGCAGCGCAGTCAGTGCGCTAGTTGCTGGCGGCATTTGGTGGTTCCGGATGGCGCCCGCTGGGTGACGCTGTTCACAAAGGCATTGACGTCGCATGGAAGCCCAGAGGGGTTCACACACTCGCTAAGGGCCCAAAATTTCAGAGAAGGCAAGGGTGCCCTCCCCCCCTCAATATTGATGTTGCTATTGCTTGTCTAGGGGAGGATCCCGCGGCAGATGCAAGTGACACAGAGAGAGAGGCTAAGAGGGCCACCGAGTGAAAGGGGTAGGCAGGCCCATTTCAAGCAAGGGCAAGCAAAAGCAAAGGGCAAGGAGAAGACGGCCGGGAACTGCGGGACCAAAGTGAAGGGCAAGAAAAAAAGATGGAGAGAGAGGACTGGTGGGAGTTGGAAAGAGATGGTCAAAGGAAAAATTGAAAAGGGCAGTGCAAGGCTAGGCTCCCCAAGGGGTAAAAAATGAAGAAAAAAGGGAAAAAATAAAAAAATTTATAGGGGCAACAACGACATCGCTAATGCCCCCCCCCCCCCCCCCAAGTGCAAGAGAGCAGATAAAAATGAAGCGGCTAGCTCCTGCCAAAGATGCTAAATTAAGGTACCAGATGGGCGAATGAAAGGGAAGTTTCCAAAGTTGAAGGCCCCCCACTATAAAGTCAAATTTTAATCGAATTAGGGGCTTTTTTATGTGCCGTTTGACACCTACAAAGTGGAGCTCTCTGACAAACTAATCCCTTTGTACTTTTTTTCTCAAAAACTAGCCATGGTGATGGCAGTGGAAGCCTTTGTACAAGCCTTTTGAAGCACAATCAAGCCACTGTTGCTCCGTTTTGCTGTTATTTCTCCTTCCCCCCTTCTCTTTCTCCTGCTTTCGTGTTTTCCCCTCGGTACCGGCAGTGTGGAAGTGTGTGCCCCCCGGACGGACGGTGTTTTGTGTAAGAGAGTGAGATTGAGCGGCTGTGTGCATGTGTAAGGGTGGAGACAAGCCGTGGTAGTAGGTGTGCGTTGTGTGGTGGATTTGTGGAGTGTGTGAGCAGTGGAAATTGAGCAAGTGGTGGTCTGCTAGTGAGAAGTGTGTTTTTAAAGGTGTTTTTTGAGAGGATAGGGGTGTTGTGGATACCCTGAGCTATAGAGAGGCCCCTGTGTTTGTGTTGGGTGTGTTCCCCCATGGGTGTGTTCCCCCATTCCCCCTCTCCATCTTCTAGTTCCCCCATGGAGGAGCACATTGATTGCTCTTAGTTGATCGAAAGCAAGCAGTTTTTTGCGTTGGAAGTCATGGCAACTAGAAGCTATGGACCGATTTTCACACGCGAGGAGATCCTTGACGAGTGGATGTCTAATTTTGAGCTGTATATTCTATCCTTGCGTATGCCAAACGAGGATAGAAAAATGCAGACATTTTCTTTGGTGATGCTTGGAAAAGCTAAAGTATGGTATGAAGCTCTCGAAGGCGAGCCGAGGCAGGCATGGCCAGCTCTATGGGCGAGGTTTCTTTACGCTTTCGCAAGGAGGCGTCCCCAGTCAAGATGGATGCGAAGCTGAAGGCGCTTAAACAAGACGTAAGTGAAGAGTTCAGTCTATTTTTGGGTCATTTTGAAGAGTCCTGGGCAGAATTAGCGATAGCCATGCAATTGGCTAATGGAGACTACTTCAAGCTGGATAAGTTCATGGCGTGTCTGCACCCTAAGGTGAGAGAGAAAGTTCATTCTGAAAGCCTAGAAAATTACAATGGTGCGGTAGCAATTGCATGGTCAAAGAGCAGAAAGATAAAGAAGAAGATAGAGCAGGGTGTTTCATGCTACGAGACAATTGCCCCCATTCAACTGCAAAGTTAGAGGGAGGCTATGCACGAAGAAGATCATGGAAACCAAGTTGTTGTGCCACAAAATTGGATATGGATAGTGCAGGATTTTTTCGAGAAAATGCAGGAGTTGGGACTTAGTGTGATGGATAGAGGGCAGCCGAGAGGAGCAAGGGGCAGGGCAAGGCTGGTGCCAGGTAGGTGCTACAATTTTGAAGAGGAGGGACACTATGCACTTGATTGTCCTCAGTCATCAGAGAGAGAGAGAGAGAGAGAGAGAGAGAGAGAGAGAGAGAGAGAGAGAGAGAGAGAGAGAGAGAGAGAGAGAGAGAGAGAGAGAGAGAGAGAGGAATCCGATGCATTTACCCGCTATTTGGTAGAGGTCGATGTCAAGGCCAGTTCAATGGTCCAAGAGAGAAAGCAGTGGAGAATCCTATGTAGCTAGCTCTGAATGGAGGCGAGGTCGCAAGAGTGAATATTATTGGGTGGATAAGCAGGACATCAAGGTTTTGTCTAACAAGAGGACAAGAATTGAGAAGGAGACAGAAACAGAGCATGAAACTAGAGCTCGCAAAGGCAAAGAGAAGGTGTACAAAGGTAGAGAGCAGCCCGAGCCTAGCAAAAGAAGGAGATGCCCCAAAATCAAGCAAGCAGATTTACAATTAGGACGTGGCTATCTCAAGTACAATCTGGTAAGTGATGTTGAAAATAAAAAAGCAAAAATTACTTTTGGTCAGTTGTTGTTAGCTTTAAATCCAAGATTGAGGAGGCAGTGTTCTATGAGTGTTAGCACTAGGCTGTCGAGAGCTAAGGGAAATGTGCAAGTGGTGCAAAACATGGCTTTGAGGGAGGTAACCCGACTGATGTTCTTCCTCTAGTGGATGCAATTATAGAAAAGAGGATGCAGGTACATGCCTATATAGACGATGGAGCACAAGTTTGTGTCATGACGGAAGCGGCCATGAAAGAGACCGGAGTTAAGACTATAGCCAATTCAAATGTGCGTGTGAGGATGCCCAAAGATAATAAACCCAGGTGTCTAGGTGTGGCGCAGGATGTGAAGGTGAAGGTGATGGGCATAGAGTGCCTGATAGACTTTTTTGTGATGAAGGTAGGAGATAATGCTTATCCGATCATTTTGGGTAGGCCATGGATTTTGACGATAGGTGCTAAGCAGGATTGGGAGAGCAAATTGTTCACCTTGCCTGATAAAGAGAAGGGGAGATAGCTTGTGCTAGATTTGAAGACCAAGGAGAGCAGTTCTTGTCGTATGGAAGCTAAGGATGAAGGCGATGCGATGAGCTACGAGTACAAGACAGAGACGGCCTATGTTTAAGGATACAATAGCATAAAGGAAGAGGAGAGCGAGGACGACATGCTAAAGATAGATGCAAACTTATTTGGAGTCACCATAGATGACTCCCCTCCTAGAGGAGAAGGTATGCAGCCTCAAGCTCATGGTTTAAGCACAGAGGAGGTTTCGAGCATGTTAAATGAAGCTTTGACCAAGGGTGAGAAGGAGGGTTATGTTCAACTGTGTGAGTCCTATCCAAACCTATTTGCAACAGAATACGAGCATTTGTGTGGTGCAAGAGGGATAGAGCACAAGATTGTTCTCAATGAGGGACATAGGCCTAAAGCACAGAAGCTAAGAAGACTAGGGGAAATCCAAAAGGAGCCCCTTTGGCAAGAGATCAATAAGTTGCTGGATGCAGGCATCATGTACCCTGTGAAAGAGTCAGAGTGGGTCTCGCTAGTGGTCATAACCCCTAAGAAGAATTGGAAATGAAGGGTGTGTATTGACTACAAGCCATTGAATGCAGCAACCAAGAGAAACCACTATCTGTCGCTGTTTCAAGACAAAATCCTAAACCAGATGGTTGGGCATGAAGATACTCGATTATGGATGGTTTCTTGGGGTACTTTTAAATAGGAATTGTGCTCAAAGACTAGTTAAAGACCACATTCATATCTCCATGGGGTTGTTTTGCTTACCACAGGATGACGTTTGGATTGGTGAATGCATATGCCACCTTCCAAGATTGGATGAATAGAGTATTCGGTCCATACTTGGGCCGCATTACCAAGGTCTTCATGAATGATATAGGCTGCTACAATTCAAGATTAGATCATCTATTGAAGTTTCAGTTATGCTTTCAAAGGCTTGATGAGGAAGGAGGTCAATTGAACCCCAAGATGTGCAAGCTAGCATAGCCTCGAGCATAGTTGTTGGATCATGTGGTGTCAAACGATATAGAGGATGACCCCGAGAAGGTGAAGGAATTGGTTTTGATGGAGTTGTCATCAGATGCTCAAGGTTTTGGCTTTGTTTGTTTATAAGATAAAGTATCTATCACGTTTCTTTTGGATGTTATTGCAATATGTACATCCTCTTCAAAAGAGAGATCAATAGGTGCATGGTTATGAGTGGGATGAGGAAGTTCAGGAGGCTTTTGAGAGGGTTAAGGAAATTTTGTGTCAGTTGCCAGTGGTGTGCCTTCCCAATCCAGAGGACAACTTCTATGTGTCTATCATAGTGGGCACATTTGCTGTTAGAGCGGTTTCAATGCAAAAGGTGGGGGGAAGCTACAATACTTTGAGAGCAGGGTGATTGGCCTAGGAGAGGATACCTACACCAAAGCAAAGCAATGGGTGATGGCTTTAGTCTTCGCTTGCAGGAAGCTTAAGGTGCATATAATTGTGTACAAGTTTTTTTGTAGACAGCTAACAATCTATTGCCAGAGGTAGTGCTACATTTGAAGTCGGGAAGGAGAATTATGAAGTGGGTGTTGAAGCTGCAAGAGTTTCAGTTTGAGTTAAAGGTAGATCACACGAGTTGGTCCCACTTGGCAAACATTCTTGTCAGCAAGGCCATCGATTTGGCAGTAGATCCAAGGGTGGTGTGAATCTAAGGAAGAGCCTGATTTAGATAATGCTTTTACAATGTGGTTCGATGGAGTGTATCGAAGGGTAGTACAGAAGTCAGGAGGAGGTGTGGTGATACACGACCCACACGACAAAGATATATTTCAAAGGCGTATGATCTGGAGGATGTTCACACCAATAAAGAGGAAGAGTATCTCACTCTGCATTTGGGATGGAAGTAATGTATAGAGTTTGACATTTCCAGATTGGTGGTGAAGGGAGATGCGTTGCTAGTCATCAAGCAACTGCTAGACCAATGGTAGGTAAAGCGGGATTCTTTGAAGCATTGTTATTTTCCATCAAGAAAATGCTAAAGCCTTTTGAAGAGGTCCAATTCAAGCATGTGAGAAGAGATCAGAACCAAGAGGAAGACCATTTAGCAAGTAGCAAAGTGCATGTGCATGTTGCAAGTCTTTATGTGGCCCCAGCCACTTATGCAGGTAGGGAGTCTCTAAAAGAGATTGAAGGGTTTTTGAGTACAAGGAAGTGTCCAGAGGATTTGCCCAAGTTACAAAGGAGAAGAGTGGTGTAGAAGGTCCTCAAATATACACTCGTGGGTGAAGATCTAATGAGCTATGGGCGTGACAAAGTGCTAAGAAGGGTGTTGTACAAAGAAGAGATAGGTATGGTGGAACAATGCCACAAAGAAAGTGGACATCAGGGCAAAGACCAGGTTCTGCTTCAAGTGCTTAGAGAAGGATTTTGGTGGCCTTCCATAGTGAAGGATGTGCATTATTCATGCAAGACGTGCCACGATTGTCAGATTATAGGTGAAAGATGACTTGTAGCTGTTTAGCGGGATGAAGCGACGAAGATGTGGTTTTCAGAGAAGGAGTCACATTTTAGTGGGAAACCATTGTAAAATTGTTTTGTACGAGAGCATCTCGAAGCCGAGAACTTGTAAAAGAATTTATGATTATTTTTCTAGGAGAAATTGTATTTTAGAGAGCCAATTCGAAGTTTAGGAGCTTTTGGTCAGACAAGCCATTTGTAAACACCTAAACTATAAAGGTCAAGTTTTGTAAGTTTGAACATCATCTTTTTGATGAGAAACTGAGAAGACAGCGTACGTTTGAGAGCTTCTTCTTGCTCCAACTTGTAATCTTCGCTATGTGGCTACGGTAATCCAAATTTAGATTCGTTTATTGCATTGTGTTCCTCTTACTTTGGTCTTCCATTCAAGTATAATCATTCAAGATTTGGTGTAGGTTTTTAACTACAAGTTTGAGACCTTAAATCGCTGTTTTGAGTGTTTATATGCGTATTTTATGTTGTTTTGACCCTATGAGAGGCTTTAGGGACCCTAAAACGACCCTTTAGGATCACCTGTTCTCGCTGTTTTTGCTGACTTTGGGACGAACGATCGCGATCTTTGTACCTTTCCAGAATGCTGTGACAGTGATAGGATATGTTCCTGACAGTCCCCTTTAGCTTCCCTCTAAGTTTCGTGCGAATCCGACATGATTTTCATGGTAAACGGTTGTGACGACTATAGAGCTGTGTAGAAGGACATAGGCACATTACTTGGCTTTAGTGCGTATGATTTGCTTGTAGAGTTAGTAGTTGCATCTCATCGAGTTCACTTCATTAGGAATGACACCCTAGTGAGTTTCCATGCCTCATCTTGGTCGCTTCCCTTGTATTGATATTTTATGTTGATGCGTGAGAGCTATGCTATGGGCGGCCGTCGCGGCGGGCCGTAAACATTGGTGCCGCTGCCGGGGAATGCACCTTAGGTGAAGAGTGACCGAGTTCCCAGTTAGCTTCCTTAAAAGAAAATTAATCCACAAATCCATTTTACACCTCAGTTAGGCTGCTAGACATGGGTTTAGAGCTTAGTGGAGTCTAGAGTCAGTGGACCGGCTAGATCCTCTCTTAGGAGATTTAGGGAGCTGTGAGTGAGAGTGTTCAAAGCATTTTTGCTCTTCAATTTCTCTAATTCGATTGAGTATTGAAATCTCATCTGAAATCCGTCTTGTTTGATTCATTTCTTTATGTTCTTTCATTTCTGTACTTAGGAGTAGGATAAGTAAATCGCATTCCAGTCAGATTTGGGGCAAAAGTTAGAGTCAAGAAACAAGGAAACCATAACTTTGGCAAAAAGGACCATAAGAATCTGAAATTTAGAAAATATGACCAAACAGGGTTGATATTGATTCAAATCACCAGGTGGTAGCACAAAACACTGTAAAACACTCATTTGGTTAAACGAGGCTTTCGTAATAGTCCAACAGAAAGCACATTGTATGTAAAGCGTGAGGGTGATGTACTTCTCATTGTGGTTCTTTATGTCGATGATTTGCTGATCACTAGACCAAATGAGAGACATATTGCTGAATTTAAGGCTGATTTGAATGCTACTTTCAAGATGAAAGATTTGGGGCTATTGCATCATTACTTGGGTATATAGTTTAAGCAGTGTGATGGTGGTATTGCCTTGTGTCAAAAAAATTACCTAGAGACATTGCTATGTAAGTTTGGACTTGAGGATTGCAAACCTATTGCCACTCCCATGGAAACAGGTTTGAAGTTGAGTCTACATGATGCTGGCGATCCTGCTGATGTCACTCTTTTCCAAACTGCTATTGGCGGCCTCATTTACGTATGCAACACGAGGCCGGATATTCAGTTTGCAGTCTCATAGGTCAGCAGATTTATGCATAGCCCAAGGTCTAAGAATTGGCAGGCTATCAAGAGGATTTTACGCTACCTTAGTGGCACTTTACATCTTGGCTTGTTTTATCCCAAGGGGGGATCATTGCCACCAGACTTACATGCTTTTTCGTACTCAGATTGGGCTGGTTGTTTTGACACAAGAGTGTCCACAAGTGGTTTTTGTTTCATGCTTGGCAGTTCGTGTATATCATGGTTGAGCAAGAAGCAACCTACTGTGGCCACTTCGAGTTGTGAGGCTGAGTACAGAGCAGTCTTCAGACACCTTATGGCTGATTTGGGTGTTGGACAGGACACTACCAACACTATCTACACTGACAGTCAGAGTGCATTGGCAGTTGCGAGGAACCCAGTTTTTCATGCTCTCACAAAGCACATTGAGGTGCATTACCACTATGTCAGGGAGAGGCTCTCAGCAGCACCAGAGATCAGCTTGGCTTATGTGCCAACACAGGACAACCTTGCAGATCTTTCCACAAAGGCATTGTCTTGTGAGAAGCTTGAAGCTTTCCGCAAAGCTTTGGGCTTACTCCCCTTTGTGGACTGATCATGTCCTTAGGGCATGGCACTTCCCTTTACTCATGTACCAGCTCTCGTTCACCGCATCACTCCAGGGGGGATTTGTTGCCATATACATGTGGTAGTGATGTGTGTGAACACACTAGGACCGCCCGGGCATTTTTTCCCTCTTTAGGAGGTTTTTTCCCCTGTGCATTATATATACGCCCATCACTCTAGGTCTATCTATCTTTCCATTGCACACTAAGTAATACACTCTCCATTGTGTGCCTTGAGCTTCCTTCGTCTTCTCCAAGCTGTGTGTGTCTCTCTGCAACCCTAATTCCAACACTCTTAGAATGGTAACCATATGGATCCATCAAAGTTAGAGGTAATAAAAGCATGGCCTAACCCAAAGAATCTACATGAGCTAAGAATCTTTATTGCTATGTGCACATACTATAGATGCTTCATAGAAAAATTCTCTCAAATAGCAGGACCACTACATGACTTAACTAAGAAGAACGTTAAGTATGTATGGACTGTTTAAGAGAAAAATTCTTTTGATAGGCTCAAGGAGAAGCTTACCTCCCAATGAGTCTTCATGCTTCCGGATCTCTCAAAACCATTTGAGGTCCAATGTGATGCTTGTGGTGATTGCCTTGGAGCAATTCTGCTTCAACAAGGGCATGCCATAACATATGAGAGCCGAAGGCTCAATACGGATGAACGAGTCTTGGGCATTTATGAGAAAGAGCATTTAGCTATTCTACATGTTCTAGACACATGGAAGCACTACCTATTGGGGATTCCATTTATTCTACAAACCAACCACCAAAGTCTCAAGTATTTTATGACGCAAACCAAGCTGTCCAACAAACAAATCAGGTGGGAAAATTTTCTTTCACAATTTAATTTTCATATTGCTCACATTGCTGGTAATTACAATCAAGTGGCTGACGCACTTTCACGACAACCAAAAGTTAACGCAGTGTCTATAGCCACTCACAATGACCTATCTTCTATGATAGACGAGTATGCGACTGACCCTAATTTTAGAGACATAGTGTTAGCCCTTGATTTGGGGAAGAAAGAGGAACCATTCACCTTGCAAGATGGTTATCTTCTCCACAGCAATAGGCTATGTGTTACCCATTCCCTTCGTGAGAATGTCATGTATGAATCGCATGCTCCTCTATATGCGGGGCATAGAGGTATTCAACCTACTCTTCGAGGAGTAGATACATATTTCTATTGGCCTACCATGAAGTGGACATACAAGAGTATGTTTGAAAATGCTTAGTATGCCAAAAGACCAAATATGATAGAGGGAAGCAACCTGGATTACTCCAGCCATTGCCTATCCCAAATTCACCATGGGAGATTATATCCATGAATTTTATCTTTGTATTACCTAAGTTTATCCATGGGAATATGGGAATATGGACACTAGTCGACATGTTTAGCAAACAAGCACACTTTATTCCTATCAAAAAGACTATTAAGGCACACCAAATGGCAACTATCTTCATATCACAGATTTTCAAACACCATGGATTACCAAGATCCATCGTGTCAGATAGAGATCATAGAATGACCAGTAGTTTTTGGAAGGGTCTCTTTGAAAAATAGAAAAAAGATTGAATTTCTCTTCGGCCTATCACCCACAAACGGATGGCCAAAGTGAGATAGCCAATCTTACAATACTCGATCTACTAAAGACTTATGTTACAAAAGTAGATCAACGCTCACAATGGAAAAAGCACTTACCTCTTGTAGAGTATGCTTACAATAACACTGTGCATACTTCTACGAGAAAAGCATCTTTTGAGATCATTGAGGCAAGACCTAAAAGTCCCATGCTACTGGAAGTACATGGGAAGATCTTTGCCGCCGATGTGTATAGTAGTGACCTACAAGAATCTTTTCAAAAGATTAAGGAGGCTATATCCATCTCTCAACAAAGAAAAAAAGCTGCTGCTGCTGACAAGCACAGAAGGGCCTTAACGTTCAAAGAAAACGATTGGGTCTTATCAAGTTTCCTACGGCTCAATTAAGACAAACGACGGGCATAAATTCTACGGGCCATCAAAAGTATTATGCTAAACTAGCAAAAAGATACTATGGTCCTTTACAAATCTTGAAGTCCATTAATGAGACGGCCTATCAACTCAAGTTGCCCAACCATTGGCTCATACACAATGCTTTTCATGAGAGCCTACTCATGACCTACAAAGGAGAGCCACCAAGTGAACCAATTATTGAAGACCCTCCCGAAGTTGAAGACCAAGAAGAGGTGCTACAACCCAAAGCTATTCTTCGGCATGAAGACAAGATACTACGACATGGTAAGATTATCCGACGGTATCTTATTAAATTAAAAAATTATCCTTTTTAAGATGCTAGATGGATGCAAGGAATACAACTTAAGGATAGTACGAACCTTGTCAATGCTTACAATGCTACATTAGGGTAAGAAAATATAAAAATTTCCTTTCAATGATCCATGTTTTTGTCTTATAAGACTAATTCTCTTTTTATTATGAAAATTTAAATAGTATGCATGCTTAGAATCATGTTCGTGATGACGATGTCTCTCAAACACCAATTAAAATTTGTCACTCTATTTTGGGAGAATGAAATGGACTAAATAAAAGACATGCTTGTAGAAGCTAAGTCTCCCAAGCACCAAATATATTAGTCATCCATCTTGGAAAGATATCCTAGGGTAAAAAGGTATCCTCTACCCGCTAAGTAAAATTGACTAATGACTACGACTTTATCTATTCTTCCTCATAGTCAAGGACGACTATGCTTTTAAGAGAGAGGTAATTTCATAAAATCTAATATCTAACCAACCTAAATGATTTTCTCATATTAAATTGATCACTTAATGTGGGAGAATAAACGAGAACAAGGGTTAAGATATAGATGTACTTATAGATCTATTTCAACACGGGGCCAATGGTAATGGGGCCCAAATGAGAAATGGTCTGTCAAAGAGCAAGGCTAACCAATGGAGCAAAATATCTTAGTGTTGGCTTCATTAAAGACTCCAAAGGTAAGTGTTAAAATCCTTAGGACATAGTCTTCAATTTTTAAACTTTAGGCAATTAAGGTCCAAGCAGGCAAGGGGGCAGCTTGCTTAAGCAAGGGTTGTGCTTAAGCAAGGGGCCTGTGTGCTTACCAAGTTCAAAGCAGGAATTTTAATTACGCGATGACGCATTTTGTTAAATGTTAATTATTGTTGTTATTATCACTATTATTTTCATGTTAATAACATATCTAATGTCATGACTTACGAAAACCGGTAGAAAAGGTAGAACCGGCGGGGCAACCACAAACCCCGGCAGGCATTTTATGAGTCCCGACGAGCCTGGCGGGCAAAGCAAGAATCCCGCCGGCCCCGTCATGTACCCCCTCCATATTTGGCGGCTCTATATAACCCTGTAGTAGACATCACATCGCATCACCGCTTCCTCTAAATTTGGTCATCCTTTAAAATTTAGAAGAAAAACTAAAGGTAAAAGAATGAATAGCCTTTAAAAAAAATTAAAACTTAATGAAACTCTGATCACGGATCATTAGTTCTTTTTTGGACTGAACTGATTCTTGAAAGGAGGTAGAAAGGTGAATCTTTGGGTCGGTATCTCTACATTTGGGATGGACTAATCTCATGTTTGGTTCACCGTTATATTTGCTAAATTGATTGCTATATTGATTAGAACTTCTATCATGGGTCATTAGTTCTTTTTTGGACTGAACTGATTCTTGAAAAGAGATAGAAAGGTGAATCTTTGGGTCGATATCTCTACTTTTGGGATGGACTGATCACATGTTTGATTCACCGTTGTATTTGCTTGCTATTCCGATTAGAGCTCCAATCATGGGTCATTAGTTCTTTTTTGGACTGGACTGATTCATGAAAGGAGGTAGGAAGGTGAATCTTTGGGTCGATATCTCTACTTTTGGGATGGAATGATCACATGTTTGATTCACCGCTGTATTTGCTTGCTATTTCGATTAGAGCTCCAATCGTGGGTCATTAGTTCTTTTTTGGACTGGACTGATTCATGAAAGGGGTAGGAAGGTGAATCTTTGGGTCGATATCTCTACTTTTGGGATGGACTGATCACATATTTGATTCACCGTTGTATTTGCTTGCTCATGTTTGAGTAGATTGAGGTTATTCCCTTCAGGCTTCACTACTACGCTTGTGTGTGATATTGATTATAACACTAATGTTTGGTTTGAATAATACTTGAAAGAAGAGATAGCATACTGAGCTATGTTTATTGGTATTGCAGGCATCCAATAAGTATGTCTTCCACCGGAAATGTCAGCGGTGGTTTTGGTGTCCCAAGCCTGGATTCCTTGAGGAGACCTCCTACCTCAATGCCAGGTCCTGCTTCACAGGGCACCATTTCACAGGGCAAGCGAAAGGCAGGTGGAAAAAGTCCAGGACCCGAGTGGAATTTTGCCACAAATTTAAATAAGTATCAAGATTGGAAATGTAACTTTTGTGGCGAAGATAAATCTGGAGGAGCACCAAGAATAAGGGATCATTTGCTAGGTGGCAATACCAGAATTCAAGGAGGAAAGTGCAAGGGCTTAGGTGCAGAAGAAGCAGCTATGCGCTTAAAAGCTTTAATTGGTAAGCTAATTTCCACGAGAAAAAGATCAAAACTTTTTACTTTCGACCATCACACCCTCGTATCGATAAGATCAAACCACTATGAGGGATCATTGGGTGTAATGCCCACCAATGGAAGCACTCAAAGTAGGGAACCGACTGCTCATATCGATGGAAGTACTCCTCCAAACCATGGATCTCCTGACTTTCAGGTAGGATCGTCAAAAAGTAGACAGGTTAGCTTACAGAAAAGCTTCAAAACACTTGCCTTAGAAGAAGCACAACTTGCACTAGCTAAAGCCGTCTATTTCAGTGGGGGATCATTGGCCATTGTCACCCGTGATGCATGGAAGTCAGCTTGGAAAAGCATTGGTGAGTATGGTGCTGGATTTACCCCTCGAACATATCACCATATGAGAAACCAACTTTTGGATAAATGTTACACAAGCACACAACAGGATATTCAAAGGGTAATATTAAATGCAACAGAAAAATCTGGATACACCATAGTTAGTGATGGTTGGTCCAACGTTCAAAGGCAGCCATTGATCAACATCATGCTTGTATGTCCTCGTGGTGAATGTTTTATCAAAGCTGTGGATAGCTCTGGTCAAATAAAGTCTGGCAGTTTTATAGCTGACATCATTGGCGACGCAGTTGAGGAAATTGGAAAAGAAAATGTTGTCCAAGTAATCATGGACAATGCCAAAAATTGTAGGGCTGCAGGTAGAATACTTGAAAGTCGCTTCTCTCACCTATATAGTGCTGGTTGCAGTACACACAGCTTGAACTTGGTATTGCAAGATTGGTACAAGAGGGAGGACACAGAGTGGTTCAAATGGATAGTAGACAATGCTCGCTTAATAGTCAAGTTTGTTTTGAAGCGTCAGAGGGTTCTTGACATGTACCGTCAGAGGATGTCTACTATGTTAAAACTGCCGTGCGAAACTAGATTTTGCACCAACTACTATACGGTAGAATCACTAATAAAAAATAAGAATACTGTGATGGAGACATTTGTTTGTGCCACTTTTTCAGAATGGGAGGCTGGTCAAAGGGAGAAGATAAAAAGCAAAATAGGGGTGATCAGAGATCTACTAGCTGATCGCCACTTCTGGGATGATGTGGTGGATGTGCACAATGTCATGATGCCCATTATGCTCGCATTACGCCAACTGGATTCTGCCTTGCCTAACATAGGTAAGGTGTGGATGGCTTGGTGGACTGTTCAAGAAAGCCTTGCAAATCCAGAGGAGCCCCAGGAGCCAATTGTGAAGCCTTGGAAGACACCATTCACTCAAAAGAGGAGAGAAATTTTGAGAAAGTATGTGCATGGTCGATGGGTTGGAGCACATAGTCCACTACACAGCGTAGCTTTCTTATTGGATCCAGAGTATTGGGCAATGGAAATAGACAAACTTGATGAGGAGGTGCTGGAAGACTTTTATGATGTGATAGGCAGGTTTTATGATGATCCTGATGAGCATGCATCAGCTGTTACTGATCTTACGAAGTTTAAACTCAAAGAGGGTAAGTTTGGTACAGAATTTGTGCAGAAACTTGCCACGGAGCAACCAGTGTGGAAGTGGTGGATGATGAATGGTGGTAGTGCACCCACCCTTAAACGCCTAGGTGTTAGAATCCTAGCCCAATGTGCATCCAATTCAAGTTCTGAGAGAAACTGGAGTACATATAAATATGTACATTCCACCATCAGAAACCGCCTTCTAAATTCAAGAGCTGAAAAATTGGTGTATATGTACTGCAACCATCGGCTATTGGCAAGAGTGCAAGCTAAGAACTACAAAGAGGAGATGCCGCGCTGGACTTATGATGTAACCAATGATGAGGTGGACGAAGACAGTGAGCTGCAAGGGGAATCTCATGAAGTAGAAACTACATGTACTTTAGAAGAGATTGAAGAGAATTTGGAAATTGAACCAACTTTGACCCGTCGCAGCAAGCGACGGTGGTTTAATTAATAGATTATCGAATCCATTGAGTGACTTCTGCTTATGTTCAGAAACTGTTTATCTTATAAGCTTTTTTTATATTTAGTTTAAGGTTTAGACATTTGATTAATAATAAACGGAGCCCTTAAAAACCTTTACAAGGCCACAAATCACTATTAAAGCTTCATAATATACAAAGCCCTAACAAATCGTTGCATTATCACATATCATAATTGAAGCTGAAGAGAAGACAATTCACAATTCACTAATAAATTCTCGCAAGACAATGAGTCAATGTTATCAATTGTTACAAAAACTATCCAAGTGATAGTGAAATATTTGTGAGAATATCTTCATTCTCCTGTTCACGCTGACATTTAAGCTTATTATAGTCTTCGGACATTTTGAACATTGCATATAGCTTTTTGGATATCTCAAACTCACATATAGCACAATGAAAGTTATTCATCATGCTTTGCATCAAGCATGATATATGATACATATGTCCGCATGGCAAGCTGAAGTGACCACACCACTCATGAAAGAATGATCTACATATGGGGCAAGGACCACCGTGCTCACAAGAAGCTGGAGGGGCCTCAATAGATGTTGGGTGATCAATCAATGTGGCATCATTTTGTTTTTTTATAGTCACCTCTAACTCTTTTACATGGCGAGATAGCACCTTCACCTCCCTTTGCAAGTCTCTATTTAGGGTTTCTTCTTCATGAGAGCCTTGTGTAGCTTGTGATGCTTGCCTGAGTTGAGTTTGAAGCTCCTCCTTAACTTGATGCACTTCCATTGATGCACCTTCTAGTGCCAATGACATCTCTTGCCGTGTGACGGTGATTGCAGTCCTTAACCGTCATGTGAGGTGTCCTTGAGCTAAAGTCCACTGCTTCACCCAAGACATAATGCATGTATAGCATCTTGGCAAACCACAATGGACAATCCATATGATGCATAGGATGACCCATAACATCGAGATATATGTTCTCTCCATTGTCTCGTATGTCTGCATTAATGCATTGTGATAGCTTGAGTCGGCCTTTCTTGATGTTGTCATCTGCAACGCCTGGCCATATGGATTTCACCATTTCTTGGCCAATCCTAGTGTTCACCTCTTTCCATTGTGTACCCACTGAGAGCAACGAGCAGCAATTCGAGCGGTGTCGTTCACTCCACCGCCTTGACACATGGATCTGAGACGCTCAAAAGCGCGCTTAGCCCTTTGATTATCATTATCCATATCCTGATTAAACACTATACTTCAGTTATGGCATACAAACTTAATGATAATCAATTACTATAAGAGTAACCACCATTTTACGACAATCAATTGCTATAATTTTAACCACCATTTTACGTCAATCAATTGATATTAGAATAACCACCATCTTACGACAATCAATTGATATAAGAGTAACCACCATTTTTTAAATCAATGAATGACAATCAGTGACTCCACGTGGCTTATTGCTTGAAACTTAAGAGAAAAAACAAAACTCATAGAAAATTTGTTGTCTATTGAGATATAACAAAGTGTTTTTATTACTCATACATCATCCATTGCGCATAAAAACCAGTTTTTAAAAGTGCTTTTATAAGTCACAAGTCTCAGAAAACCCTGCTTAATAAAGTACATTTAATATCCATCAAAAAAAGGCTACACTCATTTCAGAGGGAGGGCATAAGCATCGTTCTTGTTGGGCTTCAAATCTTTCTAATTCTTCGTCCAAAAGTGCCAAGGTCTTTCTGTCTGTGGATTTCTTTCTCACCCAACCTTCCACAACAATCCTAGATATGGCTTGTACCTCCACTGAAACCTTATGTTTGAACCAATCTGTGCTGTAGTATTCAGAGAACTCTCCACAAAACTTACAAAATTGCCATATCACCCATTCTATGGCGGACACATCTGTGGCCTTGATCCATGGGCATAAATTCTTGCCATCTAGTAACTCAGGAGCTCGCCAAGGATGAAGCTTTTGCCAGTTTTCATCGGTATTGTTGGTCTTTTGTGTCTCTAAGCCAACACGCAGAGCCAATACCCAATCAATTATTCCAATACGGGGAGTGAGATCCTTGGTAAAGTCCAACATGATGTTCCCTGGATGGAGATCATTGTGGATCACTCCCTCGTCATGTGCGAATCGCAATGCCTTCACCAAGGCATGGATCAACGAGGGAGCATGATTGCACAGGCTCTTGATACGTGTTTTCTTGTCTTCAGAGGGTTGCTCCCATTTAAAGTCTTCAGGGATCTTTCCTTTCCCCTCTTGATGCGCTACAAGCGTCGTTAAAGAGCCATGTGGAAGGGGCACTGTCTCCATAAGATCACCTAAAGTTCCCCTATTGAAGTAGGGGAATATCAGAAACCATGGCAACGTTACAGAGTGGGCAACACTTCTCACAATCCCTCTATGGTTGAGATCTACTCCACTTTTTGATGCAAAGCTTTTCCACTGATGCTTGGCCTGTCCTTTGAACTCCTTGGCACAATAAGTATTCGTTGCAGGAAGGAAACTCATCCCTTTGATTTGAACTTGCCACCCTGTGCCATAAGCCCCTGACCCAAGTTTCTTGATCTTCTTAATAGACTTATTTGGAATGCCCAAAGTCATACTACATTCATAATTGTATATACTGCTCTCCAGGTGACTGGCAGAAGCAGTAGCACCCGATGTTCCCTCAATAAACGGTTCTCCAACTTGGCTGCTCCCCATAACTCTCGTGATAGCCATTCACATTTTCTTGCTTAGGCCAAACTGTGTGTCTATGTGGGATGCTCGCCTTGACCTCTCCTTTTCAGCTCTCCATCTCGCGTTCCAATGCTCTAGCTTACCCTTGTCTACTTCTTGAGGGCATTCCTCTTTCAAATCAGAGGCCACCTCGGGCAAATTGCCCACCCAACTGCTCAGTAATAAGATTATTGATTTGGTTGTTTTGTCTGGATATAACAACAAAATTTTGCGGGCAATCTCACTGTATAATGATTGCAATCTAGACTCATCTGCAACAATCTGCGCTATATCGTCGGGATCTAGTGCACTGACGATTGTAATCAACAATTGTCTAATTTTCTTTTTGAACTCTATCACTGAAGTAGCAGAAGGATCCATTTTACCTGCAATGGTATTATTTCAAACAACACATTGTAAAATATAACTATGTGCCACTCCATTTGGATCTTTTCTACGTGAAACAAAAAGTGCAGTATGCCTCACCGTACAACAACTTACAAACAGATGCTCCGGTCATTCTAGCAACAACATACCTAGTCGCAATTGCAACCATGTGCCGAAGCATGAATGACTAGGAGCAACAGAAAACATAGTCACCCTACGCTTTTGCAATGACACACCTAGCCGCAATTGCAACCATGTGCCAGTGCATCCACGCACGGTGACTTCTTTCAAACAGAAGCTACCGTGAATCTAGCAGCAACACACCTAGTCGCAATTGCAACCATGTGCCGAAGCATGAATGACTGGGAGCAACATAAAACATAGTCATCCTACGCTTTTGCAATGACACACCCATCGCAATTGCAACCATGTGCCAGTGCATCCACGCACGATGTCTTCTTTCAAGATTCAAGCATATGAAACATTATGAAATTATTTGAGCACAGATTCATGCATTAGATGCTACCGTCATTCTAGCAGCAACACACCTAGTCACAATTGCAACCATGTGCCGAAGCATGAATGATGGGAAGCAACATAAAACATAGTCATCTTGCGTTTTTGCAATGACACACCTAGCCGCAATTGCAACCATGTGCCAGTGCATCCACGCACGATGAGTTCTTTCTAACAGATGCTCCTATCATTCTAGCAACAACACACCTAGTCGCATTTGCAACCATGTGCCGAAGCATGAATGAAAGGGAGCAACATAAAACATAGTCACCCTACGCTTTTGCAATGACACACCTAGCCGCAATTGCAACCATGTGCCAGTGCATCCACGCACGATGACTTCTTTCAAACAGATGCTACCGTCAATCTAGCAGCAACACACCTAGTCGCAATTGCAACCATGTGCCAAAGCATGAATGACTGGGAGCAATATAAAACATAATCATCGTACGCTTTTGCAATGACACACCTAGCCGCAATTGCAACCATATGCCAGTGCATGCACGTACGATGATTTGATAAAAGAAATTTTATACCTTTAAGTTTTAACGCAAAAAACTCAAAAAAACATCAATAAAATAAGGAAGGGATTAAAAAATTACCGCTACACTGCTTTGAGAATGTGGAAAGCTGCCAGAAAGTTTGGTGAAGAAGACTTTTCAATGTACCTCTCTTGTGAAAAAGACAAGCACCGGCGTCGTCTTTATATAGCCACGGCGGGCCCGGCGGGGAAGTGGCTTTACCCGGCGGGCCCGGCGGGTTAACTACTTAGCCCGGCGGGCCTTTAGAAGGTCTCAAAGTCTCCTTGCAAGTCAAAAAAGATGAATGTCAATTAACATAATATTTGTTATTTTTCATTTCTATTGTTATTAACCTGAAATTATAGTGTGATCACGTCATTTTGAAATCCCTGGTTCAAAGATCTTGCTACAAAGAAGGGGGCGAGCCATACAAAGGAGGGATATGAGTATCATGTATGCACCTCACCAAGGGCCCATACTCTCACGAGAGGAAAGGGGCCACAAGTCAGGTGTAGAGGCACACTACTCAAGCAGGCAAGGTTTGTGCTTAAGCAAGGGGGGTGCTAGCTTAACCTCAAATGAGGGAAACAAAGACACTTGTCAAGAGACTACACAACTTGCCCCAAAGGGAGCCAAGCTCTCATTGGCTAGAGGGCTACATGGAAAATCCATACAAGAGAATGCTTTTGCTTGCTTGTCAATCTCTCTAATCTCCGTTATCACTATGCTACAAGAGCTATGAGTGATTATGTGCAAGCGGTTATTTCTTTCTCGTAGAGCTACTTTCATTTCTCTCTTCTTCCTCACTCCCTGCCAGCTCTCCTCACCTTTCATGGTGTTTGAGGTCTTGGGATTGAGGTTGGGCATCATTCAAGTTCATCCTAATCATGTTTATGGTTGCTACCATGCTAATGCTTGGTGAGTCAGGCTTTCCATATTCAGCTCATCAAGAAGGTCTCAGGGAACACGTGTCCCTTCATGCCCAACAGTTAGAAAAGAATTTATGATTTAGGAGGACAACCCAACCTAGAAAAATGCCACATTGGAGAGGATGAGGTGATGTTGCTCGGTCATTGTCTCCTTCAAGGGCATTGAAGTGGATTCATCCCAGGAAAAATCCATCATTGAACTACCGTCACCAAAATGTCTCAAGGAGGTAGTCTCCCTTTCCCAAAAGGTAAAGTCCATGTCACACTTTATCCACTTATCATTAGAGTTACTTCATACCCTTAAAAGATTGACAAATCAGGTAGAATTTGTATGGTTTAATGAACTTGAGGAGTACTTTGTAGTATAAATATGGTTTTGTCTGAGTTATGAACACTCATGCCTCCACGTTGGGAATATCCATTTTTTGCTAGCTAGAGTGTAGGCAAGGAGACATTGGGCGCATGGTTTTTGCAGCAAGACCCACATAGCTCTAGGATGTGTCCTGTCTACTTAGCTAGTAGGTTCATGAACACACTAGAAAAGGATTACAATCTACAAAAGCAAAGTTTATGATGCTTGCTTTGATCCTTTCAGTGAGAAAGCTACGATTATGTCTTCTCCCAGATCCTTTTGTCATACTTACCGCATAAAACTTGTCTCCTTGGGTGTCCGCTCAAATGATACTAAGTCCTAGGATCTCAAAGTAAACTATGGAACTGCAAGAGTTATAATACTCTTTCAAGGTAGAAGATATTGTGTGCAAACATTTGATAGGGATTCTCACTTATAGAGTGCATGAAAGGGATATTAAGGTGCCTGAAGTGAAAAGCCTACCCTTGCCAACACCTTAAAGCAGAACTAATGCATTCACCTTACTCTTTGATGGAGTATGTAGGAAGGTGACAGGAAAAATAGGGAGAGGGCTTGTGTTCCTTGATCCAAATGGTGTATCTATTGTGAAAGAGCATGTGAGTTTTCCATATTTTATAAGAAATAATGAAGTAGAGTATGATATTCTACTCCATGGATTGTAGATGTGTATTGCTCAAAAGATACAATGCCTAATGGTAAAAGGGTATGCAATTGAGCATTTAAAAATGAAAGTAAAAGCAAAAGGTTCATGTCATCCAATTAGTTTGAAGAAGTGAAATTGTATCATATTGCTAGGAAACAAAATGAAGATTTTGATTTCTTTGCACAGGAAGAAGTTGCATGTATTGACAAATAAATGCAGGTCATCATGGCAGCAACAATAGTGGTAAAGCAACCAAGGTACAAAGGGATGGAGTCCTTGAACCCCTACATGACTAGGTGGCTAGAATTTCAAAGTGTAGCAAGAGTGAATGAAAAGACAATTAGCAAGTTTTTCTACACTCATATTTGTTACAGATTTGGCACACCCTTGGATATTGTTTCTAACAATGGTCCAATATTTAGGAAGGGCTTTCTCATTGAAGTTTGTCAAGAGATTCACATGCTACACTAGCATTGCATACCCTACTATCCTCCTGGGGGATTCACCATGGAAAACTTACCGCATCACGTAAGTGTAGGGGAGGGGTTTTTTTTAACAAGTTACATAAGTGTATAAGCTAGGGGTAGGCCGCCAGTAATTTATTTCCCAAGCTTAAAGTTAAGGGAGGGGGTATCATATTTGTGTGTGTGTGTGTGTAGGGGGGGGGGGGGGGAGTGATAAAAGGGAAACATGAAAAAACGTTTTTGTGTTTCAAAATCACGGCTTCCAAAAGGAGCCTTCCCTGAAACTTGTGAGTCAATAGCTTCAAAGACACATGCAAGAACTAACACCACTTTGTATCAATTTCTTGTTTTGTGATTATAGTTCATTTGTTGAGGGATAAAATCTATAAAGAGTTTGTATAAATTCAAATTTATGGAGAACTTAACATAGCTTTATAACCATGTATTTTGAGTAATTTAGATGGGTCAAAGTTGGATGAGTAGCTAGAGTGCAGGCTGAACGAGCACATAGTTTGAAAGTCAAACTAAGACACATAAGGATACATCTAGCTATCAACAAAATTGGCTCCTTGGTACTTTGCCAGTCACTATGCTACATGCTCTTTGACTAGTTTTACTCAATTGAATCATATGAGACCTAAAATTTATATGTAAGATAGGGGTTTGGTGATTTTTTGCATTGATAGTTGTATAAGTGTAGAAAGGGGGGTCATATTCCCTAATATGATTCATATATAGGGGTTTTATCAAATTTGTCGGCTCGTAAGTGGAATCTTGTTTTGTATAGAGAGTGAATCCCCCAAGACTATCCTCAATCAAATGGTCTAGTAGAGAAGGCTAATGGAATCATCCAAAAGATGCTGAAGAACAAGACAAAGCTGTGAGATGACCTCTTGGATGGAGCATTGTGGGCTTATCAAACTACCTATACAAAGGTAACAAAGTTCACATCCTCTACCTTGTCTATGTTCAAGAAGATTTGCAAACCTTTGAGATCAATATTCCAACCATGTAAATTTATATTAAGGAAATACAAGGAGAAGAAAAATTATGGGTGGTTTGCCTTCTCACCTTTGCAGAACTGAAATGGAAGATAGAGGTAGCCTACAAGTGCTGCTAGAGGAAGGCCACACCAATAAATCATAGGCTTGAAAAGAAAGTGAAGGATCAGGGGATCACAGAAGGATATTTGGTGTTAAGGTATGAAAATCTCTTTGAAAATCGCTTTGATGTGAAGAAGGTGAAGAAGGCCTTCAACTCAAGCTATTATTAGGTCATGGATTTGGATGTAAAGAAACATTCTATGAAGGTGAATGGACATCGGCTAAATCCCTACTTGAGCTGTGTTCTACAAAAGGATTTGTGAGACCATCATCAAGAGGATACATCATCTCATAAGTTATGTAGTCTTGTTTCTGTCAAGTTCAAGCAAAGGTGACAAAGCACTACACAATGAAAATCTAGCCGAGGTTCCAAACATCACAAATGGCTTGACACCACTCTCATTGTAAAAGATTCCTTTTGATGGTACATGAATATACCATCATCTTAGGGAGGGCTAAGTGATATCGATTTTATGGCTCTTGGGCTGCCAATATATAAGGTCAAGTGCCATAAGTTACCCTTAAATGAAAATAGAGAACCTATGGCCATAGGTCCATGGATTTGTCTCATCTTTCTGTGATGTCCTATGGCCTTATGGACATATGTTTCCCTTTATTATAATGAGAGATCTTATGGACCTAGGGACATAGGTCTGTCATGATGCATAAGAAGGTGCCCTTGCATGGCCTAAATTCTCTTTGAGAGTTGTTACATTGACATCTAGGTGACCCTATGGTCCTAGAGCCATATGTTTCCATCTATTTTTAGTCAGAGATCCTATGGACCTAGGCGGACATGGTGCATATGTAAGTTCCCTTGAATGGCCTAAATTCTCTTTGAGATCATTTACATTGAAAACTAGATGACCCTCAGGTCCTAGGGCCAAAGAATTAACTCTATTCTAATGAGAGATCCTATGTCCCTAGGCCATAGAGTGCCAATATAGAAATCAATGGCCATAGGTTTCTCAATATTCCATTCAAATGCTTTTGACACATAGGCCACCCTATGGACCCAGGGTCATAGGGCTGTTGTGGTGCCCATGTAGGTGCCCTTGAATGGTTTAAGAGATCTTTAAGAGATTTTACATTGAAAATTAGGCCACCCTATTTCTCTAGTGCCATAGATGTGTGCCTAAGGACATATGCTATCAATGTATAAGCTCAAGGGCCACAAGTCTCTCTTTACTCCAATAAGAGATACTATGACCTTAGGGCCATAGTGTTCCAATGAATAAGCTTTAGGGTCATAGGTTGTCCTCCATTCCAATGAGATATCCTATGTCCCTAGGCCCATAGGGCTTTCATGGTGCATAAGTAGGTGCCCTTGAAATTCCTAAATGCTCTTTGAGAGATTTTACATTTACATCTATGCCACCCTAAGGTATTCATGCCATAGTTTGCACTCTATTTTAATTAGAGATCCCATGTACCTAGGGGCATAGGGATTCCATGGTGCATATATAGGTGCCCTTGAATGGACTTAATGCTTATTGAGAGAATGTGTTTGTGTGTGCGATTTTGCAGTTTTGCAGACATTTACAACTTTTATTGCTCAAATAGGACGAATGTGAGTGCTCCAACCTCTAAATGCATATTAAATTTATTTAAATTAATTTGTATATTAAGAAAAGAAAATTTCATGCTTTAAACTTTGGATGATTTAAACTTTCAAAGATTTAAAAGAAATTATGGTTTGTGATGTGAAATTTCATTTTGAATTATGAAAACATTTTGGTCTGGTTTATGAAAAAATCTTGTTTTGAAGAATTTTTGTTTAGGTTTTAGGTTAAGTTAAGGTTAGGTTAGTTTATCTTATATGTTAGGTTAGGTTAAGTTAAGCTACATAGGTTAGTTATATTAAAGTAGTTTAGGTTATCTTATACGCTAGGCTAGGTTAAGTTATGCTACGTTGGGTTAAGCGACATTGTCAAGAAGTGCGCAATGCGACTAGGAAAGCGCCGGGCCTCTGACTGTGAGGATTCATAGAAAAATCAAGCAAGGCATAGATGATTTGAAGCTAACAACACACTAAAAAAGAACAAAACTCCAACCATGAAAGCTCCACTTTGAAGAAGAACCAATACTAACTCAAAACTCTTGTGTAGCCTCGCTCCTAGTTCCACAGATGCACTGCTTAGACGACCTGTTAAAAACCCTAAATATACGCTTCGATTCTTTGTAGTGACCATTTCATGGAAGCTTAGCTACTTTATTGGAGAATAACAAGTAGTTATTTGAGGAGGGGAAACCCTAATTGGAGGCCTCACAGCCTGAACCATGCAGTGGAAGCAACACTGGACTGCACTTGCACCCTGTAAAGGAATGGATGTAGCTCCTTGCTCATATGCCCAATGAGCTCATTCTTGGCTCTACAACTTCCCACACAACTTGAGTAACAACGTCACTATCATTGATTTTGCATTTTGAGCTATTTTTAGGCTATTTTTGACCATTTTTAGGCCAAAAATATCACTTTTTGACCGTAAAAAGCCCAAACGAGCTGGAAAAAATCCCTAAAACTGTGAAAAAATCCCACTAGATGCAAATTTAATGTTGAACCTCATTTTTCCACTTGGTAAGCACTTTGGACACGTCTTTTATGCTAGTGAAAGAAACCTGCTATTTTTCACCGAGATTGTCGACATTGAACTTTCTAGGCAAAATGAGTGTGCGACTTCGAAACACTTGACATCTGTACATTCCTAAAGAAAATTAGGCATATATTTATGTGAAAAAGCATTCTATAGCGCCACGTGTAGGGCCTCGCCCACCCGGCAAGGTATGTACACGGCTGCAACCGTGGCATTCATTTTCACATATATCACATATGTACATTATAGCATTTGGTCCCACACATCATAAACATTAAGAGTGAGGTAGATATTTTAATTTCACATTGAACGTGCCAATATCCACTATTACAATTACATATCTTCCACATTCATAGTTTGCTTTTCTCAAAGTTGGAGACATAAGCAGCCACTTCTTTAATTTTCTCATGGCATGTGTATGCATTTCTTCCCATTGAAACTTTTGATTCTTTCTCAAAAGTTGACACAAAGGTTCTGCTACATGTGCATAATGTGGAACGCAGATAACATAAAACACGCATGCACCCAAGAACCTTCGAACCTCAGTGACATTTATACATTTGTCTTTCATTATCTGAATTACATCAATCTTTGGAGGACAAGGCCTTCTACCATATGGCCTGCACATATCTCCCACAACAAGAACTTCATTCACACCAAACACAGACTTTTGGCTAGACAAGGTAAGGTTCACCTCTTCCAACCTTGACAAGATATTATCACAATCACTGATATGGTTTGCCGCATGCTTTCGACACCCCCTCGAGTCCAGAGCCACATATATATCACTTACATCACATCCTTAAATGATTGGCACATCATCAAGGAAAGGCATTGTAGTTTGCAGTATAAAGTCACATAGGACTTTGTTCATACCATTCATCATATGTGCAACTGAATTAGTTGCCCCCTGAGGTAAGGTGCACATCCTTACTAAACCCAAGGGTATCCTCATGGTAGTTACATCCCTGCTTTCCATTGCTAGTTGGAACTGATCATACCTTGAGTACAAATCTCCCATAGAATATATTGCCCTTCCTGCAAATGCCTCTGCAAACTCATTGACAATTGGCCCTATACCCACATTTCTACTTGTCACATTATTTAGAGGTTGCATATCCTGAATAAAGCGTAAAGAACCATTTTTCTTTGGAACTATGAACCACCTATTTGAATATGGAGCACAAGAAGGCCCCGTAATACCCATCTTGATCTTTTCATTAAGCAACTCAATGAGTTTTGGCAAATGAGCCTTTGGAACAGGAATAGGCCTCAAGCTCCAAGGTACATGAGGGATAGTGAAGATCACCATAGGAGCAACAATGGATGGATCAACACATCCTATCACATAGGGATCAAATGAAAAAGCTTTTCCGTGTTTGGCAAGCACGTCTTCAAAGAATATCTTTTCAGCTTTTGTCAAATTGTCCTCGCAACCAACCTTTAACTCCTTCAAAAAATCTTGCATGAACTTGTGTCCAATCTTGCCTGGGTCACGAAGGCTAGGTTGCAAATCAGCTTGTTCCATCTTATTTGTGCAATCTTTTGGTAGAGGTAATGCCACTGGTTTCACTTTCTTTGGCACGGACTTATACTAAGTCTCCACTCGTACATCAACACCTTGAGCAGTTTTGAAATCCTCAATGACCTTATACATTTCTATTGAGCATACTTTCACGACCTCAGTTCCCATACGCAAATTGCAATCCATTAAAGACTCCAAATCTTGCATAGTATCCACAAACAAACACTCATCAAACACACGTGCAATGCATTAATCATCTTCTGGAAAACCATTCGTCTTCAAATCTCTTTGTACACTATTTACATGTTGTCATTCACCCCGCTTTAAGTCCTCATACTCTATAAAAGCAATAGATCCATAGTCTGATAATCCTATAAAACCTGTAGAAATTGTTTCCTTTGCATATACATCACGTGAGAACTTTTTTCTTCTTGTACCATTGCAATCCCGCTCTACAATGGTACATGGCCAAAACCCCTCATATCCCTGTAGTCCTTGAACTCTTTGTTTGTCTTTGGCAAGGGTTGCTCTCCAAGACTTGCACGGTTCCTTTCATGGTCCACACAAACGGTAAGGAATTTTACTGCACGCTTTCCATCCCTGCTCCTTATTCTTGCATAAGTTGACCCATCATCCATCACCTTGGTTTCCATGCGAGTAGCAGTGATGTATGGCTACCCAAGTATAAGAGGGTATGTAGACATCTCCTGCACAAAGAAATTTTGGTCATCTTTCATATCCCTTATAGTCACCTTTACATTTGGAGAAGCTCCGTACAGCTCCCCTGATGAGTTGTTTGCTGCAGGAATCATGCATCCATGATTTATATCAATTGGCCATTTTACTTTTTGATTAAGACTCTTTGACATGAGGTTAATTTCCGACCCATGATCTACCAACACAATGTATGGCTCTTCTAAGTCTCCCACTTTTACTAGGGTCTCAGTAGTTGCTCTTGCCCAGTGACTCTTCAAGTAGTAGCTCTTGTGAATGGTCTCCACTTCATCTTCATCATTCAAGAATTGAACATGTTTTACTCCTCCCCGAGACTTGTAGCATACAACAACAGTTTCTTCACCTTGCTCTTCATAGACCTGTACACCTTGTGCATTTAAAGTCTCTTTTTCACCTTGTACATGGATAGATTCAGTAAGAGACTGCCACTTCCTCTTTATGATATCAATTATTTCTTTGTGGAATTCCCGCTTTGCTATACCAAGGACCTCACCCAAGGTAAATTCCACCTTACTGTTTAGAATCCTCTCTTCCAAAACCTATTTGAGATCCGTTGTTGCCTCTATATTGGACTCGAGTTTGTAGGACGGACACTTTGCTTTAAATTTTTTTTCATGCTTCTTCTTTTCTTTAGAGGCTTCTTACATAGTGATTTCGGGGACAGGCATCTGTTGCGGGGAAGGTGATCTAGGAGGCACTGTGCCATTTCTACCTCCACTCCTTGTTGCCCGCTTTAAAGGCCCTTCATCCCCAATTACATTTCTCTTCAACAATGGCCTCATTTTCTTGATATTTGGCAATGTATGCATGTACTGACCAAGAGTCCACAAGGTCATTCCAACCTGTTTCAAGCCGAATACAATCTCTAGCTTCATGTAAAACCTCTGTAGTCATTTTACCCTTCATAGCAGACTCTATAGCGCATGGACATAGCTCTCCAATGTAAAGAATGAGGATGCAAGAGAGCTACACAAGACAAGCACAAAGCACACAAAGATGGAAAGCTTCTTCTTCTTCTTCACAGAAAAGAGAGTACAAAATGACTAAGTGCTAAAGCTGAAAAGTAGCACATATGTACATGCGGTCACTAAGTGTGAACTCGCTAGAAGCGTACTAGGCTGGCACTATAAGGGTAGTCCAGCTGTAGAATCACTGGCAGAGATCCTCCGTGTCGGTCACCTAACGCGCCAGTGAGTAAATGCCGTAAGCGGCCAAGACCCGTAGTGGATGCCAGCTCAAGGTGTAGAGCTCGACATCTCAACACTCCCCCTCGAGCTCTGCATGTCGCAGAGTCCAAGCATAGTCCGGAAACGTCGAAGCTTCTCAGCTCCGAGGGCCTTGGTAAAGATATCCGCTATCTGCTCCTCTGTGTTGACGTAGACCAAGTCGATGTCGCCCGCCAACACTTGCTCTCGAACGTAGTGGTAATGGACCTCTATGTGTTTGGTCCTGGCATGGAACACTGGGTTCCTAGCCAACTGCATGCTGCTGAGGTTGTCACAATGGATGAAAATCTGCTGGTCCACCTGCACTCCCAAGTCCTCAAGTAATGTGCGTAGCCAAGCTACCTCGCACGCCGCAACTGCTGCACTTCTGTACTCGGCCTCTGTGCTCGATAAAGCAACCGTAGGCTGCTTTTTGCTGCTCCAAGTAACAGCAGCACTCCCAAAAGAGAACATGAAGCCACTCGTAGATCTCCTATCAACAATGCTACCTGCCCAATCTGCATCTGTATACCCATACAATGCTAATGGTGCATCTGCTGCATAGAACAATGCGTAGTCAAGAGGACCTTGCACATACCTAAGTGTGCGTCGTACTCCATCCAAATGTGGCTTCCTCGGAAGTTGCATGAACTGACTCTCCAAGCCTACTGTGTAGCTCAAGTCTGGCCTCGTGATAGTCAAGTAGATTAGACTACCCACAATCTTCCTGTACATGTTGACATCCTCAACAACATCACCCTTCTCTGCTCTCAGCTTTGCATTCACATCCAAGGGAATAGAAATTGGCTTACAATCAGCCATACCATACTTTGACAACATGTCCAAAGCATACTGTCTCTGTGATAGCCATACACCCTCTGGAGTCCTGATCACCTCAATGCCAAGAAAGTAGCGCAACTCGCCTAAATCTTTCATTTCAAACTCCTGTTTGAGAAGACCCTTCACATGGTGAATCTCCATAGCATTGTCACCAACAATAATAAGGTCATCTACATATATGGTAATGACCACAATCCCCACATCACTCTCACGTACATAGAGTGAATGATCAGCATGAGCTCTCCTAAAACCAATACTGACAAGATACTTGGCAATCCTGTCATACCATGCTCTAGAGCCCTGCTTCAAACCATACAAAGCTTTGAGAAGTCTGCATACATAATCTGGGTAACCTGGATCGACATAACCAGGTGGCTGATCCATATACACTTCCTCTTGCAACTGACCATTCAAGAAGGCATTCTTTACATCCATTTGATGCATAATCCATCCTCTAGATGCAGCCACTGCTATGACAGCTCTCACTGTCGTCATCTTTGCCACTGGAGCAAAGGTCTCCTCATAGTCTATGCCATACGTCTGTGCATAACCCTTTGCGACCAGCTTTGCCTTGTGACGCTCAATGTTACCATCAGCCTTATGCTTGGTTTTATACACCCATTTACAGCCAATAGCTTTCTTGCCACTTAGCAATGGCACCAAATCCCATGTGTCATTTGCTTCCAATGCAGCCATCTCTTCATTCATTGCATCATCCCAATGCACATTTCCAACTGCATCCTCAAAACATGTGGGCTCCACATCCTGTATCACCTTAGCCATGTAGGCTTGGTGATGCACTAGATACCCATCATAAGTCAATTTAAGAACTGGATTTCTGACTCTATTAGATCTGCGCGGTCCTGGGTCACTCCTTTGCCCTCTAGCATCTTCTTGTACTTTCCTTACACCAGGTGTCCTGACAGCTGGAATTCCAAATTCCTCATCAAGACTTTGTTCAGAACCATCTGAATCCATGTCTACATGTGAAAAACCTGATGATGCATCAACCATAAAGGGAGGTTCATCAACCTTTTCCTTTCCTTTTCGTGATACATTCCCTGTACCTGTTGGTGGAGTAACCTGCGTACGTAGTCTACCATTCCATGGTTTCTCAACAGAGCCACGAGAAGAGGACTCTTGTGGTCCACTCAAAACCTGTGACTGTGGCCTCACATTTTGTACAACCACATCATCTTTTACATCAGCCCCAATAGTGCCATGTGCATTACTGTACCAGCTGCTCATCTCATCAAAGACTACATCTCTGCTCACTCGTAATTCTCGTGTAGTAGGATTGTAGCACCTGTACCCCTTTTGTTCAAGGGAATATCCCACAAGAATACATTTCTCTGCTTTAGGATCCAATTTCCTACGCAACTCATCTGGTACATGCACATAAGCTATGCAGCCAAACACTTTCAAGTGTGCCAAATTAGGCTTTGTACCTGTAAACTTTTCCTCCGGTGTTACATCATGCACCGCAGCTGTAGGTGTCCTGTTCATAATGTACACAGCTGTATTTACAGCTTCAGCCCAGAAATGACGAGGCATGTTCTTCTCATTCATCAATGCACGTGCAACCTCTGCAATGTGCCTGTTTTTCCTTTCTGCGACCCCATTCTACTGTGGAGTATATCTGCATGTAAACTCCCTGTGTATACCATGCATTCACAGAAAATCTAAAAAATCATTGGAGAAGTACTCTCCCCCTCCATCTGACCTCAATGTCTTGATTTGCATATCTGTCTCCTTCTCAATCATGACTTTGAAGTCTTGAAAGTGACCAAACACTTCACTTTTGTTACGCATGAAGTAGACCCATACTTTCCTTGTATGGTCATCAATGAAAGAGACGTAATACCTACAACCATGTATACTTGCAGTATCGGTTGGACCCCAAACATCTGTGTGCACCACCTCAAGTGGCTTTTTACATACATTGTGCTCATGTGGAAATGAGCCCTTTGACTGTTTTCCAAACTGGCATGCTGCACACACTTTATGCATACCATCCACCTTGAATTTGGGCAAACCTTTTACAATCTGTTTTGATTGCATGCTGCGCAATCTCTGCTCATTGACATGGCCAATGCGTTTGTGCCAAATTTCAACATCAGCCACAACACCTGTGCCCTGTGCAAATAATGCAGCTTTTACCTCAGGCATGTCTACATTTAGCGTAAACATTCTGCCCACACATTTGCCCTCTGTGATCAGCTTACAGCCATTCTGGAAATCTTCTACATAACAGCCATTTGGATTGAAGCGAACCTGCAAACCCTGCTCAACCATTTGTCCAACAGAAACAAGATTCTTTGTAATGTTTGGGACATGAAGTACATCTGCTAAGTACTTTGATTTCCCACTCTTCGTATTTAGAGGTATGTCCCCTACATGAGCAATGGGGTGAGCTGTGTCATCTCCTGTTTGCACATAACCTGACACATCTGGTTTGCGCATATCTCTAAACCACTCTCCACGAGACGTCATGTGATTAGAGGCACCTGAATCCACATACCAAACATCATCTTGGGTGGAATTCTCTGCAGTCATTGTATTCATTACATGTTGCATAACAAACATGCGCTCGTTTTTGCTGTCATCTGCATCTCTGCTAGTAGATGCATAGTTGCCCTGTTCTCTCTTTCTACTTGCTTTTCCCTTTGGACAGTCACGTGACATGTGACCTCTTTCACCACAAGTCCAACATTCTCTACTATCTGGAGTATGTTGCTGCCTGCTTGATCCTGCACCACGACCTCTTTGACTCCCCCTGCCTTGAGACTGGTTTCCCCTGCCACCTGTATTGTTTTGATTTGATTGACCTTCCAGAAATTGGCCCCTGGAACCCTTGGGCCTCAACCACGACCTCTACCTCTACCTCTGTTGGAGTTAGAATAGAAGGCCTGTTCACAATTATTTCTACCACGAGAAGAAGATGTGTCAAGGTTCTTCTCCTCAAGAATAAGCATAGAAATCAAATCTTGGAACACGGGGATGTCGTCTCTTGTATTCATGGAAGACCTAAAATGTACATACTCATCTCCTAGACCATCCAAGCATGCACGGACAATGTCATCGTCTTCCACTGAGACTTTAATAGATCCAAGAGCCTCAATGATACTCTTGATCTTCAAGGCATAATCATTGATTGAGAGGTTGTTCCTCTTAACCTGATTTAGCTCCGACTTTAGTTGAAGCTTCCTGGCCTTGGTGTTCACCTCGAACACTCTGCCTAAGTTTCTCCATGCAATGGCGGGGGTTTCAGCATCCTGTAGATAGCCCATCATACCATCTGTGATGCTCATAGACAGCCAATACATCACTTTGCTCTGGCCTTGTTGCCAGTCCCTCAAAGCTTTCCTTTGTTCTGCTGTAGCACTTGCCTCGGGAATCTCTGGTTCCTTTTCATTGTCTCCTTCTACATAGTCCCAATAACCTTTTCCTTTTAGGAAATTTGTTATTCTGAACTTCCATGCAGGGTAGTTATTTTTCTCAAGCTTCTCAGTAACAATCTGACTGAAACCGTCAGACATCTTGAAGCACTAAGACAAAATAGCTGCAATCTGCAAAAACCTGCAAATTTGCTGAACCTGCTATCGTGGTTCCTGTAACGCTTTCTACACTCAACGAGTGTCCACAATCAAGCGTACATACAACCACTATACTTGTACAGTAAATCTCTGTATACTGCACTTTGGAGACCTGTTCAGAAACTTGTGCGAACGAAGGGATTGTGATGCTCTTGCTCTCTTAGCCTCTCTTGCCTGCACCAGGCTCTGATACCATGTAAAGAATGAGGATGCAAGAGAGCTACACAAGACAAGCACAAAGCACACAGAGATGGAAAGCTTCTTCTTCTTCTTCACAGAAAAGAGAGTACAAAATGACTAAGTGCTAAAGCTGAAAAGTAGCACATATGTACATGCGGTCACTAAGTGTGAACTCGCTAGAAGCGTACTAGGCTGGCACTATAAGTGTAGTCCAGCTGTAGAATCACTGGCAGAGATCCTCCGTGTCGGTCACCTAACGCGCCAGTGAGTAAATGCCGTAAGCGGCCAAGACCCGTAGTGGATGCCAGCTCAAGGTGTAGAGCTCGACATCTCAACATCCAATACCATTAAATTCCTCTTCTTCAACTTTGACTAATCCTTTTTTCTTAATAGGATCCACCTTCAACCCATAGGCGGCTGCCTCAACCATTGAGATGGCATGGCTAGTAGCCATGCCCTCAACTAGCTTCTTCATCCCGCCTTTTCCAAAGTTCGTCCCCAAGAGCTTACCCGTTTCGTTTAGGTGAATTTTTCCATCTTTAAAGAAAACAAGGTCCTTTGTCAAAGTGTCTTTAAACCTTTCACAATCCCTCCTTCCATGGTCAGTACTATCGCACTATATGCATCTATTCACAAAGCCCTCTATATTTTGAGGTCTTTGCCTTGTAGATTGTCCTGATGGTTGCCCCTTTTCTTCTAGACTTGTAAGCTTTAACTTGAGCTCTTGCATTTCCTTGACAATATCATCTACAATGGACTTGTCACTCTTTGGAACCACAATAATAGGCTTTATAGGACTCTCGGAAACACTTGGGACTTGAGTAGGATTGACTATCATCTTGTCTCTTCGTCGTTGACGCTTAGTTAGCAGTGAATTGGCGTCTTCAACATCATTCCAATTAGTCTTCAAGCCTTGTTTCGCATCCTTACCCTCAAGTAGTAGCTCTAACTTCTTTTGAATTTCTTTACCTGCATCCTGCAAAAGAAGAGCTCTATCTTCTCCGACGAGTTTAGGGTAGCCTTTTCATTCCTTGAAAGTTGATCATAACAGTGTTTGAATTCCCTTAGTAGTTCGGTAGGCGAGAGCCCCTCTTTTGGCCAAACTACCCACTCTAAAAAAGTCCTCTTTGTTATCCTTTCGGAGTACTCCATGAAATACTCTTCCTTCAAGGCTAATTTGAATGCTTCCCAAGTTGCCCCATGCTCATTTCTAATTCCTCTTATATGCTCTCTGATCTCGGGAACCACAGGAAGTTCAAAACTTTGCACCATCTCTGCTTCGGGCACTCGATTAAGCTCCATCTCCTTTACATATCCACAAAGATACTTTGTCACATATTTACCTTTGAATTGTTATATTTTATTCACCACAGATTGGAGTGCTTTGGTTGAGGAGAGATCCCTCCTTTCTGCAACTTGTTGCTACTACATAAACACTGCAAAAGCTTGAAACATTTGCATTGTGACTGGATCAAACTGAGCCCCCTATTTCCAGCCATGAAATCTCCACTTTGGAAAATAACCGATACTAACTCAAAACTCTTGTCTGTGTGAAGATTAGGTGTAGCCTCGCTCCGAATTGCACAGATGCGTGCTCATTCGACCAGTTAAAAACCCTAAATATACGCTTTGATTCTTCGTAGTGACCATTTCATGGAAGCTTAAGTACTATATTGGAGAAACCCAAGTAGTTATTTGAGGAGGGAAAACCCTAATTGGAGGCCTCACAACCTCAACCATGCAGTGGAAGCAGCACTAGACTGCACTTGCACCCTGTAAATGAATGGTTGTATCTCTTTGCTCATATGCCCAAATGATCTCATTCTTGGCTCTAAAACTTACCACACAACTTGAGCAACGATGTTAGTGTCATTGATGTGGCATTTTGAGCTATTTTGAGCTATTTTTAGGCTATGTTTGACCATTTTAGGCCATTTTTTAGCCTAAGAATATCACTTTTTGTCCGTAAAAAGCCCAAACGAGCTGGGAAAGATCCCTAAAATTGTGGAAAAATCCCATTGGGCTCAAATTTCATGTTGAACCTCATTTTCCCACTTGGTAAGCACTTTGGACACATCTTTTATGCCAGTGCACAAAACCTGCTATTTTTGGCCGAGATTACCCGCATTGAGCTTTCTAGGAAAAAGGAGCATGCCACTCCAAAACACTTGACATTTGTACATTACTAAAGCAAATTAGGCATATATGTATGTGAAAAAGCGTTCCATAGAGCCACGTGTAGGGCCTCACCCACCAAGCAAGGTATGTACAAGATTGCAACCGTGACATTTATTTTCGCATATATCACACCGTGTATTATAGAATTTGGTCCCACACATCATAAACATTAAGATTGAGGTAGATATTTTAATTTCACATTATGAACGTGCCATGGCATGACAACGTTAGATAGGTTTAGACAAGGTTAAGCTACGTTAGGCTATGTTAAGTTAGGTTATCTTATACGTTAGGTTAGGTTAAGTTACATTAGTTTAGGTTAGGTTAGGTTAGGTTAAGCTACATTATCCTAGGTTAGTTTAAGCTATGTTTGGCAATACGGTAGGCAAGCCATAGAGCTTATCCACAGCGCATATTAAAAGAAACACAATGGCGATCCGTTCGTGAATACAGCAAGCCATAAAGCTTACCCACAATGCATATGCATTGTGGGCAAGCTCTATGGATTTCTATATGGCCCACGACTCACTATTCTGTTGTTTATATGTTCGCAAGCGGTTTTCAAGTCCTAAAATAGCTAAGCGGCCCTGAAAATAACAGAATGGCAAGCCGTTTGGCAATACAGCAAGCCATAGAGCTTTCCCACAATGCATATGCATTGTGTGCAAGCTCTATGACTTGACGTATTGCCAAACGGCTTGCCATTGTGTTTTCTATATGTCTACAAGCGCTTTTCAAATCCTAAAATAGCTAAGTGGTCCTAAAAACAACACAATGGTAAGCCTTTTGGCAATACGGCAAGCCATAGATCTTTCTTACACTGCATATGCATTGTGGCCAAGCTTTATGGCTTGCCGTATTGCCAAACGGCTCTCCATTGTGTTGTCTATATGTTTGCGAGGGATTTTCAAGCGCTAAAATTGCCTCGTATCCCTAAAAACAACACAATGGCGATCCGTTTGGCAATACGGCAAGCCATAAAGCTTGCCCACAAGGCCTATGCATTGAGAGCAAGCTCTATGGCTTGCCGTATTGCCAACAACTTGCCATTGTGTTGTTTTTATGTCCGCAAGCAGTTTTCAACCCCTAAAATAGCTAAGCAGCCCTAAAAACAACACAATGGCAAGCTGTTTGGCAATACGACAATCCATAGAGTTTTCCCACAATGCATATGCATTATGTGTAAGCTCTATGGTTTGCCCTATTGCCAAAAGGCTAGCCATTGTGTTGTCTATATGTCGGCGAGCAATTTTCAAGCTTTAAAATTGCCTCGCAGCCCTAAAAATAACACAAGTTGGCAAAATTCCATAGAGCTTGCACACAATGCATATGCATTGTGGGAAAGCTCTATGGCTTGCTGTATTTCCAACAGCTGGCCATTGTGTTGTCTATATGTTTGCGAGCTATTTTCAAGCGCTAAAATTGCCTCATGTCCCTAAAAATAGGACATTGGCGATCCGTTTGGAAATACGGCAAGCCATAAAGCTTTCCCACAAGGCATATGCATTGTGGACAAGCTCTATGGCTTGCCATATTGCCAACGGCTCGCCATTGTGTTGTCTATATGTGTGCAAGCGATTTTTAGGCCCTAAAATGGCTTCGCAACACTAATTGGCAAAATGGAAAGCCATAGAGCTTGTCGACATTGCATATGCATTGTGGGCAAGATGTATGGCTTGCCATTTTGCCAAACGCCTCACCATTGTTTTGTTTTTATGTTAGGTTAGGTTAGGTTTAGGTTATAGGTTATATGTTAGGTGAGATTATAGGTTAGGTTAGAGCTAGCAACAAATTAACAGTGGAAAAAATGCAAACGGACTTCAAAGATGACTCGTGTACGTCTCAAAACGCAAACGGACTTCGGTTAGGTTAGGTTTAGGTTATAAGCTAGGTTAGATTAAGGTTATACGTTAGGTTAGATTAAAGGTTAGGCTAGATCTAACGACAAATTAATAGTAGATAACATGCAATCAGGCTTCAAAAGTGCACACAGACTTCAAGAACCTTAATATATAGTCATTGAACAATAAATACGAGATTATTACCCTGTGGTCCTAATCTCCGTGAACCTCTAGACCGAGGTGTGCGGGGATCAGGCCTGGCTAAGGGATGTGAGGTTGTCATGTATTTTCATGTTCTTAGTAGTGTGTAGTTATAACAACTAGAGTGTTTTAATTATTTGTTGCATCATTGGTTAGATAAAGTATGGGCAATAGCATGGCGTGTCCTTGTGCCCATTGCAAGCAATCAGATCTTTCAAAAACAAAAAATCTGCAACCAACACATACTCAATCACTGTCTCTTTCCCATAGAGAAAGTACAACACCCGTGTTGTCGACCTCATGGTCTAGAGATTCAAGGTCAAACTTCGTAAGTAGATATTGCTCCAACTTCATCCCAGAGAAGAAAATTTTCAAATGAGCAGCCATCAAGTGTGTCCTCCCAACTAATACCTGATGTGGCATTTCAAGAAGTAGAGATGGAGCAGATGTTGGACCCGTTCTTTGACATGGATTTCAACATAGAAGGCAACAACATTGAACATAGTATTGTGGATCAACCTCACTCATACCGTTCATATTGATGGCATGATAGCAACGATAAATTTGGTGAGATGATGCAAAGTCTTGCACACATGCCGCTCTACACTGGTGCAAAAATCTCAGTTCTCTGTACCGCGTTGGCAATGCTTAATTTGCAGTCTATCTACGATTGGTCTGACACCTTAGTCACAAAGATTTTCAAGTGGCTATAGAAGTGGCAACAATGCTTGACAGATCGCCTTCAATTCAAGTGCAGTTGTGCCACTAGAAACCTTCCTTTTCCAGATCATCTTCAAGAATTGCCTGACTTTCCAACATTGGGTGGTGGTTAGATGCGACAATCTTAGAGGCAAAGAGGAATGGAGTGTTTATTCTACTGAAGAGGAAGAGGAGATGTCAAGGGGTTGCGATTGGCATGTATATTTCAAAATTTCCTTTTCAAGCTCCACATGATCACATTTCTTTAATAACTTTGACTCTATTTCAATTTTGTGGCTGCAATATCACAAATATGGAGCTTTGTGGTCGCATGGGAAACACTTCAGACTGCAACGGATTGACGAACAAAGGGTCACTTTCGACAATGGTGTTAGGGCAATCTTCATCCAAGAAAGTAGGAGTAGTGCCACGGATGAGAATACAGAGACTAGCTAGCTCGAATACTTTGGCTACATCCAAGACATCTTGAAGATTATCTTTAGAAAGTTGATATGTTTATCTTTGATGTCAAGTGGTTCAAAGTTATTACCAACAACCCTAATGAAACTGTGCGTATAGACAAGAGTGGATTGATTCAAGTGAACTCTAGGCGGGTGTGGATAGATGGGCGGGATACATTCGTACTTCCACAGCATTCTGAATAAGTTGTCTTCATACACGATAAACTATGGACAAAAAATAATGAGAATGATCTGTCTATACCCTACTGGCTCTATGTTGTTTAAGTTGCTCCACATAGCAAGCAAGTGCGTAAAGGATTGGACGTTGAGGTCGAAGAGGTGATTCATGAACAAATCGCAGAACCAACAGAAACTTTGAGTTTAGATTTTGAGGTGGATGTCAGTATTGAGCAGTTGTCTGAACCTAGAGATGAGGTGTCAAATACTGAAGTTGATGTGGAGAGCGACGAAGATGTAGAGTTCAATGACAAAGATGCAGAAGTATAGATTGAGATAGACACCTTTGGTGCATCAGATCTGATAAAGGATGAGAGATTGACTAATGATTTTTTCTAGGAACTCTTTTGTAAAACTCTTTTTATTAGTTTACAATACACTTTAGGTTCATCCATTTGTGTAGCATCTTCGTTGATTTGTTATTTGTATTGAGTAAGCATTTCTTCTGTAAACTAATGTACTTTGTGAATGTTGTTTGTGTATGATTAGCCATGGCCAATGAAGATGAGCCATGCTCTCCTAGTTTTAGTTTTCCTGTCACTCCGGCCGGCATGTCACCCGAGAAGATGGGCTTGTTTTTGTCTGAGTTCACACCAGAGAAGATCACGATGGCACAACACCTTTGGGTAGCAGGTCCCTCTAGACCTACTACGGTCCGAGACTAGTGTGGTCCCTACACTGAGAGGCCCCACACCTCAGTCTCGTGTGCCCCCTACACCTAGGACTCGTCTGCCCCCCACAGCGACGGGTGGTTCATCCTCGAGACGAGGTAGGCATCGTTCTAGAGATGGTGGTTGCTGTAGAAGTGATTCTATCAATGCATCCACACCATCGAGAGAGCATCCACCACTCTCTTCAATAGATAGTTCACCAATTGGCACACCACGTACACCTTGGGGGATCACACAAGCATGATCCTAGCAAGGAGCAGGGATGGGGCTGTTGTGGAGGATAGGGTCAGAAAAGCCATGCGATAGAGGATTCGACAGCTAGGTAAGATTTAGTTTGGTCATTTTGTGATGGAGGTTTGGGATAATCTCGATGTTGAAAGGAAGAATTACATCTTCGAGGCCATTCACGGAGAGTACAGGCTGGCAGAGGGTTACGATCCAATCTTGAACCCTTGGATTTTGAGCGTGGCAAAGTCCACAATGTCACGCCGCTGGTCAAAGGCGAGAGATAGGTACAATGATGGAAGTCCCAAGCTGGCATGGTTGGATGTAGAGGAGTGGACGGGTATTGAATGAGAGACACAAGACAATCCTCAAAGATTTCAGCAGCAGAGAGATGCAGCCAGAGCACATTTGAAGTCTGCTGGAGCATCACATCTTGGGAGTGGAGCCTATGATACGCTTCGACATGAGTTTGTAAGTATTATACGTATGCTCTAAATTATGGAATATATGTATGTTAGTGAAGATTTAGCTAATGATTAAACCATAATTTTGTAAAAAGTTGCCGTGAAGCGTCTTCCTACAGGCGGCGAGGAGAAGTTTGGGTACAAGCATGGACTTGTGGCCCTTCTGACCCAACGACAAGAGGAGGGAGAGGACATCGACTGGGAGGCATTACCATGAGGGTGTTTTCACTCAATGATTGTTTGCATACGTACAGTTTTGTAGTGATTATGTTTATGGTTTATGGTTATTATGGTATGGCACATACGTTATGGTTAGGATTATTTGCATACGTATGGCACAGACGTTATGGTTAAGATTTGGTAGTCAAGTTAAGGTTATGGTTTTGCTATGATGGTGATGTTTATGGTTATGGTTATGGTTGTGGTTATGGTTGTGCAATGATGGTATGGCTGTTATGGTTATGGTATGACAAGAAAGTTATAATAATGGTTATGGTATGGCAAACAGGTTATGTTTATGGTTTTGTAATTTTTGACTCATGTTTTAAATATGGTTATGAAATCTTTATGCCGTTATGCCATGATCAAGATTTTGATTTTGTGGTTATGTTTTTCTTACAATTTTGTGAATTTCCATACACTCGCTCTTTAGCGTCAGCTTGTAGGTGGAGTGCGGTTTCTTGTGCACTTTTACTTTGGGCAGAGAGTATTGTTTTCTTTTGCTGCAGTACATGCAGCATCAATTCCCAGCCCTCTCTGCCCAAAAAACCATTGGAGGTTTGGTCGTCGATACAGAGTAAGGGATAAGCGTCGAAATAGACCTCGGTAGCCGCATTGAAATATGCTACAATATTACCGGCGGTTATTTCATTGCGTATTCCGACTCTCATTTCATGGTTTATTCCGACACTTAATATACCAATGCTTATACCGACATTACGATTCCGGTGTCTCTTCTAAGACTTATTTCAGTGCTTATTAGTTTTAAAACTAACTTTTCCTTGTCGATATTTGCATCGATTTTTGCACGCCGTGTTGTAGTGTATTGTCATTGTCCAATATTCTATGAGATATGAGGCCGCTTTCATTGTCTATTCAGAGAGGGATTTGGACCGTTGGCTAGAGTCATGAGATGTCAAGATGATAGATGCCTCAGGTTGCTTTTGCTAGAGTTGCACAAACACAAGGAGAGTCTCTTGAGGAGATCAAGAAGTGGGAGACATTCATAGAGGGAGATCACGAACTTCTTTAGAGAAGAAACTTAGTATCCAAATGAGCATGCTTCATAGAAGAATTCACAAACCACTTATACTAGAGGTATATTAGTTGACAACTCCATTGAGCCTGGGAGAGATAGATGCCCATGTCTATGAGGGCGACCACGACATTGGTAAGGGCTCCATTAGAAGACTAGGACTATTCTAGCACGACATGGGTCATTGAGTTAATTTGGGGGATCATGGCTCTATATAGATCAGTGGTGGGACATGTATGCACTCAAGAGGGGATATTTGATTTATTTCACTCCACTTTTGGAGTGAAACAAGGTATTCCATTGTCTCCTACTCTATTTGGCATGTATATAGATGAGGTTTTTGATTACCTTGACAGAGAGGGTGACAAAGATGCCCATCTAGCAGGGACATGGATTCCATTGTTGTATATGCATGCTCATGATATTTTGTTGATCTCTGACTCACCGAAGGGTATGTAGCGACATTTGGATGCATTACATAGCTTTGCCAGAGGATAGTGGATTGTATGTAAACCTTGGAGTGCCATTTGTCATGGTTTTGTGATTCGACCCAACTATTTGTTATTCGACCCAACTATGTGGATACACATCTATATCATGGGTTATGGTGTACCATTGGTCAAATACTGACATCTTCACACCAATATGAGATTGAGACTGGTAGATTAAAAGGGACAGTGGCAACTAGCAAGATATGTCTCCTATGACATACAAAGCCAAAGACAGAGATGCATTATATATATATATATATCAATGCATAGTGTATTACAAGATATGGGTCGCTTCCACTGTATATTCAAAGAAGTCTTTGGACCCTTCTCCAGAGCTATGAGGATCACAATTTTCATTGACTTTATCTATTTGAGTTACACAAACAAAAAGAGAGTCCTAAAGATACATTACTTATTTCTTTACACCAAACACTGGACAGATAGAGGAGCAACCACTGTTGCAATTCTCAACTACTCTCATCGACGAAGCATTGACACTAGGGAGATCGAGACACCCACAATGAGGAGACAAGCTTCACAACATTAATGGAGAATACAATAGATAATTGGAGCCATATAATCTTGACATCGAGAGTACAAATGAGGATGCATTCATCACCCATTGTTTGTCTCTCTTGTATTGGGCACCCATTGTATTAGTAATGACACGTACCCCATATAGTCCCAGCTAGTAACACTTCTAGATTCAATTTAATATCTCTTTTTCGTACTCATGCATGGTATCTGTTTCACTAGTATGTAATATATTGGTCTCATAGGTCATCTTGTCCTTTTGAAGAGGTTAATATACCATTTCATCTGATCTCTCTCTCTCTCTCTCTCTCTCTCTCTCTCTTTGAAGAAATTCACCAAGGGACCACATTACAATTGGGCAGCTCCTTGAACAATTGTTGAGATTTTATTAAAGTCCCACATCTTGTATCCACATTGTTGGACGGGAAGCGACTCACACACCCATGAAGTGCATGCAAACACTACCTAGATCAACATAATGTCAATCGAGGACACAGATGACATGATAGGCACACGGAGGAAATCTCTTAAGCTTGTCAGGCTGAGACCATCCTACACATACAACACTCTGGAAGGCCAACTAAACCACAATCAAGAACCTCACTGCTCTCAACTACACCACCTAGCCACATACACACATACAGAAGGTAACTCACCTATCATGCCAGATTCGTACGAAACTTAAAGAACACCATCCCCTCACTAGGATACACCTGTCGCTAAGCTTCTACACTCAAAACCCTCACTCTAAACCCGTCTGCGGAAAACGCGTAGGATGAAAGAGCTGAATTTTGAAAGTGCCCGAAACTGAAATTTATGAGTACCTATGCGTAGCTTATGTCGCCACGATTCTATAGACTACTAGCACGCAGAAATCAGACATCGTTTGATACACTTACGGCCACAAATAGCTCGTAGATGTGTTGGCGTGTGCGCTTCGTCTCGCGTGGAATGCTTGGCGTTGTCACGTAGCTCTCCTTGAGCCTACAACAATGGTGCAGTTGGATCTCCAATGTGTTGAGCGAGTCGGGTGTAGCGAGAGGATGAAGCTCACACTCACTCTCTTTCTCTCTCACACACACAGTAGACGGCAGTGCTCAGTTTTGATTATGATTAAAAGTCCTTTTTTACAAAAATGACCTAGGTACCTTATATACTAAGGCTACCTTAGGTTTAACCAAAAATGGGGTTGAAAGGGTCAAATGGATTTGTATTTACAATCTGGAAGTGCCATTGCACCCCGGCTTCTGAAACTAGAATAACTACTCATTACAAATGACGTTTAATCCGCAGCATTTCATAACTCGCAAAAGATAAGACTTTGGTACGAAACTTGAGTTATGTTGTGTTGTTGACCCAGCGGTCAACATTCCCCCCTTCCGCGTTCATGTCGTCCCCGACATGACCTGATTGTCGATGGCGTTGTGGTCTTTGCTGTCGTTTTGTTGTTGGAAAGAAAGTATAGACTATAGCCTTTGCACTAGCTTGTCTTGTTCGTCCAATCCGATGTACATAGTCTTCACATGATTCAGGAAAATCATAATTGATGACGAACTTTATGTCTTTCACATCCACGCTCCGAGCTGAAGCATCTATTTCTGTCATTATAGGTCTACTACCAGATCTAAATTCAAAAAGAACCCAATGTCGTTTAACATGACTCTTATCATCATGGATAGAGAAAGCTCCATCCATCATTTGCTCCAGCAAATCTGTGAATTCTGAGTATTTGTGATTCTCATAAAAAACTTCTACAATCTGTAGAATTGAGTGACTGGCTTTCTGATCTTGTGAGCCAATGACAAATTTGTAAGGATTTTGTAGAAATTGTATGGGTAAACCCTGAACTTCTTTAGGCCAAGTTGCACTCCAATGCAAAGTCTGTTTGTCAGGCCGAATCCGGGACTTAATTATTCTAATTTGAGGTTCAAAACCCTGCCGAGCATTCGATGCGCATTATCAAGGACAAGCTTTTGAGATCCTCTGATTACCCTTATGTCTGCTCTTTGTCATTGAGGACTTCTTTGTTCTTGAGTTGTCTTGTGTTGTTGACCCAGCTGTCAACACTTTGCTGTTGTTTTGGCTTCATCTGTTGCACTGCTTGTATCTTTGTCGAACCACAACAAGAACTATGATCCATTAGAGAGGACATCTATCATCGTAACCATTCATCTTTTGAGATCCTCTGATTACTTTTATGTCTACTCTTCTTCATTGGTAACTTCTTTGTTCTTGTGCAATCATGTTGTTAGTGTTGTCTGTAGCTTTGTCATTGTAGGCCATTCTTCGACTCGCCATTGAAGAGAAGTATGCTATGATCTGAAATTGGTGCTCCAATTCATTTGTCAATTGATTTGAGTAGCATTTCCTTATTGTTGATGTAGAAGAAATATGTACAAGAGGATGGTGATAGTTGTCTTTAGATTAGGGTCTAAAACCTGGATGACCAAAGGGGAAAAACCCGGTGGGAAAAAAATGCCTTTGGTATACGCTCTTATTGGAGTTGAGTAGTTGAACGTGAAGTACATGTTCATGAAAGGTGAGTGCTTGGGTGAAACACGGAAAGAGTGCCTGATGCAAGTGCCAATTATGGGACACTCTATATGCATAGGAGAAATTTGTCAACAAAAGCATGCAATGTGAATGAAGGAAATGATGGGTGTTTCGAGGAATAAATGTAGCACATGTGACATCAAAAGATGTCTCAATAGCTTCTACCTTTCCAAGAAGGGTTTTCGATGTAGAAGTTTCTCCACTTGTATCTCACTGTGCTCAGTACGTGAGTGTCTTTTGGACCTTCTCCTTCACTTCACCAGACTTAAGTACTTAGACTTCGACTCTTTTGCTCACCTATACCAGCATGAGCGACACAACGTAAATATGCTCAACTCTTCCAGCTTGAGCAGTACCTAGAATAGCTAAGATGCTTAGACCACAAAGAATATTACTTGAAGCTTTGGGACTAACACCTCACTCATTTTGTGGCTTAGCTACTCGACTCTTACTTGTATGACTTGTCGGTTGCATGTTGACACTACTTTGTGACAAGTTCTTCGGCTGTTGTAGTGGCTGCTGAGACATACTTCGTGAAGTTTCATCGTTTTCCTGTACCTTCTTCTCTTTGTAGTGCTCAGGCCTCTCGTCAGTCTTTTCTTCATGTGGATTATGGTTTTTTTTTAAATAATAGAAAAAGAAAATCTTTAAAAAAATCAATCAAAAGAAAATCATTCAAATAGAAATCCAAATGCTATGTACACTATACACATGTCTCTAGGGGCTCATATATGGATTTTGTCCCCATACTCCTCTGTAACACTACTATGAGGGCATATACTCTAAATTCCTCAAAAATTATCACAATAAAACGCAAAAATTCAATGCATCTCACAAAACATTTCCCTCTAATAGTTATAATATTAGGTCCACATTCAGAATGCCTCCCCCCTTCCTATTTGGAGTCATCCTTTACGACAGGGTATCGCAAAGGGTATGTGTTGTGCTTGGGAAATTAAAAGTTGTGCCTATGCAAGCCTTGTAATGTAGCCCTGTTATGCATACACAGTCAATGCATGGGAAAGATTTATGTTGTGTAAGATGTGGGTATAAGCAATTTGCTTATTGGCATTTGTTGGTGAGGATTCCTATTCTAAGCAATGTAATGGTCTTTGAAGCTCCTGTATCGTTGCTTGATTGAAGTGACTTGCTCTCTTCTAACTGTACTGTAATCGTAGGAAGAATTGTAAGAATCCAAGCAGCGATGCACTGACAGCAGTTTTGTTGTTCTTCTTTGGGACCCATTTCTTTGCAATTATTGGCTGTTTTGTTGCTGACGCTCATTTGGTAACCCATACTTGCCCGTGCTTCGTTTGTGTTTAAAGAGAATTCTTTGGGATCCACCTTTTTGTTGTGTGAGTCGACAGTGGTCTTTGCTTCAACCCTTGTACGCATGGTTGGTGACGGGATTGAGGCTTTGAAAGTTGATACTGTGGTTGTTTTGGAATCCAAATGAATTTCTGACTTTTTTGTGCTTGAATCAACTTCTTTGGAGCCCAAACCTGAGTTGTGAAATCTTGTGACTTTGTGATATTCTTACCCATTTGTGCACGCTTTCCTTGTTTTTGTTTTGGTGTTGGATATTGTGATTGTCATTAGAGATCTTTGTCTTCTTGATCCATATCTGTTTTTGTCCGTTCTGGCTTTTTGGTATCCAGATTTGTCAATCTTTTTGGCTTTGACTTGTTGTCCTGTTCTTTTGACCTGTCATGGTTGTTGCTGAAGGGGTTGGTGATAGTGATGGCCTGAGTTGATGATAGGGGATGTCGTAAGATTCATCACTATCGCTACCATCCTCAGCAAGGTTGACTTCTTGTACTTTCCCTTGATTTTTTGGATGGTAGTGGAAAGTTACTGTCTGTTTTCTCGTGGGTGATAGTTTCTTGGAGGACTTTTCTAGCCCATTGATTAGAGCATTGTTAGCTCGTTGCTCTGGTCGTATTCCTCCTAGCTGAGTCTTTGCATCCTTATTAGAATCCATGCATGAGGATGCTTGTGGTGGTTTTGTTTTCACCGAGGACTTTGGAATCCACTTTTGATGCACGTTATTCATTTAGCGATGACATTGATTCCCGGGTCGTTGATCTTCTTGAAGCTCGAAGTGTTCTACAGAGGCATATAACTCGTCGTCTTCTTCATCTTTTGATTCTCCACATTTCTTTGTTTGCTCCTTATTTTGAGAGCTTGTTGATGTCTGGTTCTCTTTGTTTTCCTGGATTACACTCACTGCAAAATAAGGAACGACATCATAGCCATTTTCATCACAAAACTTTGTTGTGGGAGCATCCCTCACGGCGCACACGTCCAGAGTAGCCAAGATGTGTTCCCATCCAAAAGGCTCTAACTCTTCTTCAGGAAATGGTTCTAGGATATAGTCCATATCCTCTATAACCCGCTCTAGGATACATTCCTCACATTTCAAGCTACCACATTGTGAAGCTCCACACATCCACAGTTCTTTAGGCTTACCTAACCAAGCTGGAAGTTCTTATCCTGCTACTCTGGCGGAATCAAACTCCTCGACCGGTGTTCTCGTCACCTCCCTATAGCTATGGTCCCTCAAGTTTACCTTTGTTATGGTTTCCATATGTCTCAGGTATATATGGTCATAACCCCAATCCTGGACCATTTTCAATTGTCACATAAATGGTCTTCCCAGAATGATTTCATAATTGTTCTTCTTGCCAAAGTCGACAACAACAAAAGTGTGTTCATATTCAATGCCACAAGAAGTAACAAGTACTTTTTCTAGCAGTCCTAGGGGCTTTTCCTTGTGTCCGTCTGCAAGCTGCAGGGTCATTCGTGTGGATATCAAGGCAGGTTGTCCCCATTTTTTCCAAACCTCTTTGGTTGCAATGGCCACACCAGCTCCACTGTCAAGGATTTTCATGGTTTTTACACCATTTAATTCCACAGGAAAGGTGGTGTTTCCATCTTCTCCCTCGTAATACTCGCCTACCTTGTTTAATGGCACTGGCCTAGTATTTAGTTGAGGCATTTCAAGCTCTTTGATGCCCTCTTCGATTTGAGTCATTGGTGTTTTTACACCAAATTTCTCTAGACATTTACCCACATTAGCCCACATGTTTGGTCTTATTCTGAGCAACTCGGCTAACATTATTGTACATGTGACTGGGGTAGATAGAATATCTACTAGCCCCTTTGAATCGATGGCCTTGTTGGGAGACAGTCTTTGTGATGGGACTGAAACCACATCTGACTTGGTCTGGTACTCTCCCATGTAGGACGGTAGTGTTCTTAGCGAATGGGGTTGACTATCCATAGATTGTACAGATCCTTTGTCGCCCCAACACGATTGCACGTCTAGATTCATTTGAGATCCTGTCTCAAATTCCTCTATTGGTGGTAGAAACACTCCTCGTTCATCACCAGTCTTGTATACTCGTCTTCTTAGGTCATCGGCTTCATTGGCCTCTCTGACTTGTTTCCACAATTCGTCAAGACCATCTATCTATTTACAATCCTCACGTATAGCTTGGTGAAATCCCTCGGAAGAGTTATCCATGGTATTCAGTACTATCCTTGGTTCTAATGCTGGGTCTTTGAGGTTTGGTCTGTGCTTATGACTAGAATCTGGCTCTTTTAGTTCCTAGTTTGGTGGGATTACGTGTGCAGGCATGACACGGATCACATCCTCAGGTTTTGCAACTGGTGGTTCTAGTAAAGTAAAGCTTGGGCTGTTTGAATCATTTTCTTGCAAATTTCAAACCTTTGCTTTTCTAGTTCCGTATAGGGATATGTCATCCACCTGTGTTCTTGGGTTTGGTTGTTTTTGAGCCTCGCATCATAGGCTTTCAAGAGGGCATCTAATGTCTCATTAACCTTCTCTGCCAACACAGATCCTCCTGAACTAGCACTTCTCGGTTTCTCATCCATGGATGGTTCTTCTAGAGGTTTAACCATCTGTGTAAGAGAAGGTGCCTCCTTTTACTCATGTTGTTTTATCTTCTCCTCAGCTTCGGTAAGCTTCTTAGCTAGGGATTTTTGCTCTCGTTCCCTACGTTCTTTCATCCTAGTCTTTCTAGCTTTCCAACTATTTCGTTTGCTCTTGGTTTTCTGACTAGGTGCGTCTGTCTTTGGTCCATCGTCTGTCTTTGGACTCATGTCACTTTCCGTGTTCTTTGTCTCTGGATTCTCATCAGCTTTCTTTTGAGCTTGTGCTCTCGTAACCACTTGAACTGGTATGACATTTTCATTTTCTGAGCTACTAGGTAGCTGAACAATCCCTAATACATTTGTCGTGATTTTCTTGATTTGGTTTGTTTTTTTCGGGCAATCGGGGATCAAGTGAGTGATGCCACACTCAAGACAATAGGCATTTACTTCAGTGATCTCCGTATGAGGACATTGTTTGACCAAGTGGTTGTCATGACTTTTGTGACAATCTGTCTCTGGTTGAGGAGATTCTTTTAGCATTTCCTCTTGGCTATAAGCAAGCTTTGACCTAGATAAGCCGCTATTTGCAATGAATCGCAATGTCCTTTCGTCCATTTCATACCTTCTTTCTTTCTACTGGAACCCAAGAGGTGGAGGTTGTACCGACCTCACCACTCCATGTGTTTCTCTCACATTTTGTTGCTCCGAAGGGTAGTACCCACTTTGGTTTCTATACCACATTGTAGCTGGTACTCGCGTTGGTTTATTTGATGCTTCCATCATTGGCATGTATCTCATGTCCACCGGCATTCTAACACCTGGCAGCGGAGGTTGTTGTCCTAAGACAAGCTGTGGCCTTAAACTCCTACTGGTCTTGGCGAATTCCCCGTAATGTATCTAGGTGGAGTAGGTGCTTCTGGAACAGGTTGTACATACCTTTCCCTAGCATTTTCCATGCTATAATAGCACTCTTCCCCCATATGGTTCGTCCATTTTCTCTCAATTTCACACCACTTCGGCTCTCCCAAATCAGACCTTACAAGAGGAATCAACCTCTTGACCAAGTCGTCGATAAGATTTTCTTGATCAATAGGTGCCGTTGGCTTGGCAATGGACTCACTTATCTGTGAAACACTGTGCTAAGAGGATGTGTCATCTCCTTGACTCTTTAAGTCCTTTTCTTTGTATGCCTCACAGTTATCCACTAGATAAAGAGCTTATTTGATCAACTCGTTTAGCGTCATCCTCCTTATCATATGCAGATCCTTCTGAAGGCCCTCATCTCTGATTCCATGGATAAAGATCAACATCAGTCGTGCTTGCGTAGGTAATTCCACTCTCGGACAGAGCTTAACATATCTCTTGAGCCGTAATGATGCTTTGCGTACTGATTCATCCTCTTTCTATTTGAATCTATGGATTTGCAAGACCGTGTTGTGAGCAATGCCTTTTGGCGATAATTCTTCAATAAACTCCTCAAACAGCTCATCTAGGGTCTCAAAATCCCATTTTTCCACCGAATTGAACCATGTAGCTGCATCATCGTCTAGAGTCAATCCAAATCCCGCAAATTGTGTCGCAAAATCTGAAACTTCCTCTGCTCTAATCACTCTTCTAAATGCCGCTACGTGATCTCTCGGATCTTTATCTCCGGAGTATTTTCTGTTTACCCATTTTTGGACTTGGGATGGTCTAACTCGTCGATTGTCTACAAGTCTAACTAGAGACTCTCCCAATCCTTCTCTCGTTATCGCTCTTGAAGGGAATCGTGGTGGCTCGCTTCTTGGAACTCCTATGGGAATTCTCGTGTTTGGTGGAGGCATTTGTGGTCCTTCATTGACCAAATATCCACCTCTTTCTAGTACAGTCTGTGGATTTGTGCTTTCTACAACTCTATATTCTCGTCCATACTTGTCGACAACTATAGATCTCCATTGACACTCGACTCCGTATGTGTAGACATATAAGAGCTTGTAATCCGTTAGGTATGGATCTGAGCACCTATAAGGATTGACCTCATTGTCGTCAATGTATCTATATAGTCCTTCACTCTCATGACCAATCATTCAAATTCTCTCAACAAGATGGGTCTTTATCAATTGCAAGTTTGGAAGATCCATTGTGGGAGGATATTCCTCTATCGTCGGGATCTCCAAGCTTGTGTAAGCAGCGTTTGAATCTAGGGTAGACATGATTTCTGGGCTTAAGAGCTTTTCTTGGTTCAAGTAGACTTAGTCCACTGTGTTCAAGTGATTTGGTTAGGGAAAAGTCGAAACTATGTCCAAAACCGCAACCGTTTTCTCACAATTCTCACAAATTGTCGCTTTCACACACCCCTAACTTGCGGATGAATTTTGAGGCCTCAAACGACGTTTTTTTTTCAGAATTGAACTAAATGTTTGCCATAGGCATACATTCAGTTCATGTTTTTCTCTAAGATCTGTGGAGCCGCTCTCAGGCTACGTTTTGATATAAAAACTTTTCCAATCCGATACCGTTTGTGAAAGTTATGGCCAAAATAGTGAAATGCAGTTTAGAATGGTCAAAATGAGTCCAAATTCAATTTTAAAAGAAGATTTGGGATCTCTGTGACACTGTGAACACTTCTATATGGTCAAAATTACAGTTGGACCCTAAAACTGGCACGGAGACATCCTACGCGTAGGATGTCTGTATGCTCAGAATTTAACAAAATTTGGTCCAGAGACTCCCCTTGAGTCTAGCAACACAATGGTATGCTCAGAATTTCCTTTGGACCTAAAAATGGCCTTGAGACATCCTACGCGTAGGATCTCTTTTTGCTCTGTTTCAACTCAAACTTGCACTGTAGCTTCCCCTTGATGTGCTTAACTCACAACTATTTTTACTTTTTGATTCTGACACCTATAGGTTGGTCAAATGATCAAGAATCTGTTCCAAAAGCCTGATGTCTGTTCTGATGAATTCCTAAGTCAAATCAACTCCAAATTGGACCAAATTTGCCTAGGAGGCTTTCCTAAGGCTATATGACAGCATGCTATGTCCACAGTTTGAATTTGGCCTCTAAATCATGCCTTAGACATCCTACGCGTAGGATGTCTAACTGCTCAGAATTGCCCCAAATTTGAATCACAGACTCTCCTGGAGGTGCTGATCATTGTGGTATGCTCAAAGTTAAGTTTGGAGTGAAAAATCACACATATAACATCCTACACGTAGGATGTCTTTTTGGCCTGTTTGACCCCCAGACTTGTCCAACAGCTTCCCCTTGATGTCAGCAACCCAATGCTATGCTTAGATTTGAGTTTGGATGTCAAAAGACCCCAAAACTAGCTATCCTTGCCTTTTTCAGTCAAAATGCTAAAGTCCGCTCAATCTTCCCTTTCACTGACCCAAATGAGATGAAATTTATCACATGCACTCAATACAACATCTAGAACATGCCTATGGAGTCATCCTATGGTTTGGTCTCAAAATTTATGCCTTGGGCACAATTTGGGTAGGATGTATGGCAATTCTCGTCTTTTGGCTTTGATCTGTCAAAATTTGGTCAAATTTCCACTTTCTAGGTGACAATAGGGTAAAACCTACCTTCTAAACACACTGGTCAACTCAGAATTTCAAAATTTCCACCAGATCACCCTGTAGACATCCTATGCGTAGGATGTCTACTGCTGATTTTTTGAGACTGAAGTGTCCTGATGCTTCCTTATGCTCACAGAAAGTGCAAGTATGCTTCACAATTGCAAAAACATGCAAAAATCACTCAATTTAAGCCTTTTCTGAAATTTTACGTTTTTTGACTCCGCCTTTTGGCTTTTGGTCAACAAAAATAGGAAAAAACACCCAAGTCAATATGTTACTAGAGTAAAACCTACCCTCTGAACCCACTGGTAACCTCAGTTTTCCCAAATTCCCTGCCAAAAGTGCCCTGGAGACATCCTACGCGTAGGATGTCTACTGATGAAATTTTTGGCAGAATTCATCCACATGCATCCCCAAGTCTTGAGCACTACTTTTCAAGCATTCCCAGCAGTTTTTATGCAAAATTGTGCTCAGAATCTTAAGTTTCTTGTTTTCGCGTTTTTGACACTCTGTCTTTGGTCTTTTGGGTGTCAAGAGTTGGTCAAAACTCTAGTTTCAATGTATACTTAGGGTAAACCCCCCCTTTTGAACACACTGGTGCAGTCAGAATTTTCAAATTTGGTCTTCAGAACCCCCTTGAGACATCCTACGTGTAGGATGTCTATGTTTACAGAATTGCAGGTTTTCTTCACAGAACCCTTGCAAATGCTCTTTTATATGCACAGCATCAGTCAGTCATACAAAAATGTCCACAAAAGCTTGTTTAATGCATTTTTACCCTCTAAAGCACACTTTTCCGTGATTTCAAATGCAATCAAGCACTTTAGAAAATAATTCAATGCTGAATAGCTCTAGATCAGAATCGGATCACTTACCTAAAGGTACTCCTACAAATCATATGGGGTTTTGCATCTATGAGTAGAAAAACGCTTTACTGCCACACACGGACTAGTAAACGCTTTTATCACCTCACAAATCACTCTACCACCAACAACTACTCTAATCCAAAAATCCTAACTAAACCTATCTAGTCGTAGACCCTCGGCAAGACACTCTTCCTGGCTATCCACTTGATCACGGAATATCCTCTTCCGGATCCACTTAAGAAAAATGCTTTCTTTAGCCGAAACTAAATCAACCAACCATCACACGAGTGTTAGTAGGAAACCTACTTAGGTCCTTCTGTCCCCGCCAACGGCGCCAATGTTGGACGAGAAGCGACTCACACACCCATGAAGTGCATGCAAACACTACCTAGATCAACATAATGTCAATCGAGGACACATATGACATGATAGGCACACGGAGGAAATCTCTTAAGCTTGTCAGGCTGAGACCATCCTACACATACAACACTCTCGAAGGCCAACTAAACCACAATCAAGAACCTCACTACTCTCAACTACACCACCTAGCCACATACACACATATGGAAGGTAACTCACCTAATCATGCCAGATTCGTACGAAACTTAAGGAGCACCATCCCCTCACTAGGATACACCTGTCCCTAAGCTTCTACACTCAAAACCCTCACTCTAAACCCGTCTGCGGAAAACGCGTAGGATGACAGAGCTGAATTTTGAAAGTGACCGAAATTTATGAGTACCTATGCGAAATCAGACATCGTTTGATACACTTACGGCCACAAATAGCTCGTAGATGCGTTGGCGTGTGCGCTTCGTCTCGCGTGGAATGCTTGGCATTGTCGCGTAGCTCTCCTCGAGCCTACAACAATGGTGCAGTCAAATCTCCAATGTGTTGAGCGAGCCAGGCGTAGCGAGAGGATGAAGCTCACGCTCACTCTCTTTCTCTCTCACACACACAGTAGACGACAGCGCTCAGTTTTGATTATGATTAAAAGTACTTTTTTACAAAAATGACCTAGGTACCTTATATACTAAGGCTACCTTAGGTTTAACCAAAAATGGGGTTGAAAGGGTCAAATGGATTTGTATTTACAATCTGGAAGTGCCATTGCACCCCGGCTTCTGAAACTAGAATAACTACTCATTACAAATGACGTTTAATCCGCAGCATTTCATAACTCGCAAAAGATAAGACTTTGGTACGAAACTTGAGTTATGTTGTGTTGTTGACCCAGCGGTCAACACACATCAACTATTATATTGGCAAGTGTAGTAATTGTTTCCTAGCAATCGTTGTTTGGAAATATATCCATGAATTGACAATTGGCATACATATCAGCTGGCGAAAGTGCCCAGTACTAAATTATTTTCAAGTAGCTCTTATGTATAGCTTCCTATGCCTCCAAGACACCTCAGCATGACTGGTGTAATATTTATTTATAGTAGACAACATATAATAATATAAAAGTAAAACCTTACATTACACGGCCTCCTCCCTAATTTGTACACCAACTATGAACATGCTGCTTCTAGATATTTGAATTATTTTTTCTTGTTCTCTCCCTTGATTGCTAGAGCATATAACACTTGCAACCTCTAGAGGCAACAACCCCTTTTTCCTCCATCTGTAACGGCCCCTTGCCATACATCTTGCTACCTCCAAAACATGTTGCTCATGAAATTCATCTTTTAATAAACCACAACAAGAGAAATGCTTCATGTCAAACTCCTCCCTCATGTCGTAGCTATTAACTTATGCTCAAAACATTTCATTCATGCAGACTACCCCTTTGGAACATCTGATGCACATTTTACACCTTCTAGTTCACAAAAACATTTAGTATTGAGCTTTGACCATACACACAAGAATAAGGCTACATCGGGGCTTTTCTGCACAATGTCCTCTTGGCCTTAATACCTCCAGTCTTTGCTAGCTCTCTCCTCCCTCTTCGTTCTTGACCTCCCTTCACCTGTGACTTCAAACTATTAATTGACCGATATCCCTTATTTTTGAAAAAAATACTAATTAGCATATATTCACTCAAATATCAAAATAATCTCTAAAGTATATTGTTGGCTATTCTTCAGAATATGATGCTCAATCAAAACTAATTATAAATTGTGATTTTTTAATAGCTACATTTTAGGCTAATAATAGATACATTCCCACGAGAAAAACCATGCATGCATGTTACATTTGATTGTTTGGTGATTAAAGAATTGTACAGTCTAATGTAGACTTTTCTCATGCCACATTAATATTTGAAGATATATTTACTCTAATACAAGAATTAAAAAGCTCAAAAATGATATTTCAATTCCAAAAGCTCGCACATATAAAATCCCCACTCTCGTCTAATCTCACCTTTTGGGACTGTGAAGGTACATTTTGGGTAGCATTGTTCATGTTTGGCATCTGTGAACTTTCTGCATAGTTTCCTATATATCTCCTTAAAACATGACAAATTATTCCCCAAGTCAAGCTATAGATAGAATTATCTTTGCTCTGATATTGTCTATCCCATGGGTCTCCTATAATATGAGCTTCTGTGGTTTCACTACCCAAGGCATCATAGATGCTAAACTCTCGTCTATTTCTACCAATGTTTTGATCAAGGATATATAGTATATCCTTGTTTGGTCACAACTTCGAAGCTTGATTTTTGATGGAGGAGAGTTTGGCTCTAAAAAGATTTTTGGGTTCACTCAAGTAATATCCTTCAGCTCTAAAGAGGATGGGCTATAATAGATTCTTTCCTCTGAAAAGAAACATCCTTTCTGATCTATCAGTGGACGCACTTATATGAGCTGGTATGTGGACCGTTCAAACATTGGTTGATACTTTTTGTACAATTTTCATTTTGGTCTACATAGTGTGCATATGAAATATGTATACTATACAAAGCTAACGTCAAATTTCTGTTTGATGTGTCCCTTTGACTTGTGAATTATCGCACACTTGTGGTAGTGGATGCATAATCATTTGCAAACCTAACAGTCTTTTCAACATTCGGTGATATCTGGACACCTTGATCAAATTCATGTAGGAATTTGTCGTTCAAAGAATCAATTGTAAGCTTTTCAGCTGCCTGTGCATCTTTATGCTGATTTTGAACTTGCAATGTTTTTACTGGTGCTTCTAATGGTAATGGAGAATCATTTGACTGCATTAGAAGTGCCGAGTTAGATGCAATTACTTCGAGATTCACATTTCCAATTTTCTATGTACCTTTCTTGATAGTTGATGTGTCCCTATTGTCTGCGTTTCTTGGACAAACTTCATAAAAATGTCCACCTTTTCGTCCACAATGTGAGCAATACGCCATGACTGGTGGTATTTCATTTGGTTCTCTCGTGTCAACTATTGTAGAGGAGTTTCATTTTCTATGCTTGCTAAGTTGGTGGCATCTTCTTTTAAAGCATCAAGATATAGACTGGTCCATCTTGACCTTTGTACTATCTTTGACTTGGTTCCCCAATTAGATTGGCTTCTATTCGTTGATCTCTTGGATCTTGCATTTCTAGTTCTACTTTGCGGGCTTGTGCAGGTGTCTAGATAGCCACTTGGATCCATCTTTTGCACTTCTATCTTCACTTCATCTTTGAGCTCGCAATACCTGGCTCGAGTGAAGTATGTGAACATCTGGGAGTTCTCTACATCTTTCCTTACTCTGATCAATAGGATCTTGGCTCCTGTGCCGCTTTACTACTCATCAAGTATCTATGGCCTTTTGTATCCGTGTACAAAAATTTATCCCCATTGTAGGCATATAGCTGTAAAATGTGCTCTATTACAGTTGTGCATATGTTACCACTGCTATTGGTCTGCTTGGTTGTACTTGAATTCTTGACTTGATTTGAGTCTATGTTGGCTTAATCTGTAAAAATTGTCTCCTAGCAAATGTTGGTATTGATTAGCAGAATTTTTACTGCTCGTTTTTTATTAAACTGCTTTAGCCAAAGCACTTTTGTAGTTGACTGCTCCGCAGACTCACAAGAGTTGATTAACTATAGCTTGAAAGTTTCAAAAGTGATTTGGGCCTTTGAAATGATGAAAACCTGGGCTTTGAATAGTTTAATTGCAATCCACCGTGATTTGTGCCTCTGTTCGTCCAACTGAAAGCTAATTTGCAATGCAACTATTTGCACCTGCCCATTTCTAGCATACAAAATTTTGAAATTTGCCTGCCGCTCTACTGCTTGAGTTCACCGTTTTCTCGCTTTTTTCGGTTGTCCTATTTCACTTTGCGCGGTGTAATTTTCCCGGCTTTCTTTTTTTCGACTTGTTCGCTTTTGCGCGGCTTGTTCTGTGTGCGACTCTTTCGGCTTTTCTTTTCTGCTTTCTGTCCCTTTCTAGCTCTTTTGATGACTTTCTTTTTATTTTTATTGTTTTTAATAAAATTTTGAATTTTCTAGTTTTTTAATGATTTTTTTGAAAGAGTTTTGATTTTTAAAAGATTTTTTTGTGAATTTTAGAATTTTGATGGAATTTTTGAAAGTTTTATAAATTTTTTGTGATTTATTATTTTTTTTCCAAACAACTTGAATTTTTAATGAGTATTTTGAGCTTTTATGAATTTTCTACAACTTCTAGGGATTTATTTGTGTTACTTTGATTTTTTAATAGTTTTCTAGGAGTGTTTTATTTTTGTGTGAATTTTATATGTGTTTTTTTCATTATTCCTTTTTTTATTTTTTACGAGTTTTTTAATAAAATTTTTGGTGCATTCTTTTCTTTTCTAAATTCTTTTTTGTGATTTTTTGATCTTTTATTAAGTTTTTTTATTAACTAATTTATTTAAATTGACTAAATACATTTTTTAATTTGAAAAATTCCTATGTTACCTATTGTGCCGGTTATGGCGAGGTTGACCTCGGCGCTGATTGCGGGCTGATTATGGCGAGGTTGACCTCAACGCTAATTGCGGGCTGCAACACGAGTGAAGGTAGGCTTCGGTTATGCGCGTAGAGGAGAGAGACAGCACGCGTGTGCTGATGGCGAGGTCTGGGCCCATTGGCGCGCAGGACACGACAGAGCATCCCCGGGCCTGGCACACACTACACAACAGAGGGAGCTGAGGTGGCAGCCTGTCGCGCGGGCAGGGAGAGAAGAGAGAGAATAGGCGGCCCAGTGCCTGCTGGCGTTAAAAGTACGGGACAAGAGGGCTCTGAAGGAAAACACCAAGAGGGGGGAAAAGGGTGTGTGTGTGAGAATTGAAGACAAAGAGGGTCAGCGGCAAGGGGAGGACAGAGAGTTGAGAGAGGATGACAATAATCGTTTGCGGCGAGAGAGAGAGTGAGGGGGAGTAGTGAGAGAATGTTAATCATCGTGAGACAATACAGGAGTTAGAGAGAGAGAGAGTCACAGGGAGTAATGAGAGAATGTTAATCATCCTCAGTTGTGGGAGTGGGGGAGATGGAGTTAGAGTGAGAGGGGGAAGGGAGAGAGAGAGAGAGAGAGAGAGAGAGAGGAGTGTCTGTTGAGGTGGGTTCACCCGGAGCGAGTCAAGGAAAGCACCGCGGCAATAGATGAAGAACGACGATTATTTTAACATCGTAAGAAACTATCCCAAGAGACCGTAAAGACCTATCTGCCGTGGAGAATTTTATGCATCACAAGGCAAGCTCGGGAGCCGAAAACAACCGAAGTTAGGCTAAAAATTACCCGAAACGCTAAAATTCACCCAAAAATTCCAAAAAATCGTCGAAAAATCACAAAAATTTCTCAAAAAATTATTAGAAATCTCTAAAAATCATTGACAATCACAATCAAACATTTTCAATACTCATAAGCCAAATTCAAAGGAATCATTGACCCGTCCTCTGAAAATAGTAAACGCTCAAAAAATCAAGCCATAACCACACATTCAAAACAGCTTGTAAAGATCTCAAGATATCAATTTTTTACAGCACTAAGCAAAAATTATCAAAAAAATTCCCCAAAAATTACAAATATTATAAAAAACATACCCAAAAAATTTCTAAAAATTATCCACAAATGTGGGATTAGTGCAGCCAAATAAAATCTCAAAAATCACGTCAATTCAATTGCCAAATAATTTGATCAATAAAATCCAAACTAAGCAATTAAATCGGTAAATTTAGGTCAAAATTTGACGCATTTGGAGTGTGTAAATCCTTGTTTTGAGCTAAAAAATGCAATAATTAACCATTACACATAAAATATGCAATTAAAAATTGAACTAATCATGCACATTAAGCACTTTTTAGACATACACACACTAATAAATTACAGTTTTTACCAATCTTTAGGTGCGCACACAAAGAGTAAATTTGTCAAAATTGCAATGTGATTTCATAATTCTTTAGTTGGGCATGACCACAACACAAATCAATCATCACAATTAAAAAATCATTAAGCACACATTGATATTTAGGTGCACAAACAAGGGCAAAATAGTGCACACACACCTAAATTTAGGAATGGACACACTCAATAAGAATGCCCACACACTTGATTTTAGTGCGCACACACTTGCAATTGACCATTCAAGAATGCAATTAGATCAATTAGGTAAACAATTAGCAGCACACATTCACCAATTAACAATTGAACTTGTCAAATACATACGCCACCAAATCTTTAAAAAAATGGTATTACGACTGTATGAAAACAAACAATCCAAAAATTTCATAGCATCATAACATCAACATTACATTGCATCATGGTGGAATCTCTATACAATTCTACACATCCTTAGATTCTAGGGAGGTTAAAAATACCATCTTGATTACCTAATGAAGATCGATTGACGGTTGAAAGCTCCAATGCTTCATAGCAAATTAGTGTGTAGGTTAGCAAAATTAGTCAAATTAGCAAGATGTTAGTGTGAAATTAGAGTGTATAAATACACAATTGGCAAGATACGGTGACAAATTAGGGAAGAATGAACATATTTCTTCATGAACATACATCCAAAATCCACAAAAACTAAACACACAAGTGAAATTAGTAGTGAAATTAGTCAGGAAACACATCCGATTATGCCACAATTACACTAGCGTAGGCGATCAACCCCGGCAACGGCACCAAATGTTGGGGGTCCCATCATTGCATAGCTCCAATGACCAACAAAATTATCAATCCCGAGGGATGAGCTACCCGGCTAGGGAATGGAAACACTCACATGGTTAGTGAGCTAATCATGGCAACACGAATGGTTGACTCTACGAGGTGAGCTTCTCGGCCTGTGGAGGAACTAAGCCACAATGAAGGGTAATCTCCACATCCAATTCTCCTCACCTCCAATCAACCCAATCACACACACTAATGATTGCAAGATGCACACAAAACTAATCCTATCATGTAACACACTAATCGCAAGCACACACACATAGATATATTGAGCACCACACTCCAATCAAACCTACATGCACTCACAAGCAAAAGAGGACATTCACACAATATTAGAGAAAAATTAACCACAAATTCATGCACAACAAAATAGGACAATCACACAAGATTAGAGAGGGATTAACCACTAATTAGTAATGATCTAGCTAATCTAAGCATCATAGGCAATCATAAGAAGCATGAGAGAGGCATAGTGAAGGAGAGTTAAGCATTGATTAGTGTTAACGAGTCACATGATCAAGGAGAAGCTCAAGGACTCTATAGCCACACACCTCAAGATCTCTCACCAAAGAGTGCTCTCAACAAATGAGCTTCAGAACCGTAATTTCTTTCACACTGCTTTATATACCTAGGGTAAAAATATGCAATGTCTAGGCGCCCAAGGCCTTTAGGGATCCACCACTTACTGAATTTGCTACCTAGACACACTAACTGACCTGTTATTTACATCTTGGAACTCCCATTGAGCCTGTAACACATTAAAGTATTACAATGGCTTGAAAAAAATCAAGAATTTACAATACATGACCATTTTGGAAAAATGTGAAAAATGCATAGCTCCAATCTTTACTACTTCTTTTTGTTGATCTTTGATGTACATCTGTACATCTTCGGTCGTTAACATCTTCTGTTAACTGATGTTGACTCAGTACAAGGTCTCATTCCACTTTATGCACGTAGATTACACATTGAGAACAAAATTGGACATCAAGACCATTAAGAAACTATTACATTGTATCCATTATCACTGTGTATGCTCTATTGTTCTACCTATGACTTATATCAATGTGGAGAGCTTGGTTTCAAGGCCCACCGCTTGTCCAAGACAAGTTGAAAGTGAGTAACTAAAATTTTACTCGAGGTCCACCACTTGTCCAAGCTAGGACCCGTTGAGAAATACAACCCACTTTTATATGACATTCAAGAAAGGTCTACCGCTAATCTAGGAATTCCTCATTTGAGTCATGAAGCATACATTAAAGATGTAGCATATGCTTGGTTGCACATAGAAGTGTTGGTTTCATGGTGCACTCATCCAACCTAACCTCTCTTGACCTATGGAGGAATGAAAAGCCCACCACTTGTCCAAGCTAGGTTCCCTTGACTTATGGATGAATACAAAGTCCACTTCTTATTTAACCTACACTCAAAGCGATAAGTTAGTTAAAATGATTATCATTGACTATTTTTAAGTGATTCAAACATGGCATCAGTGTTTCTTGCAAGAAGCTTTGAAGTTTCCTAGATGTTTGCCTCCACATCTTTGGAAATATAAGATATATCCTTGGCATGTTCCAAATAACCCTGTATGGAGTGTCATAAAAAATTAGGGTATTTTTTGCATCCAAGTCCTCAAAAACCTTCCAAATATGACTCAAATTTGTGTGATAAACCCTTCTTAATCCTAACATGATGTTTGGATTCTGGAAATTCTTTGTGACTCGTAAGCATCTTGAATTTGGTATAATGCTTAGGGAAGCATTTTTGTCTGATGTGTTGCACTCTTGTTAAGTTATAGCAAATCCATATCCATAGCTCAAAGTATTCACTAAAAAATTCCAAAAAAAAACTGCATTTGGTCACACCACAGGAAAAAATTCATCTTTATCCTCCACAAGTTGCATTTGTTGAGCCCAAGTTGGCATAGAATCTCCATGTTTTTTTCAATTGTCTTGAGAAGAAATCCCTCTAGATCCAAGATAAGTACTCTTTTGATGTCCTTGTTGATAGCTAGTGGTATGTGTTAAGGAGGTGGTTGAAGCCTTGGAAAAGGTGTTCGATGAGGTGGTTGGGTAGTTTAATATTTTCCTTCAAATCAATCATGCATATAGCCAATCCATTTTCCTTTAATGAATTTGAAATTGAAAAACAAGAACGTTTAATGTCAACGAAACAATAGACGTGAGTTTTATATTGTATGTCATATGGTAATATTATATGGAAAAATCCATTTACTAATATACTCATTGCCATAAAAAAAGTCAAATTGAAAACCTTTTCTATGTTGCATTCTCTCTTAGTCTCAATATCATTAACTTCAACTAGATCTAAGTTAATTGGTAAATACTACTTGTCAAAGATATGCTCAGAGTGCATAAGTTCTTAACCAATCCTCTACTATAGAATGGGCGCTTAGGTATCAAGTCTACCACTTTTCCAATATAAGATCCATTTGGATATGGAAAGAGAAACTCATAACCACTTGTGCAAGTGATCAAATAAAGTTTAAATCTTGATTCCTATAACACAAGATTTTGACTAATGTCTACTCAATCTTAGCATATCTAGAATTAAGATCCAGCACTTGTCCAACCTAAGCATGGGACATTAATATAAGGTCCATGGCCCTACTCTCAATTATAGAATGTGGATTTAGTTTCAATATTCATCATAATCTAATCTAGGATTCATTAAACAATGATGAAAAAAATATCACCCATTAGCTGTGTTAGAGCCCATGTGGGTAAATGAGCTATGGATTTCCAGGTCCACCACTTTTTTGCAAACTTATGATTGTTTGTTGCATGGGGAATTTGGTTTGAAGGACCATCACTTGTCCATGGTTGTAGCATGGAGAGAATCAAGGTGCACTAATTATCCAAGCTAGGCTTACTTTTATCATGAAGAGAATCAATGAGCATTAGTTGTCCAAGCTAGGCATAACCTATTGATACAATGCCACCACATGTGAAACCCAATTGGTGGATCTCCTCTTGGTTTCCATTTACTGATAGGATAAGTGGTAGAATTTTCTTCCATCCATGTGTCAATGGATCCCAGCTTAGATAAATGATGGACATTGAAATTGAACCCCCCATACTACAACATATCATAAGTTAAGCAAATGATAGAAAAAAACACTATCCATTCCATAAAAAATCATAGGTGTGGGACCTTATACAAAGTGGTTTTCCTTATAGCTTGGACAAGTGGTGGACATTTCTTCTTTCTATGCTTCAATAGGGCTTAACATGCACAAGTGGTGACTCTCACTTCTGTCCACGCTCCATTAGAGCTTAGCTTGACAAGTGCTAGACTTTGAAACTGACCTCTTCATGATGATTCCTAGAAAAGTAATGGACCTTGTAGAGTGGTTTTTTTAAAACTAGTTGAGACAGATGGCGGATTTTTACTTCTGTCTTTCTTTCAATGAAGCTTTTCTTCGATAGCTGGTGGACCTTTATCCTCTCTATGATTCTATGGGACCACTCTCGTCTCTATGATCATTGGAGACAAGATTTGATAAGTGAGGGACCTTGTATATTAGTCACTTGGTCATTCTATTAGAGATTATAGTTTGGAAAAGTGGTGTATCTTGTAGTCATTCATAGTAAAAACCTTGGAGAAGTGGTGGAATTTACTTTCTATGTGTTTGAAGGAATCATAGCTTGGACAAATGGTGGACCTTACTTCTCTTCAATCTTGGATAAGTTATGGAATCTAATCTCTATATGTTTCAAGGAAGCATAGCTTGGACAACTGGTGGACCTTGGTTCTCTTCAAGCATCAATGAACTAGGGTTTGGGTAGGTGGTGAACCTACCCACACATAATGAGAAGAAGCACTCACTAATCACCAAAGTTAGACTCTAAGTAGGTATCTAAATTTGGATATTAGCTTCCATTTATACAAATAAATTATCTAAGTACTAGCTAACTCAAGTGTTGATTTGAAGGCTTTTCACTTGTCTAAGATAATCTCTAACTCAATCGTAAATTTTTTAAGGTCCACCACTTGTCTAATCTAGGCTCCAAAAGAGTCTTTATTGGTTTATGATTGTAACATTTAATGGCCTAGTAACTTGTGTGTAGCGGAAAATAGCATGAACATAGTGAACATTTCATTAGAATAGATTCCTATTGTGAATAACAAGAGTGCTTGGGTGGATAATTGCCTTGAAAATCAGCCCCCCTCTCTCTTGGTCGACCCCTCTGGCTATTTTCTCTTGCTAGCACCTCATTGGACCTCTCCCATCTTCGCCAATTGAAGATAAGTAGCCTAAGTGATAGTCTTCTCACATGTGTCCCCCTTTCCCCTTTTGTGAGAGCTTTAGATGATTAATTAATTCAAAGTAAACTCTCATTGGACCCCTTCGCCTCTTGGCCAATAGGAATCAGGCAAGCCATTGGGCTGTTGAATGCTCATTGGACCCCTTGGGAGACTATCCAATAGTCTTCTAGAGAGCTTAATTCCTACTGGTTCTTGTTTTACGTGTTTTTAAATTAACTAAACTAGATTTACTCTAGCCTGATTCTCATTGGTCCACCTCCATGGCCATCCAATAGGATTTGAGTACACCTTGTGGGCATCTGGCCTAGGGATCTGACATGTGTCCCTCATTCCCTTTGTGTAAAGGGAGCTTGTGTGTGTGTGTGTGTGAGAGAGAGTTTCTCTCTCATCCCCTACTTCTTGGGCTCGCCCCCTCCTTTGTAGGACTTTGGGAAGACTTTTTGGGGACACATGCAAAGCATCCAATTTCCTAAGCTTTTGACCATTGGACACAACCTTTGAATTTTGGAACCCTAGCATTTTGGAAGTCTTAATGGGCTGAAAGCTAAGGTCTTTGGAACCCATTGTTGCACATAGCTCTTTTGTTGATGGCCCCTCTTTTGGATCCCTATTTACCCTCCTTTGGATCCCTATTGTGGCCGGTATGCCAACTTAACCAATATTCTAGCTTTTTCTCCCTTGGCACTTCCCCATATTAAATGATCAGTTTAACATGAGAAAATTATTAAGAAGAATTAGATATTACTTATTATGACATTACCTCTCTATTAAAATCAAAGTTGTCCTTGACTATGGGGTAGAGAACATAAAGCATATTCATTAGTCCCTTTTCTAGCCTATGTTACCCTACGACATCGTTCCAACAGTGGGTGACTAGTCCATTTGGTGCTTGACAACCTAAGCTATCGCAAGAATGTCTGCATATTAGTCCTATCAATCTTTCATAGTAGAGTGACAAGATCTACTTGGTATTTGGGAGACATCCTCTCCGCAAACTTGATCTAAGCATGCGTACTAATTCACGTTGTTAGGAGTTTTTTGGAAGAAGTGATCGCGCATATGTACATACACATGCATGGTGCATCAAATAAAGGATTGCCCATTTTTTAGAGCCAGATAGTTGCATGGGTTGAGTAAAAATTCTCGAGGAATCTATTCACGGGCCGACGACATGAGGTAAGTAGGTGCGTCTGATGGCATCTAGTGGCATTAGGGGGTCGAATGGTGTCAATACTTGCACGTACGTAAGCGAGGACACAACGTGGGTGTTTTCTTGTGATGCTTATGTACAAAGGTCATCATGAGGACTATATTTGGGGGCCACTTTACGTTGTTGCAAGATGCATTATTGGAAAAAGTTGAGTGCCAAGTGTGCGGATGGATGTTTAAAGGTGACAAAAATGCACTGCGTGGCTAGTTTTTGGCATGTTCGGGGTCCGTTTGAGGTCAAATTAAAGGCCAAAGGTTCCCAAGGGATAAAGAGAAGTGTGGACACTGAAAAACCTAAGAGAAGACCAAAAAAAACGTGGAGAGAAGAGGAGGAACAGTCGCAACTCAATTTTTGCTATTTTTGGAGTCTGTTTTGGCCATAAACTGCTCATCCGAGGTCGGATTTGAGCACTTTGATATTGTAGAGTAGGGTTTTTTGCCGTTCCAAACGAAATGGCACTGCACATTTTGTCAAATTACTCACTGTTTTTTGTTGTTTTATCTATGTAAGTTTCTCTTTTGAGCGGACATATTTCATCCATACTGTGTGAGCTATTTACCCCATTGGTGTTGGCCGAAGCTCAGTTGTATCTAATCATCAGAAATATTCCTCTTTTGAGCTGAGGTTTTTGGGTGTGTGTGTGTGTCTGTGTTGAGTGGGCAAATGAATAGTCTCTCTCCTCTCACTCCATCGTTGTGTTCCTTATCTGAACGAGGTGGGTTGTGTAAGCCGAGTGGTGTCCCATAGTGTGTGTGTGTGTGTGTGTGTATCATCCCAAGAGTGTGTGTTGGGTGATTATAGAGGTGTTGCATGTGTTTCCAACCCGCTCACATTCTTTTGGTGTCCCCATTGAGGATCGTCTTTGCTTGTACATTTAGCTTCGGGATTACAGGTTGCAGATTCCAGATCACAGGTTACAGGTACATGTACAGGTGATTCACACATGTATAGGTAGCTGGAGTAGAGTGATATACTGTCAAGTGAGTCACTTGCAGTTATAATGGGTATGCATCATTTGGTGCCTGTTTCAGCGCATTGTCTTGTGTTGTATGTTACTTGTGGATACTGCCATTGTACGCCTTTGGTGAGCCATACTCGGTTTTGTTTGGTAGTCCCAACCATTTTTCAGACTTGGTCTGGAAGATAGTCATTTCTGAGACTTTGCTATACGAGATTTGCATAAGTTTTAGTGAGAGAGTTGATAGCGTGAGATTTTATTGAGCCGGGGGATTCTCAAGTGTGAGATCCTTTCGGTGATACAGGTGGCTGGAGCACCCTTTTTGTGACCTCGCCATAGGCTATGTACTAGTGATTCCTACTTCATTCTCGAATTCTATTGTTGGCAGGTTATGGATACATATAGAGTCTATATTTTGGGTTCACATAACTCTATCTCTAGGGAAACTCTGTCAAAAATTTTCCAAGTTGTAATGGCTAGTTTTTGGTCTTTTGAGCCATTTATGCTGTTATGCTGCTAAAATTTTGGCAAAATGAGAGGATAAGTCAGGTGTTCCTTCTTGGGAATTGCATGGTTGGCTTTAATGGATGATCAAAATGGACCTCAATTCACTCCTTTTCATTTAACACAAAGAATCCAAATAAATGTTCATGTGTCCACCCAGGAAGATTTTTTTCCACTAGCGCATAGTCTTTATGTTGTGTCCAAGAAGATTAAGAGAGATACTGGAATTCCCTTTGCCTATTGTAATTCCGATGATTAACTATGAGAACTCATTTGATGTGCATGTGTTTGTCCTTATCTAAAGCTGAGCTCCATTGAAGTTTCTAGGGATTGAGTCAGTCAAAAGTTTTGGGTTCTTTCTCGTGTGTTGGAAGGGGTTCTCAACGCATTAAAACTTGAGTAGCCATGGATTTCTCTTATCCGGAATTCATGGAAGAAGTGATTAAGATGTGAAAGATTTTTTGGAAAAGATGGAAGTTGCCTGCATTAGCAATCAGATTCATGATCCAGCGCAGATATTATGTCTTCTCCAAATTTTGTCCAAAGCAGATGCACAAGTTTGGTCCAAAGTATTTGAAGAGAAGCTGCATGCGACGGATCCACCTGTGAGATTAAGTTGGGACAATCTAAGACATGGATTGGAAATGGATTTTGTGAAGACAGAAGATCCTGTCAAATTGTGGCAAGAAGTATAGGGTTTGGTGCAAAGGGAAGGTGAGCCAGTAGATGTGTACATATGTAAGTTTTCAATGGCATAGGAACGAATGTGCAAGGCCTTAGCACCACAGGTACCTCCACCTGACATGATGAACAAGGACAGGTTCTTGACTGGTTTTTAGGAGAATATACATTGGAGAGTGGAGATAAAGAAGCCTAGGACATATGAAGATGCACTAGAGTTAGCAAGGAACAAAGAGTGGAAGCTGAGAAGAATGAGCAGCTAGGAGTAGAGTCTTTGCCCATGAGGTCAAAATTTCAACTTATGGATTCTTTGCAAGGTCGCATGCCAGGGGTTCATCATGAACCAGTGGTTTCTGTTACTCCTCAAGTCATGCTAGCAGTGGTCACCACAGGAGTGCAAGATGATGGGCCAAGGCAAGACATGAGGCAAGCTAGTGGTAGATTTACTGAAGAATTTCAGCCTAAACATGCTAGGTAATGTGGGAAATAATTGAGGTCAAAGGAGGTTTGCAAATCAGCTAGGAGGTGAAGAAAGACCCACAAATGGTGTTGGACAAAGCAATGGTAGAGACTGGAGGCAGACACCCACATGTTATAATTGTGGAGAGTAGGGCCACATTAGTCCGCAATGTGATAAGCCACCAAGGATGGGGGGAGACATGTATCCATTGCCAAGATAGGTGCTAACTAGGTCAAATGATTATGGCATTGAAATTAAGGGAGAAGAAGAAACCAGTGGATTAACCTAAGAGGACAAGGGAAAGACAAAAGTGATAAGTGTGGTCACCTTGGAGAAGGCAGCAAAGCTGGAGGATAATTGGGAAGAGTACACAGAGGACAAGGAAGGAAGAAGTGCCTCAGGTCTTAGTAAAAAGAAGGGAAAGAGCCATGACGGTGAGGATGTCAAGGCCAAGAGGAAAAGGAGGACTTGTCACAAGTTTCATGTTTCAGATTTTCCACTAGGGGGTGGGCAATTAAGCTATGACTTCAAGGAGGAAGGCAGATGTTACTTTTGGGCAGCTCATAGAGATGGTGCCTAAGCTAAAGTGATAGTGAAAGAGGATGGTTAACCCAATGGAGAAAGAGCCAGAGAGAGGTTCAGTAAAGGTGTTGGCAATGACTGAGCTACCAGATATTTCCCCAATAGACGTAGATGTGTGGCACAAAAGAAAAAATTTGGGACAAGGTTATGTTGATGGCGAGGCCCAAATATGTGTCATAACACACTCATGCGTTGAGAATATGGGTCTTACAGTGACTGGGGTTGTCAGGCTTCCGGATCAGATTGGCAAACCATCAAAAAGTAAAATGTTTGGGTGTTGTAAAGATCTTAGAAGTGGAGGCATATGATGCAAAAGCGGTGGTTGATTTTCATGAGATGCCAGCAAGGTTGGGAGCATATCCTATTATACTGGGAAGACCATGGCTACATGTAGTGGGAGCTGTTCAAGATTCGAGACGTGGTACGATTAGCCTCTATGGAAAGACAAGTGCCAAGAAGCTATATAATATGGATACAAGGAAAGTATTGGAAGAGCTTTATGATTCAGATGAGTATGAGTCTAGTGATGAAAACTATTCCACAATGTCTGACAAGGACAGTGATAGTACTACTAGCAGTGATGAGGATGTTGATGTTGCATTTCTTTTGATGGACAAAGAAATCCAGGAGTCTCATTTAGTTGCATCTGCAAATGAGATTGAAGATGAAAGTGAAGGGCCTCATGAAGTGATTGAAGGTCTGATGCAAACCAAGGTTGAATTGTCAAAGAAGAAGGAACTGATGACACAAATGATCAATGGAGACCTCTCAGCTATGGAGAAGGAGATATATTTGCACATGCTGGCTAGTTTTCTTGATTTTTTCATTACTTCATATGAAGAGATTAGAGGGTTCAAGGGAGAAGAGATGCATATAGATCTGAAAGAAGGTGCTAAGCCAGTGCGACAAAGGCTAAGAAGGATGGGTCAAGAGAAAATGGAAGCCTTGCGGGAAGAGGTGGACAAGTTATTGAAGGCAGGGTTCATAGTCCCAATGGAGACCATAGAATGGGTGAGTCCAGTAGTAGTCAGCCCAAAGAAGGATGGGAAGTGGAGGATTTGTGTAGATTTTAAAACCTTAAATGCAGCCACTAAGAAGTACCTATATCCTCTTCCATTCATCGATTAAATCTTGGATTCAGTGGTAGGTTATGAGAGGTACAGTGTGTGTGATTGTTTTTCAGGCTATTTTCAATTGAAGATTGCTCTTAAAGATCGAACAAAGACAACTTTCATTACACCATGGGGCTGTTATTGCTACACAGTATTGCCATTTGGGTTGTCAAATGTACCATCTTTCTACCAAGAGAGAGAAAATTGGGTATTGGAACCATTCATGGTAGTTGTGTTAAAGATTTTATGGATGACTTTTGTGTCTACAGGGGTAGGACTGAACACCATGAGAAGCTGCAGATGGTATTGGCTCGATATAATGAATGCGGAGGACAACTTAATCCAAAGAAATGTCATCGAGCACAGCCAAGGGTGAAGTTATTGGGCCATATGGTGTCAAAAAATGGCATTGAGGCTGATCTAGACAAGATTAAGTCTATTATTCTTCTTCCATCACCTACAAGTACAAAGCATTGGCAACCTTTATACACAAAGTGAAGTACATGGCATGGTTTATTCCATTGTCTTCACAGCTCCTTTATCCATTACAACAAGTAGCAAAGCATGATCCATTGCAATGGAATGACAAGTGTGAAGAGGTGCTTCACGAGGTGAAAGAGGTGTTAGGGGGGTTGTCAGCCATGCAAGCTCCTGACTCGCAGCAAACATTTTATGTAAATCCATCAGTAGGGGATGATGCCGTTGGAGCTATGCTATTGCAAAATGGGAAGGGTAGCCATTAGCCAGTGTATTGTGCAAGCTGAGTGAAGTTGGTAGCAGAGAGAAAATTCTCAGAAGTAGAGCTAGTGATGGCTAGTGTAATATTTTCTTGTCGACGGTCTCGTCATTACTTGCTACTGATGGGGGCTTTTCACAAGCCAGGCTCCCATACCCCTCTTCTCTCTTCCCCACCCCATGGAAACCCCCTCTTAGGGAGGGAGTGATAAAAGGCATTGGAAAAGTAAGAAAAAAAAGTATGAGTATGTAAATAATTGAGAAAGGTATAAAAGGCCACCTCGTGCCTACTGGGCAGCCCATCCCCACCCTGCCTCCTTTTTCTTCATTGTTGCCCCACCGTGTGTCCCTTTTATTCTCCTCCACTCAAAAGGTCAACCCCGTCTCTCTTCCCCTTGTCCTTTCTCCTTTCTCTCTCCCCTGAAGCTACCCCACCCCTGTCCTCACCAATAATACGTTCTTTGTCACATGCCACCTCTCCTATCTTCAAAAATAGCATACCCCACCCCCGTTTTTCTCTCTCCTACACTCTCCCATGATCCAAATACCCACCCTCTCTCTAAAATTCGAAATCTCTCTTGTTTTGTAGCCAGATCGCCTCCCCCACACTCACACACACTCAGTTCTACTGAAAAAGGTGCCCATAGACCCACCTTTACATGATGGTTACCGAATTTTTCTAGTGTACACACACATCTGCACACAGATTTACCTCTATACAAAATCCTGTCTCTTCCCTCTTGTAATTACTTATTTTCCATCTCACTCACTTTTTTCATCAACCTATCTCACGTAAATTCTCCATCTTGTGTCGCTCATTCTAACCATAAATTGAGAGCATCCGGTGGGGGATCGGTGAAGTGCCATCACTATTGTCAACCAAGACACACTGCCAATGAGTGCCAGCAACGAAGGCAGCGAAAGGGCTGAAATCTTCTACATCGACATTCATCGCGAAGAAGTCATTCACATCAAAGAAGGGAAGAAAACGGTGAGGCCTCTTTTCCCTAGAGAAACTACAGTCAAAGTTATAACTCCAAAGTGGCCTAAAGGGGCTTCTCGAGGCAAAGGTAAGGAGAAATTAAGCCAGCTTGGAAACACATGACCCCAAAGGGAGAAGCATCTAGCCAAGCAAGTGCTTCAAGATCAAAAATCCGGGCTGTACCAAGCTTGCCAGAGAGGAAGTCATCCGAAGCTAAGTGGCGGAAGCTCGCCTACGGATTTGCACGACGCATGCAGTGCTACCAATCCACTTCGACAATTCTGAAGAAGAAGTGGTAAGAAGATTCCCATGTCCTAGGGAAGAGTGGTTCAGTTACTGCTCTCGTTGTTTTGGAAGATGGGTAGAGGATCTTCCTCCTCTCCTTGTACAACTTATCCTGAAGAAGCTCTCTACCACAAGTGAAACCCACTGGGCTGGGGACGAATTGCAACTGAATGGGGTAGAATTCATGCAACCCGCCGACTACCAAAATTACCTGCATTGCTACTAGCCAAGAGGCAGGGAGTGATCAGACGCGTCACCATCACCCCATACGTGCTAAGGGACGAGGGAAAGGTAGAGCCCATGAAAGGCGACGACCTCCTGTGGATGTGCCGACTCATCAACACTGGCACAGTAAGAGTATAAGTGAGTATTCCACCCTCTTTGCATGATGAAAAACGGGCCGACGGGATTCTTGTTCAGATTCCTGCAGCATATGCATGTGAATATCTATGTAGATAGGAAAGTCTTCTACCAACAGAAGAAGGACCGTTTCATTGCTGGTCTATGGTCGCCGTTTAGAGAGAAGGTGAAGGGAAGGTTTCCTGCAACATATGAGTTGGCAATCAAAGTAGCCCACCTTAAATACAAGAAGGACCGTTTCATTGCTGGTCTATGGTCTCCGCTTAGAGAGAAGGTGAAGGGAAGGTTTCCTGCAATATATGAGTTGGCAGTCGAAGTAGCCCACCTTAAAGACAAGAAGCTGCGCATGAAAGAAGAGTAAACGAGTCACAGGAAACAAGCTCGGCCCGAACAACCCCAGTGACTGCAACAGCCAGTCATAGAAGCCAACCGCAAGAGGAATCAGAAGATCAGCAAGATCTGCTAAGTCGCATCATCACCCAAGTAGAGAGTTTATCCCTGCATCTGGTGAAGCAAAGGCATGCACCTGTCAGGGTTCCAGAACAAGGAAGTGGACAACAAAGGCAGAACCAAGAGTACCACTGTTACAACTACGAGGAAGACGGCCATGGAATGTACTACTGCCCACACCCAAGGAGGCAGAATTTCAATAGAGGGGGGAGACAGAATCATATCTCTCCACCGAGGTCAAGACCACCGCCACCGAGGCAACCAATCTCACCTGTTCAAATCCCACCACCAGTCGTGCAACCATGGTTAGCCCCACCAGTTCAATCCCTACAGTCACCGATGCAACCACCGCCACAATCACCACTTACACTCATCTTACGCCCACCACCAAATGGTACCCGCACACCAAGTATCATTGGTCTTGCAGAAGAGGTCAAGATGAGTGTAACAAAAGAAGGATCAAGTAAGAAGACTATTCAAAGAACTGAAGTAGTGGAACAAGAGGTTAAAGAATCAAAAGATGCTACCCAGGTGGGGGAGGTAAGTCAAGAAAATTGTGTTACAAATGTGAGTACATCTTTAACCTTGGATGAAATAGGCACCAAAGCGATCAATCGACAGCATTGGGCAGTAAGGGTAAGAAGGTGTAAAGTGTTGATTAGTCCTCGTCAGAGTAAGAGGAATGCAAAGGGCATGAAAGGTACAAGAGAAGAGGAAGACCAGTCTGCTAGCAAGGCTTTGGAGAAGATGGACAACGTATCAAGCAAAGGGGAGGGCTTTGAAAACGGAAGCTTGTGCACCAGCATGGACCAAGGACATTGTAGAGAGCTAAAGGAATTTTGCATCAAGGAAGTTTCACTAGAGGACCATAATGAAGAGTAAGCAAGACTGAAGGTTTGGAGTTGGATATTTCTCCAGAGGCTTGGCAGCCGAGCAAGACTTTATTGTGTAGTGTCATGCCTCTAGTCTACTGAAAGATGTTATATCCTTGGAGATGGGTAATGCCCCCAGTTTATGTGAGGGTGTTCATAGTAAGTTTGAGAATCAATATGTTGCCAAACTTTTAAGGATGTTCCAAATACCTCCACAACACAGCATTGTGTTTGCATGGGATGCATCTGACCTATGGATTTGGCTAGCCGCTATAACATATAGAGATAAGATCAGCATGGAGATAAGAGCTAAGGAGCCATGGATAGACAAAAGGCTGATAGAATGCAAGAATGAAGACCTCATTTCCAATTTGGTACAAGTTTTTACAAATAGTGCATCCTCTCTTTGGAGAAAGGTGAGTGGTTTATGCTTGTATTTAATCCGCAATGTAGGTGACCTGCTATTAGCACCAGTAAAGGAAGCTGACATGTTTGAGCACACCCAAAAGAAGCATGATATGCTTGTAGTTTTTTCCAGTCATGGGAGTAAGCAGGATTCTGAAGACAACTTGAGCTCACCACACCAACAAGGCGGCCATATATGGCGGATTCTTCGTACACTCTTGGGAATCATAATTTTCAGTTTTGTCTTTGCAGGAGCCAAGATGCTCATTTCCCCTCTCGCTACTAGTGGTTACAAATTTGGTCCAATTTGGCATGCAAATTTTATTGTCTAGACACTGCAGACGATGATCCTATTTTTCACTTGGGATCCAGGAGGACATTGTCACAGAGTTCTAGAAGCCATGGGATTCCCTTTTAATCAACCAAAACTATTCCAAGGAACAGGCTATCACCCGGACCTGTTACAGACTCATGAATATCCCAGAAATCTCACCAATGGCCAAATGGAATGGCTAGTTCAAAAGGCAACTCGATACCGGCTCCTACAGCTAAGCGGAAGAAGAATCAGAGTCAGAGGTAGAAGCATGAATGCCCCTAGCCAAAAGGGGAGGGCTAATGATGGGGGGTTTTCACAAACCAAGCTCCCATACCCCTCTTCTCTCTTCCCCACCCCATGGAAACCCCCTCTTAGGGAGGGAGTGATAAAAGGAATTGGAAAAGTAAGAAAAAAAATAAGTATGAGTATGTAAATAAGTGACAAAGGTAAAATAGGCCACCTCGTGCCTACGGGGCAGCCCATCCCCATCCTGCCTGCTTTTTCTTCACTGTTGCCCCACTGTGTGTCCCTTTTCTTCTCCTCCACTCAAAAGGTCAACCCCCTCTCTCTTCCCCTTGTCCTTTCTCCTTTCTCTCTCCCATCAAGCTACCCCACCATTGTCCTCATAAATAATACGTTCTTTGTCAAATGCCACCTTTCCTATCTTCCAAAATAGCATACCCCACCCCCTTTTTTCTCTCTCCTACACTCTCCCATGGTCCAAATACCCCCACTCTCTCTAAAATTCAAAATATCTCTTGTCTTATAGCCAGATGGCCTCCCCCACACTCACACACACTCACTTCTACTGCAAAAGGTGCCCACAGACCCACCTTTGCATGATGGTTACCGAATTTTTCTAGTGTCGACACACATCTACACACAGATTTACCTCTGTACACACCCCTCTCTCTTCCCTCTTGTAATTACTTATTTTCCATCTCACTCACTTTTCTCATCAACCCATCTCTCTCTCTCTTAGTCTCTCTCTCATGAGACTGCTGTTCTGGCGCATATACACACAGCCAGACAAGTGGGGCCCACAGTCACATGGTCGGTGCAGATAATAATTTCTTGATTTCTAAAATTCTAGAAATCCTCCCCCTCCTCCCCTATATAAAGATGGGTCACCATCACACTAACGACGCACACAACATCACCAGAGAGTACACTATGCACTGTGTCGGTGATGGTGATGGTGTGGGTGTGTGTGTGTGTCCCTAGCACACACACACACACACACACCATCACCATCACCGCAATCACCATGCTCGACTTGAGCATGACCTCTACACCCTTGGGCTATGGAAGATGAAGGGTAGCCATCTGCTCTACCACTCTCTCCCTTCTCTTTCCACCTATTTGCCATGTGCTCTACCACTCTCTCCCTTCTCTTTCCCGTACCCTATGCTCCCCATTTCATCGCCTTATTCTTTAAATAAAGCTTGAGGTTTGCTGAGTATGTTTCTTGCAATGTTTTGCCCATGTGAGGTGTGCGGAATTTCCACCTAGTTTTGTGTTTGGAGTGAGCTTGTGTATATGTGAAGGGTGTGTGGATTCTCCATCCTTCTGTGGTGCCTAAGTACTAAGACGCTATACTCTCTCTCTCTCTCTCTCTCTAACTTGATCTCATTCCCCTTCCTCTTCACCATTACTCCCAAGCATCCATCTCTCTCGGATGAAAACTTTGTTATGGTGGAGTGTTGTTTGCATCCTAGCCGCTCAAAGCTACGTGGTGCCTTCTGTTCGCTTTACCGTGACAGGCTTGAGGCGCACCAATCGATCTGGTGTTTTAGAGGCCGTCGAGATTCGGGGTTCGCTTTGCTCCCGTCATTTGGTGGCCCCACTAAGGAGGGCCTTCTAAGACCCTTCAGTTTACAATGCTGAAAGTGACACCCACTATCAACCATGGACGAATGGCTGAAGGAATTTTCTAACTGGAGGACGGAAGAAGAGGAGATGAAGAAGGCACTAGAAACCTTCATTAAAGTGCTCCTTCGAGGCTGCACTATCATCAGCATCATTCAAGAGGTAAATTCTCCATCTCGTGTCGCTCATTCTAACCATAAATTGAGAGCATCAGATGGAGGGTCGGTGAGGTGCCATCACTGTTGTCAACGAAGATACACTACAATGAGTGCTAGCAACGAAGGCAGCGAAAGGGCTGAAATCGTCTACATTGACATTCATCGCGAAGAAGTCATTCACATCAAAGAAGGGAAGAAAACGGTGAGGCCTCTTTTCCCTGAGGAAACTACAGTCAAAGTTATAACTCCAAAGTAGCCTAAAGGGGCTGCTTGAGCCAAAGGTAAGGAGAAATTAAGCCGGGTTGTACCCAACTTTCCAACGAGGAAGTCATCTGAAGCTAAGCGGCGGAAGGTCGCCTACCGATTTTCATGACGCATGTGAGTGCTACCAATCCACTTCGTCAATTATGAAGAAGAAGTGGTAAGAAGATTCCCATGTCCTAGGGAAGAGTGGTTCGATTAGTGCTCTCGTTGTTTTGGAAGATGGGTAGAGGATCTTCCTCCTCTCCTTGTACAACTTATCCTGAAGAAGCTCTCTACCACGGGTGAAACCCAGTGGGCTGGGGTCGAATTGCAACTAAATGGAGTAGAATTCATGCAACACGCCGACTACGGAAATTACCTGAAATTGCTACTAGCCAAGAGGCTCGGAGTGGTCAGACGTGTCGCCATCACCCTGTACGTGCTGAGCGACGAGGGAAAGGTAGAGCCCATGAAAGGCGACGACCTCCTATGGATGTGCCGACTCATCAACACTGGCATGGTAAGAGTATAAGTAAGTATTCCACCCTCTGTGCATGATGGAAAACGAGCCCACGGCATTCCCGCTCATATTCTTGCAACATATGCATGTGAATATCTAGGTAGATAGGAAAGTCTTCTACCAACAGAAGATTGTATACCTATTCGGTGAGGCGGTACTAGGAGAAATCCTCAATTCCCCAAACCCTTTCATTCTCCCCATATTGGATTACCATCATTCCTTTAATGTTTCTATCTTTATCCTGGTTTAACCTATCCACCCAACCCTGTAAAGAGCCGCTATGAGCCGCTACTGTTGTTAATGTATTAATCTTTAAAAAAAAGATAATAAAAAAAGGGTTTGTAATTTTTTGAGGCACTACCATGGCAAGTGTTTCTTTCCCCACGTTAAGTGGAAACAAGGGAGAAGATCTCACCACCGACTTTTTGAATGATTTCGACATTTCTTGTGTCATCTCCAACAAAGATGACGACGCATCACGACTTAGATTTTTTCCTCTATTGATGAAAGTAGAGGCCAAATCCTGGTATAATGCATTGCCCCACGCTACCAAGAACTCATGGGATGTGTTAAGGGCTACTTTTGTAAAGAGGTTTGGTGGAGGCACAACCTCGGCGAAGCTATGGCAGCTACTGACAGAATTAAAGCAGGGAGGTCTGCTGGAGTATGCCATCTACGAGTCCAAATTTGTCGAATTATGGAAGAGATGGGTTGCCTCACTGGAGGAAGGAAAAGGAGCGCCTAATTTCCTAAAGAAGGACCATTTCATTGCTGGTCTATGGTTGCCGCGTAGAGAAAAGGTGAAGGGAAGGTTTCCTGCAACATATGAGCTGGCAGTCGAAGTAGACCGCCTTAAAGACAAGAAGCTGTGCATGCAAGCAAGAGTAAACGAGTTAGAAGAAACAAGCTCGGCGTGACCAACCCCAATGACTGCAAGAACAGCCAGTCATAGAACCCAACCGTAAGAGGCATCATAAGAGCAGCAAGACCTGCGGAGTCGTATCACCACCCAACTAGAGATTTTATCCATGCATCTGGTGCAGCAAGAGCATGCACTAGTCAGGAGTCCAGAACAAGGAAGAGGACAATGAAGGCAGAACCAAGAGTACCACTGTTACAACTGCGAGGAAGACGGACATGGAATGTACTACTACCCACACCCAAGGAGGCAGAATTTCAATAGAGGGGGGAGACAGAATTAGATATCTCCGCCGAGGGCAAGACCACCGCCACCCAGGCAACCAATCTCACCTATTCAAATCCCACCACCAGTCGTGCAACCACGGTTAGCCCCACCAGTTCAATCCCTACAGCCACCGATGCAACCACCGCCACAATCACCACTTGCACTCATCTTACGCCCACCACCAATAGGTACTCGCACACCAAGTATCATTGGTCTTGCAGAAGAGTTCAAGATGAGTGTAACAGAAGAAGGATCAAGTAAGAAGACTATTCAAAGAAATGAAGCAGTGGAACAAGAGGTTAAAGAATCAAAAGATGCTACCCAGGTGGGGGAGGTAAGTCAAGAAAATTGTGTTACAAATGTGAGTACATCTTTAACCTTGGATTAAATAGGCACCAAAGTGATCAATCCACAGCATTGGGCAGTAACGGTAAGAAGGTGTAAAGTGTTGATTACAAGAGCAGAGGAAGACCAGTTTGCTAGCAAGGCTTTGGAGAATATGGACAACATATCAAGCAAAGGGGAGGGCTTTGAAAACAGAAGCCTGTGCACCAGCATGGACCAAGGACACTGTAGCAAGCTAAAGGAATTTTGCATCAAGGAAGTTTCACTAGAGGACCATAACGAAGAGGTAAGCGAGACTGAAGGTTTGGAGTTGGATATTTCTCTAGAGGCTTGGCAGCCGAGCAAGACTTTATTGTGTAGTGTCATATACTTAGATATGGGTAATGCCTCTAGTCTACTGAAAGATGTTATATCCTTGGAAATGGGTAATGCCCCCAGTTTATGTGAGGGTGTTCATAGTAAGTTGGATGATCAATATGTTTCCAACCTTTTAAGGCTGTTCCAAACTCCTCCACAACACAGCATTGTGTTTGCATGGGATGCATCAGCCCTATGGCTTTGGCTAGCCGCTATAACATATAGAGATAAGATTAGCATGGAGATAAGAGCTAAGGAGCCATGGATAGACAAAAGGCTGATAGAATGCAAGAATGAAGACCTCATTCCCAATTTGGTATTTTTTTTTACAAATAGTGCATCCTCTCTTTGGAGAAAGGTAAGTGGTTTACGCTTGTATTTAAGCTGCAAGGTAGGTGGCTTGCAATTAGCATCAGTAAAGGAAGATGACATGTTTAAGCACACCCAAAAGAAGCATGATATGATTGTAGTTTTTTCCGGTCATGGCAGTAAGCAGGATTCTGAAGACAACTTGAGCTCACCACACCAACAAGGCGGCCATATATGGTGGATTCTTCGTACACTCTTGGGAATCATAATTTTCAGTTTTGTCTTTGCAGGAGCCAAGATGCTCATTTCCCCTCTCGCTACTAGTGGTTACAAATTTGGTCCAATTTGGCATGCAAATTTTATTGTCTAGACACTGCAGACGATGATCCTATTTTTCACTTGGGATCCAGGAGGACATTGTCACAGAGTTCTAGAAGCCATGGGATTCCCTTTTAATCAACCAAAACTATTCCAAGGAACAGGCTATCACCCGGACCTGTTACAGACTCATGAATATCCCAGAAATCTCACCAATGGCCAAATGGAATGGCTAGTTCAAAAGGCAACTCGATACCGGCTCCTACAGCTAAGCGGAAGAAGAATCAGAGTCATAGGTAGAAGCATGAATGCCTCTAGCCAAAAGGGGAGGGCTAATGATGGGGGTTTTTCACAAACCAAGCTCCCATACCCCTCTTCTCTCTTCCCCACCCCATGGAAACCCCCTCTTAGGGAGGGAGTGATAAAAGGAATTGGAAAAGTAAGAAAAAAAATAAGTATGAGTATGTAAATAAGTGACAAAGGTAAAATAGGCCACCTCGTGCCTACGGGCAGCCCATCCCCATCCTGCTTGCTTTTTCTTCACTGTTGTCCCACTGTGTGTCCCTTTTCTTCTCCTCCACTCAAAAGGTCAACCCCCTCTCTCTTCCCCTTGTCCTTTCTCCTTTCTCTCTCCCATCAAGCTACCCCACCCCTGTCGTCACCAATAATACATGCCACCTCTCCTATCTTCCAAAATAGCATACCCCACCCCCTTTTTTCTCTCTCCGACACTCTCCAATGATCCAAATACCCCCACTCTCTCTAAAATTTGCAATCTCTCTTTTCTTTTAGCCAGATGGCTTCCCCCACACTCACGCACACTCAATTCTACTGAAAAAGGTGCCCACAGACCCACCTTTACATGATGGTTACTGAATTTTTCTAGTGTACACACACATCTGCACACAGATTTACCTCTATACACACTCCTCTCTCTTCCCTCTTGTAATTACTTATTTTCCATCTCACTCACTTTTTTCATCAACCCATCTCTCTCTCTTAGTCTCTCTCTCATGAGACTGCTGTTCTGGCGCATATACACACAGCCAGACAAGTGGGGCCCACAGTCACATGGCCGGTGCAGATAATAATTTCTTGATTTCTAAAATTCTAGAAAGCCTCCCCCTCCTCCCCTATATAAAGAGTGGTCACCATCACACTAACGACACACACAACATCACCAGAGAGTACACTATGTACTATGTGTGCCGAGCACACACACCCACACCCACACCATCACCATCACCGTAATCACCATGCTCGACTTGAGCATGACCTCTACACCCTTGGGCTATGGAAGATGAAAGCAGCTAAATGAAGGATGATGGCCATAACCCTCGTGCGAGTCTTCGCCATCAGCTCCCACCTATCCGCCATGTGCTCTACCACTCTCTCCCTTCTCTTTCCCCTATCCTATGCTCCCCATTTCATCGCCTTATTCTCTAAATAAAGCTTGAGGTTTTGTGAGTATGTTTCTTGCAATGTTTTGCCCATGTGAGGTGTGCGGAATCGCCACCTAGCCTTGTGTATGTGTGAAGGGTGTGCGGATTCGCCATCCTTCTGTGATGCCTAAGTACTAAGCCGCTATACTCTCTCTCTCTCTCTCTCTCTCTCTCTCTCTCTCTCTCTCTCTCTCTCTCTCTCTCTCTCTCTCTCTCTCTCTCTAACTTGATCGCATTCCCATTCCTCTTCACCATTACTCCCACGCATCCATCTCTCTTGGATGAAAACTTTGTTATGGTGGTGTGTTGTTTGAATCCTAGCCGCTGAAAGCTAGGTGGTGCCCCCTGTTCGCTTTACCGTGTGACAGGCTCGAGGTGCGCCATTCAGTCCCCGGTGTTTTAGAGGCCGTCGGGGTTCGGGGTTCGCTCTACTCCCGTCACTACCATGAACTTTTGTTTTCTTAATGAGTTACACCTTTTTGCCACAGCTAATTAATGGCACTAACATGTCAAATGTGGTCAAGAAATGGGTCATTGAGCTGCAAGAGTTCGAGTTCTCTTTTTTAGTGGAATACAGTACAAGGGCTACCCTAGCTGATTTGTTGACTTACAAAGAGAATCCCCTTCTTGTTAAAGGAAGAAATGGTGAGAAAGGTAGTTGAAGAAGTGCCACAGATCACCAATGCACATGTGTTGTTCTTTGATGGCTCATACAAAAAGAGCCATGATGCGGCTTCAGGGGGTATAGCACTTTACAATCCATAGGGAAAGCTAGTATTCAAGAGAGGGTTCAAATTGGATGCACATCATAACAATGAGGCTGAATATGCTACATTGGAAGCCGGATTACACATTTGTTTGAGGCATGGGATTAGAAGGTTGAGCATAAAAGGTGATGCCTTGTTCGTTGTGAAGCAAGTGGTGGGTGTGTGGAGGAGCAAGAACACCTCATTGAAGGAAATGTCTTTCAGAATTAAAGGCCTGTTAAAAAAGTTTGAAGCATGGAGCATCAGACACATTGAACGTGCGCTAAATGGAGAGGCAGCTTAAAGCATGATTGGGGAGCTATTTGTGTTGAGGACCAATTTACCTCTTTATCATGGCCGGGAAAGTCTGGCTCAAGAAGAGGAGTTTTTTCTAACAGGAATCATTTTGAAAGACATTCAAAAGTCTAAGAAGTATGGTTTTGTGCATAGAGCATACAGGTACAAATTGATTGGTGATGTCTTTTACATGAAAGGGGCTAATCTTGCGTTCAGACGTGTACCTTGGCGGGAGGAGATTTATAGGGTTTTGGAAGAGAATCATGAAGGCGCATGTGGCGGACATTTTTCTCTAAAAATCACCTTGCATAAGATCTTGCAAAAGGGGTATGTATGGCCTAGTTTGCACAAGGATGTCCATCATTGGTGTAGGTCTTGCAATAGGTGTCAAGCATTTGGGAAGAGAGTGTTGAATCCAGAGCTACAAAAAAGCATCAAGCAGAGGCAAAAGCTATATTTTGACTGCAATGGACTAAGAGTCTAGATGAGCAGAGTCTATAGCAGTAAAACAAATCACTGCAAAGGATGTGGCAAAATTTGTGTACGCTGAAATATGTTGCAAGTTTGGGGTGCCACTTGAGGTACTTTCAGATAAGGGGCCAGGATTTAGAGCTAATCTATTAGACTTTTTATGCCCGAAGATGAAGATTAGGCACCAGCATACCACTCCTTCTTATCCACAATGTAATGGCTTAAATGAAAGATTCAATGGTGAGTTGGTACAAATTCTTTTGAAAGTGACAGAGCACCAAGGAAAGAATTGGGATTTGGAATTGCCTAGTGCATTATTTGCTTAGCGTACTTCCGTGAAGACAGGTACAGGGTTCACTCTTTTGGTATATGTAAAGGAAGCACTATTGCTTGTGGAAGTAGAGTTGCGTGCGATCAAGATGCTAGAGAAGTTGCTTGGGCCGCCTAGTGACGGATTCAAAGAGAGGCTCTTACAATTACAAGAGGTTCAGCTGGGTAGGATGAGCGCATTGGAACATTATCGGCAGATGCAAGATAAGGTTTTAGAAAAGATAAATGAAAGTCAAAAGTAAGGGTATTAAGAAACATGGCTTGGTTTTGCGCTAAAACAGTAAGCTGGACAAGACATTCCAAAAGAAGTTTCAATGCAAGTGGGAAGGCCCTTTAAAGATAGTGGAGTGTTTTTCGAATGGTACATACCCGGGGGATTCACTCTATATACAAAACGGGATGCCACCTGCGAGCGGACAGCTTTGATAAAACCCCTATATACGACTCATATTAGGGAATATGACCCCCCTTTCTACGCTTATACGACAGTCAATGAAGAAAACTATCATACCCCTATCTTACATATAAAATTTAGGTCTCACATAATCTAATTGAGTAAAACTAGTCAAAGAGTGTGTAGCATAGTGACCGATAATGTACTAAGGAACCACTTCTAATGCTATGCTCTCAATGTGTCTTAGTTTGACTTTCCAACTATGTACCCAATCAGGCTACACTCTGGCTACTCGTCCAATTATGACCCATCCAAAGTTGGTGTAAATCAACCCTTGACCTGCTCCAAATCAACCCTTATCTATGACCGGCTTGATGCAAAATTTTATATGTGACCTGATAAAAGACTTCCCCTACACTCATTGAAGTTCTAGTGCACATCGCTGACCAATTGTTACAAGTAATCAACCCGAGTGAGTCCCCCCCCCCCCCCAAAATATGATACCCCCCTCCCTTATTTTTAAGCTTGAGAGATAAATTATTGGGGACCTGCCCCTAACTTATATGCTTATGTAACTTGTAGAAAAAACCCCCTCCCCTGCACTTACGCGGTGTGGTAAGTTTATCATGGTGAATCCCCCGGGGGTACATATCAGCTGGCTTTCTTGCATGGTATTTTACATAAGTCAAGGGTAAACGGATTGCGTCTTAAATTATTTCATGCTAGATTGATGATGGTGGAGCAAGATGAGATGTCTACAGAACAAATAATGTATGTGACGGATGAGGAGAGCAGGGACACGGCGAGTCTCATATCTCTTTTTGCTGCTGCTGTGCTGATCATGAATGATCTAGCAGGCTAGGGGATAGGAAAATTACTTTAGGAGTTTTTTGGAATAAGTGATTGTGTATATGTACATACACATGCCTGGTGCATTGAATAAAGGATTGCCCATTTTCTAGAGACAGGTGGTTGCGTGGGGCCCATATGTGTACAGATAGGACAACGTGTACATAGTTCATCAATTTTTATTATCACCAGTACCAGTGTTTTTTCTATAATAATGAGGAGTTTGTAGCGTTTAAAACTTCTCAAGGAAGCTATCCACGGGACGAAAACATGAGATAAGTAGGTGCTTCAGATGGCATTAGTCGAGTTAGGAGGTCGAATGGGGTCAATACTTGCACGTGCGTAAGCGAGGACACATCGTGGGTGTTTTCTTGTAATGCTTATGTAGAAATGTTATCATGAGGACTATATTTGGGGGCCACTTTACATGGTTGTGGGATGCATTATTGGAAAAAGTTGAGTGCCAAGTGTGCGGATGGATGTAGAAGGGTGACAAAAATGCACTGTGTGGCCAGTTTTTGGCATGTTCGGGGTCCTTTGAGGTCAACTAAAAGGCCAAAGGTGCCCAAAGATAAAGTGAAGTGTGGACAATAAAAAACATGAGAGAAGACCAAGAAAAATGTGGAGAGAAGAGGAGGAATAGCCGCAACTCAGTTTTTATTGTTTTTTGAGTCTATTTTGGCCATAAACTGCTCATACGAGGTCGGATTTGAGCACTTTGATATTGTAGACTGGGGTTTATAGTTGCTCCGAACGCAATGGAACTATCCATTTTGTCAAATTCCTCCCTTGTTTTTGTTGTTTTGGCTGTGTAAGTTTCTTCTGTGAGCAAAGTCTATGCTCCAACTCCTGGCATATTTCATCCATATTGTGTGAGCTATTTACCCCATTGGTGTTGGCCGAAGCTCAATTGTATCTAATCATCAGAAATATTCCTTTTTTGAGCTGAGGTTTTTGGGTGTGTGTGTGTGTGTGTGTGTGTATGTCTCTGTGTTGAGTTGGCAAATGAATAGTCTCTCTCCTCTCACTCCATTAGTGTGTTCTTTGTCTCGGCCAGGTGGGTTGTGTAAGCCGAGTGGTGCCCCATAGTGTGTATGTGTATGTGTGTGTGTGTGTGTGTGTATCATTCAAGAGTGTGTGTCCGGTGATTATAGAGGCATTGTGTGTGTTTCCAACCCGCTCACAACATTTGTGCACAATAAAGAAAAAGAGAGTCTTATAAGACAAAAACTTTGTTCGTTTTTAACATTTGTACATTTGCTTACTCTTGGGAAGAATTGTAAGCATTGACAAGGTCTAGGTTATCCTTTAGTTATATGCCTTGCATCCATCTAGCATCTTCAAAAGGTTAATTCTTAAACTTAATAAGATATCGTCTGATAATCTTACCGACTCTTAGTACCTTGTCTTCATGTTAGAGGATGGACTCGAGTTGCAACACCTCTGCTTGGTCCTCAATCTCTGGTGGGTCTTCAATAGTTGGTTCTTGAGGTGGCTCTCCTTCGTAAGGCTTTAATCGGCTCACATGAAAAGCATTATGTATGAGCCAATGGCTAGGCAACTTGAGTTGATAGGCCATCTCATTGATTGGCCTAAGAATCTGGAAGGGACCATAGTACCTTTTTGCTAACTTAGCATAGTACTTTTGGTGTCCCGTAGGATTCTTGCGTGTCGTGTGCCTTAATCGAGCCTTGGGAAATTTGAGTAAGACCCAATTATTTTCTTTAAAGGCTTGGGATCTTATGTGCTTGTCAGCATTAGCCTTTTGCCTTTGCTGTGAGATAGAGATAGCATCCTTAATCTTTTGAAAATATTCTAGTAGGTCCCGGCTATACTCATCTGCAACAAAGATCTTCCCATGTACCTTAAGTAGCAGGGGACTTTTTGATCTTCCCTCAATTACCTCAAAAGGTGCTTTTCGCATGGAAGTATGTACAGTGTTATTATAGGCATACACTATTAAGGGTAAGTACTTCTCCCATCGGGATCTTTGATCTACTTCCGTTCATAGGCTTTTAGTAGATTGAGAATTGTTAGGTTACCTATTTCACTTTGGCCATCTGTTTGTGGGTGATAGGCCAAAGAGAAGTTTAGCCTTGTTCCTAAATTCTCGAAGAGACCCTTCCAGAAATTACTGGTCATTCTAGGATCACTATCTGACACTATGGACATTGGCAAGCCATGGTACTTGAAGATTTGTGAAATTAAGAGGATTGCAATTTGATGGGCTTTGATAGTATTTTTTAATAGGTATAAAATGAGCTTGTTTACTAAACCTATCTACTATCGTCCATATTCTCGTATTCCGATAGATAGACTTAGGCAATCCAAAGATAAAATCCATGGATATGCTCTCCCATGGCGAATTAGAGATTGGCAAAGTTTGAAGCAATCCAAGTTTCTTAACTCTATCAAACTTTGTATTTTGGCATACCACACATTTAGAAACATACTCTTGTATGTTTTCTTTCATGGTAGGCCAATAGAAATATGTTTCAATCCCCTCTAGGGTAGACTGAATCCCTCTATGCCCCACATAAGGAGGAGCATGAGATTCATTCATTACTTTATACCCTCGTTATTTCCCCACGTTTGATAGGCTTCATCTGCGTACATTTGTGGTTCAGGTTTAGTTCCGTAAGGCTCATTCGGTTCCTTGTAATAAAAAATTTGAGGCGTACTATTTGTTCCTGGTGATGCTTCATAAGCTTGAGCATACCTAATCATGGCCCTATTTTCCTGTGGTAAAGGAGGTTGTTGACCCAACAAAGGTTGAGGTCTGTCTGCTCCTGCTACCATATTCACATTTGGCCCAACTTGATATCTTGGAGGAGGTGGCTGGGGTGGTCCTGCTAGACGTCCATACGGACTTTCCCTCACATATTTTTGTTGTAAAAACACTCATCCGTGCCATGGTTCATCCATTTTTACTATATGGTGCACCACTTCAGTACTCGTCCATTCGCCTGATGCTCTCGACTATTGTGTGCACCACGGCGTCGGGTGATCCCCCCACATATGTCACATTTCCAAGTCTGAGACTGTCTCATCAGTGGATTCGATCTCATATGTTGCTGCATTCTCTTCGTTACTTCCTGTATCATTGGTCAGCTGCCGGCATCAAAGAAGACCGAGCATCTTTCTTGGTAGAGGGTTCACTCTTAATAGATAAATAGCCACTGGTTACTGAATCAGTATCCTCTGACACTTCCCCATATGCTTTGCAGTTATCAACAAGACATAACACTTCCCTTGTAACCTCTTCAAATGTGCTACAGGATTTCAAATGAAGGTCCTTTTTTAAGGTTTCGTTTCTAAGTCCTTCAATGAAGAGCACAGACAATCTCTCATCCTGCGGTAATTCTCTCCCTGGGCACCTCTCGATGTATTGCTTGAATCTCAAGGATGCTTCGTTCACTTTTTCGTTATCCTTTTGTTTAAAATCATATATCTGTGATACAATATTATGCTTTATACCCCGTTTTGAGAATTCTTCTGCGAACTCCCGCAATACATGTTCAATATTCAGACAAGTTTCAAGGTTCAAGGGTTGAAACCATGTAAGGCTGTCCCTTCCAAGGTCAGCCCGAATCCCTCATATTGAGTATGGAAATCAGTGATCTGCTCTGCTCTTAAGACTTGCTTGAAGAGTGACACATGGGCATATTGATCCCCTGATCCGCTATAGTTCTTTGGCATGCACTTCGCTACCTGGGATGGCCTCATCCGTCTTTGTTCTGCGACCAATCTCAATGCTCCTGCGTCTTGACTTAATCGTTCTCGTACATCATGGATATCGTGGATTGTTCTCGGTGACTCCCCTACCCCACGAATCTACTACTAGGAGGCAAACGTGATGGTGTTGCTGCAAATGTCGGACCTACTGTGGTACATGTACAGATAGGAACCGCACTATCCCAGTTCGTAGCCATTGATTCTCTAGACGTAATGTTCCCATGGGACTTGGCATAGAATACTGAGGTCGACTGAAAGAATCAGCTACATGAGTCCTCTCTCCACCTGTTGCCATCGGGTCTGGCATGACAGTTGTAGGTGCTGGTCTCAGTGGGCTTGGAGTGACATAATAATGGTGGAGTGGTCCCACAAAGTATGTATAACCTTCCAAATCCTTTTTATCGATTACTGCGTGTCGTCTTCCATATTTGTCGTATGCGACAATTTTCATTTCTGAACCCTCTGTGTAAGTGAGGACATAAAGTCTTTTCCGCTCCATCAACTCCTCGACGTAGGGTTCCTCGCATCTATAATAGAGATCTTCCTCTCCATTATTATACTTGTATAACCCCACGTAGACGTTGTCTGTGTTGATTCTCAAAGTTTCATTTTCTTGCCTTAACCTCCCATTAGGGAAGCTCATTGTTGGTACTTTTTCCTCAGGTTCCTCATCTACGTTGGCTTTCGTGCCCATCAATCCCCACTTGTCCACAATGTTAGGATTCATGACTACCAAGTACATGATACCTTCTTCATCTAGGTACCTATCGTCGCTATAGCTCAGAGGCACTAAGTCCTTGAACTCACTTGGTCTATCTTCTATTTTCACATAGTAGCGGTTCATACCATCTTTGTATATCTTGGCACCTTGCTTGTTGTCATACTGATACTTGATGAAAAATAGCTTCATTGTGGCCGAAGGGTCTGATGGTCCTGCTGCCATGTTTTCTCTTTCGTTTAGTTTCAAATGTCCCAAGTTTTTCATGAAATACTCGTAAGATCTCTCTGAAGAAGTATTGAAAATACTTTCTTCAGGGATCAGCTCTAATGGTCGTACTACACCTTGGTTTACACTCTCCTCCGTTGATAAACCACTTGCTTGATTCGCTAAATTTCGGTGTTAGTTGTTGATTTGTTTTACCGATCTCAAAAACATGAAGAAAGTGGAATTTACCGACTGAATCCAAACCTCTTACCTGGAATTGGAGTGATCTTCCAACTCACACGACTGCATGGATTGTTACTTGATTGGTCTCTGCAAATGAATACACTTGATGGCTATGAGATCACTGTATCATTCCAACTATCAACAGATTCAACAATTTCACAATGACTTCAACACAATTTTGCTTGCAGATTATTGACAGTATGTCCAATTTGGGTTTTGACAACTCCTGATATCTTAAATAGTCTCGGTCTATGAACATGCCAAAAATGAGTCAAATCTGGCACATCGGTACACCGATCGTGATCGTACTTCTGAGCCCAAACTTGATGAAACTTCACCAGCTTGTTCACTAGGCTATTTTAAGGCTACTCACCTAATACTTTTGTATTCAGACTCCAAAAAATCAAGCTTTTACCAGTTCTTGGTTGGAAGTATCTGTTTTCTTGAATCTGTCAGTTTGACTTGATTTTGGTGTTTGTTTTGGGATTTGAGAGATACCTAGGCTTGTCTTATGCACAGGCTATGTGCCTGCATGGTTTCTTCCTAGTTTTGATGTGTTTTGATCTACTAAAATTCAATTTCTATACCAATTTAGCAGTTTTTGACTTAAATCTGTATTCAGATGGTTTGATAGGTATTTTGAGGTTTCTAGATCTTGGTCCTGTATACTTTTATGTTCATATACACCTGAGGATCTCATAGATGAAATCTGGTCAAATTCTATCGCGATCGTAGTACTGAGCCCAAATTAGACCAAATTTGGCATGCTTGTAGACACTGATGTTTTAAGGCTATCCCCCAAGTCTTTTTGCATTTGGATCACCAAAAGTCAAGATTTTCCACTCTCTGGGTCTGTCAGGCTAGTTTTATCCAAGTGGCCGGATTTCCTTGATTTTTTATGTTTTTGGGTGTGGTTGCTTTATACAAACTTGTTTAGAATCTTATCAGGAAAGCACATGTCAAATCTTGTACAAATCTGGCACTGAGGTACACCGATCGCGATTGTAGTACTTGTACCAAATCTGATGAAATTTAGCCTGCTCCCTCTGTGAGTGTCAGCTTTCTCGTACCCAACACGAGGGGATTGCTTCAACCCATACAAAGCCTTCTTACATCTGCACACTTTGTCTTCTTGTCCTTTTATGACAAAACCGCGAGGCTGCGTTACATAAACTTCCTGAAATATGTCACCATTCAAGAAAGCAGTAACAATATCTGATTGATGTACATCCCAACCAAAATGAGTTTCCAATGCACATAGAAAACGCACAGTAGTCATACGACAAGTGGGAGCAAAAGTCTCTTCATAATCTATGCCTTTTTGCTATGCATAACCCTTGGCAACAAGTCGAGCCTTATGGCGATCAATCTCACCATCCGGCTTGCGTTTCAACTTGTAAACCCACTTCGTACCAATGGCCTTTTTGCCAGGAGGCAAATCACATAAAGTCCATGTGTCATTTCTATGAGTGCATCATATTCTGATTGCATGGCAGCCATCTAGTTTTTTGAATTCTGTGCTTCATCAAAAGACAGAGGCTCCTCAACATCATGTAAGCTAGACATAACCAAATCATAACAATCTGATGCATAAGATGCATGGAAAGAGCCTGAACGAGTACGACTAGACAAAGGTGCATCCAATTTACTGTCACGCAAAGTGTGCACCAGCCATTTTGGCATACCTCTAGCCTGCTCATTTTCAGCCCTTTCCTCATCAAGTACATCATGTGCAACTGCATCAGTAATAGGCTAATCTGAACATTTGCCTCATTGGAACTTACATTAGTATTTCCACCCCACTGAAAAGAGGCAACAAAGTGTCATAAATGTCCTGTGAGCTTACATTACTATCTCTAGTACATGACAGCAAGGGCTGAACAGAATCTTCCACAAACACTACATCCCAAGAAACCAGAAAATATTTTTTTTTGCGGATGATACAACCTGTAACCTTTGCTTTCAACACTATAACCAAAAAATATACATTTGACAGCCTTATCATCCAATTTTCTACGCTGCACTTGTGGCACCAAAGCATTAACCAAACAGCCAAAAACACGCATGTGCTCAATAGAAGGTTTTCTATCATGCCATGCTTCATATGGAGTAATATACTGCAAAGCTTTCGTAGGACACCTGTTAAGTACATAAGTGGCACACATGATGGCCTCAAGCCAAAAATAATGCGGCAAAGCTTGAATTTTGACCATACATCATGCCATTTTCGTAAGTGACCTGTTTTTCCTCTCAGCAACACCATTTTGCTGAGGTGTATAAGGCTGTACATTGGTGTTTTATCCCACTACTAGCCAGAAATGCATTAAATTCATGAGACATATACTCCCCCCCTCGATCGGAACGGAGGGTGCCCATAGTACATTTCAAGACATTTTCAGCCATAGCCAAAAATTATTTGAAGCACATAAAAACTTCGGACTTCGCTTTAGGCGGAAATATCCATGCATGCCTGTAGTAATCACCAATGAAAGTCACGAAGTACAGGTAATTGCCCAAGGACGGAGTTTGCATGGGCCCACAAACATCACTATGCACAAGCTGCAACCTGTATGTGGCCGGAACAGGACCATCCTTTGGGAACTTAGAACGCTGCATCTTACCCAAAATACAACCTTCACAAACATGTTTGACAAGTGCTTCAAGAGGCGGCAAAGAAGCAACCATATCAGATTTCTGCAAACGCAACAAACTGGTAAAATTCAGATGACCAAAACGTGCATGCCAATGTTTTGCATCTGAAATAGCCCTTGAATCTACAACAGCATTTGCAAAATTTTGTCCACACTTGTCATACAAAGTGAGCTTATACAATCCACGGCACAAAAGGCCAAATGCAACAATTTCATCACCAAAACTGATATCATGAAATGTGCATCTGTCATCCACAAATTTGACTACAAGTCCAAGTCTAGCAAGTGCGGATAAAGACAAGAGATTCTTCTTGATCCTAGGTACATAAAGTGCATCAACAAGTGTGAAAGAACTGCCATTAGCAGCAGTAATCACAATCTTTGCAAGTCCCTGAACTGGATAAGAGGCATTGTTGGCATAAGTGACTGAATTTCCCTGAGGGAAATACTTGAGAGAGGTAAACAATTCACAATGTGAGGTAATGTGCTTTGTAGCACAACTGTCGAAATACCACACATGTGAATCTGCAGCAACAACTGACAAGCATGCGTCATGGACAACAGGATTGTAAGTGCACTCTGCACTAAAAGCCCATTCTACATCAACATCAGCATTACAGTCTCCTTTCACAAAAGACTCAAAAATGGCTGCATTTGTAGTGGAACCACCCTCTTTCTTCTTAGCCTCTTTGACCTTCAACTTAGGACACGACTTGATCAAGTGTTCATTAGCTTTACAATAATGGCAACGCATCTTCTTTTTTCCCTTATCACCAGAATTGCAAGATGAAGTGTTGTCAGCAGAAGCATTAGGAATAGAATTTTTGCCACTCGCAGCAGAACCATAAGAAGTGGCTGCATTACTGCTACCACCCTTTCTTTGAGAAGCAATAAAATCTTGTTCAACTACACGCTGCCTAGTCCTATTTTTTCTAGAAAGTGACTCTTGGAACAGCAATGTGCATAATGTATCAAAATTGACAACTTCAGGATTTCCTTGGGTCATCAGTCTCCAAGTACTAGCAAAAGTCTGGTAGGAATCTAGTAAGGCATCAAGAACAGACTGCACAAGGGAACTGTCTGAAATTACTTCACCTGCAGAAATAAGCTGCTCATTGATATCCTCGACACTAGCAAGGAAAGTTTCCATATCATCTTCCTCATGAATAATCTTTGACTCCAGATCTTTACGCAGCAAAGAAATTTTAGCCTCATTGCGGCTTGCATAAAGACCTGCTAGAATATCCCAAGCCTGTTTTGCAGATTTTGTTGAACGGATGTGAGGAACAATGGTGCGATTCACAGACAACACAATCAATGCATGAGCCTGTGCATCCTTACCATCCCAAAGATCTTGTTCTACCGTAGGCAAAACAACTCTAACAGTTGTAATCCTTGTAGCAAGACCTGCAACATCCTCAACATCGCCTACATCCTCAGAACCAGGACGTACATCAATGCCCTGCACAATGTTCTAGACGCCCTTTGACACAAGAACATGTTGCATCATATAAGCCCACATAGGGTAATTGTCCCCATCCAACCTGTCCTCAGCAGCAAACATCTTGAACACATCTATGGTGTTGTTGTCAGCCATGGTAAATGCTGCACCTGATGTGAAAAATACCCAAAAATAGGAGAAACGGAACGGGAAAAACACATGCTATATAGCACAAACCGTAGAAGACTGTAAGGCACATGTAATGCAGGAACATTGCCTGTGTAGACCTGCTCGTAGTGTAGATCCCAAAACTTGTCTACATACTTGTGGATAGATTCATGAGAGAGAAGCTTCAAGACGCATCATTTGGTAAGAACTTTTTCCTTTGCATCGCTTGCAAGGAATTGCTTCATGATGGAAACTCGTAGAGTTTTTCAAGTCTTTGGGGCTTCGCCGCCGCTGCCACGAAGGCTAGCCCACCATTGATGACGAGCTGATTTTTGAAAGTGCATAGCTACATGGTGTAGCTTGGAGGACTCCGTAAAGCCCTTGTCTCCAAAGGCTACATCAAATTGCTGGATGAAGGACAACACTTTGTTGATAGGACAAAATGTGCCATCATAGGTGAGAGAAGATATACTCTTGCTCCCTTCCTTGAACTTCTTGAGCTTTTGTGACCTTCACCATGCAGAGAATTATTTGCAATGTCCTCCCCTCCTATTTTCTCTAAGAGAATAGCCATAGCTTTTGTCGAAAAAGGAGGAAGGTGAAGAAGAAGGAGAAGAGGGTGACCTCTTCTCAGACCTTTTCTTCCTTTGTTTCCTCTCTTCCCTTTCAGAGTGATGAGGAGAAGGACTATGTGTTGATCTTTTCCTCTTGGGAGGAGTGGACGATTGTTTAGACTGCTGTCTTCGTGGAGCCACATCCTCAAAGCAACTTAAATTTTCATTGCTTTCTTGCTCTTTGTCTTACCCCTCTCATATGGGAGAGAGTCTTGTTTCGGGGGTGTCTTCAAGAGGCCTCCTAAGATCTCTCTCCTCTTGGAGAGGAAGGTAAATTCCATAAGCACGAAGCTGTTGAGTAACTTCGGCTTGCAAAGCAGGGTTGCCCAGAGCTTGCTACAACCTAGTGATAAGATAATTCACAAACATGGGGGCATCATCATTAGCATCTTCATGTGAAAAATCAAAGCTATCAATGATCATTCTACTCTCTTGATTATTCTCAGCCATGCTAACAATATTTATGTATGTACTTAGTGTATGCTTTGGCAATTCAAAACTTTAGTTTCCACTCCTCTTAGCCTTTAAAGATTGGCTCTTAAGTATCTACACCCACGGCTCTAAGTAGTTAACTATAGCGAGTAGTGGAGTAAGTCTAACATAGTAGAGTTGCCGAGGGCTAGCTCCTTTCGGACTTCTTATGGCTCAATAATGGTAATGCCGTAGGCAAGTCTAAAAATACTCCATTATCAAGTCCAAAGCTCCCGAGGTGTGCACCATATCCCACATAGTGGGCTCAACAAAACCGTTAATAGATCCTAGTTCCACTTACTCTAATATAATTAACAACATCAACCATTAATAGGCTACTTACGGACCTCTCTTCTTCAGCAAGAAAAGAGAAACCAAATGCTCTGATACCAATGTAATGGATTTAGCCTTTTAACTTGAGTTGGAGCGGAAAGTGAATAACATATTGAGCATTTCTTTGGTGCGGAGATGTAGAGAGAGAAGGAAAGTGCTTGATACATCATTAACATGGCATGAAAAACACTTTTAAAAGAGAGTGAGAGTTTAGAGAAATTGACACCAATAGAGGACTAGATTAGTTGGAGCTGGTCCCCCCTCCAATAGGCATTTGTATTATAGATTCTTCCTTGACGGAAGACTTGTTTACAATACAACTGATTGTGTTCCTTGAGACCTTCTTGATGAGGTGAAGGTGTAAAGCTTCAATCACCAAGCATTAGCATGGTAACAAAAATAAACATAATTAGGATGAACATGAATAATGCCCAGCCTCAATCCCAAGACCTCAAACACCATGAAAGGTGAGGAGAGCTGGTAGGGAGTGAGGAAGAAGAGAGAAATAAAAGTAGCTCTATGAGAAAGCAATAACCCCTTGCACATAATCACTCATAGCTCTTGTAGCATAGCTTAGCATAGTGATACTGGAGATTAGAGAGATTGACAAGCAAGCATAAGCATTCTCTTGTGTCGATTTGCATCCATAGCTAGGATCTTGTTGTAGTAGGCACTCAACTTCTCAAGCTTGGAGAAGGCGATGGTTCTTGCTTCACAAGAGTGTCTAGAGAGAAGAATGAGTGATAGAGAGCTTGTGGGATGCTCAAATGAGAGAGAGAGAGAGAGAGAGAGAGAGAGAGAGAGAGAGAGAGGTAGCTAGGTCGGCCCCCTTTCCTAGGATTCCCTTGAAGCTCGTTGGCCCATGTAGCCCTCTAGCCAATGAGATCTTGTCTCCCTTTTGGGAAGGTTTGTAGTCTCTTGACAAGTGTCCGTCTTTCCCTCATGTGAGGTTAAGCTAGCACCCCCCTTGCTTAAGCACAACCCTTGCTTAAGCACAACCCTTGCCTGCTTGAGCAGTGTGCCTCCCCTTTCCTCTCATGAGAGTATGGGCCCTTGGTGAGGTGATACATTCTACTCATATCCCTCCTTTGTAGGGCTCGGCCCCTTCTTTGTAGCAAGTTATTTGAACTTGGTAAGCAGGCAGGACCCATGGTTAAGCATAGCCCTTGCTTAAGCAAGCTGCCCCCTTGCCTTCTTGCCCGAGGAGGTCACCTATTAAAAAGTAACCTATCACGTGAGTTCAACAGAAGGGTATTTAAAGTCCTTGAAACTTACAGAAATATATGTACAAAAGGACATTAGATTTTCAAAATTTTTTAAAAATTACAAATTTTAAAAGAAAAGGGTATATTATGTTCCTGACAAAATTCATAGATAAAGGGGTTTTACAAACATGTTTTGAACGCACGTGATATGGTAGTTTTACACATAGTGAACCCCCCGAGCGTGCTTGGACCTTAATTGCCTAAAGTTTAAAAATTAAAGACTATGTCTTAAGGCTTTTAACACTTACCTTTGGAGGCTTTAATGAATCCAACCCTAAGGTCTTTTGCTCCATTGGTTAGCCTTTCTCTTTGATAGACCATTTCTCATTTGGATCCCTACCATTGGCCCCGTGTTGAAATAGATCTATAAGAACATATGTATCTTAACCCTTGTTCCCTTCATTCTCCCACATTAAGTGATGAGTTTAATATGAGAAAATCATTTGGGTTGGTTAGATATTAGATTTTATGACAAGACTTGACTGGAAGTCTCTTGAGTGTTTGGCCTAAACCTCACTCCCATGACTTCAATGTAAGACTCCTCCTTTATAGAGCTACCACTACTTTCGTCTTCGAAGTTCTATTGGTCCAGTCTTCCTCCGTCTCACTTTGCAATGATTCTTATGTAAACTCCTTTTGGCATTGCTCCTTCATGTAAAAGACAACCTTATTATGATTTTTATTCTTGTAAATTTACTTTCCACTTTCCCACGATTGCATTTTCATTAGCCATGAATTACCAAGATAAAGGGATAAAGATTCCCCTTGGTTCACATAACATATAAATAAAAATCCTTCCACATGCCAAAGACCTCCACAAAAACGTTTTCAGAAATTCCTACCCACCTAGATTTGCTATTGTTGCCATTATGACTTTGATTTCAGGTGTCTCATGGATGTGCATGCCTAGTCTTTGCATGATCTCCTCTGTCATGATGAAAAAGTGTGCACCCCCATCCACTAGACCTTTACTAACCAATTTTCCTTTGATGTAAAAATCTAGCCCAGTCCTAACTTTTTGAAACAATGCAAGAAGCTGAGGCCATGAGATATCAAGACCCCTACCTCTCATGTCTTCTAATAGGTTGTTATCATGTAGCTCTACTCCCATGCTAAGAAATATACCATGAATATGCACATCAAGCTTAATTGAAGCTTACTTAATTAATGATAAGTGTCTAGGGCTTGCTAACAAGCTAGCTTTAAGATTAATGTCTGCCAGATGCGGCTTTAAAGGGCAACAGATGCCTTGATGATGCTGAAAATGAGTATTCTTGAAGTGAGAACACATGGGAGATTATGATCTATAACTATAGTGCTTAGAGTGATCTACCGACCTGTCTTCATACGGCTCATCAATTGGAGCTAGGATGAAAAAGTTATGGCAGTTTGAAGTTTGAGTCAATTGCAGATCTGTATAGGATTGGGAAATTGCAGCTGAGGGGACAAAAATGAAGTGAATGCATGGGCTTGAAGTGCTCACTCTGTGGAGCACATTGGTCTTTTTAAATCAGCAATCAGAGATCTGGTCAACAAGTTATTACTAGTTTAAGTTTTCTCGGGGCTAGTTTCGTGCCAGGTCGGTTGCTTTGATCGGTGTGCCATGTGGGAATTTTACAGCCTTGGTAGGGTTTGTATGCATTCTATGCAGCTTGAGAAGTCTATAGGAATTTATAGCTTGTCAATCAAAGTACAGAGCTGTAAGAAATTAATGCTTGAATTCGGCGACAATGACTAACGGCGGTGAGGTTTGTTTAGAATGTGATCTTATGCAATACAATGATTCCAAGATATACCCAACCTGGTTGCGGCAAGGAAGCTCTAGGAAAATTGACCAAATCGCAAAGGGAAGGCCTATCTCCAGATCCAGTCACCTATACGTGCATGTTAAAAGCATGTGGCATTATACGAGAAGGTGATATGGGCAGTAAAATTCATGGATGATATTGTCAGTTCTCAAGAGCTGCTAAAAGTCAAAAGCCGTACTAGTAAATTCTTTGGCCCATGAGCATGCTAAATGCCATAATGGGCAAAGCCTTAGCCGAATGTATGTCAAATGAGGTGGCTTTATAGTTCTTGTGATGAGCTCTTTGTCCGAAATGTCGTCTCCTAGGGTGTGCAACCCTGTCGAGCTAGAGAAAGATGTTGTGATTTGGAAATTCTTTGGTTGATGCACATGCCAAATGTGGTGCCTTTATGAAGCTTAGGGGTCAAGAGTCGACCCATATTCACCAAGGGAAGCCGACTGCCCAAAGCCCCACCGATTGAACAGGCACCCATAAGGGCTTAGGATTTTTTATGGGTGTGAAGGGAGGCAAATCAAAAGAAGGCATGGAGGCGTAGGCACCAAAGGAGGTGTAGACAGGCAGAAGGAAGCTTGTGCTGGCCACGGAAATGCTCTGATGCAGACGAGCATGAAGCAAAATTTGCTCGTTGTGTCTTGGCACCCCTTTTTGGTACTTCTTCTACGTGGATTGGAAACCTTCCACCCTCAGCTACCATGTCACAAGCTCGGTTCGCATGCCACATCAATGACTACGGTGCTATTGAGGGGGGTGTTATATATAGTGAAAAAGAGAAATGAATGTAAACGAGGGAAGAGTATTGTGGTGATTGAAGAGGAAGTAAGTGGAAAGGAGCTCACGTGCTTGAAGAAGGAAGAGGACTCGCGTTATATGAGAAAGGGGGAGAAGCTCTCACTCTCGTGTGCTTGAGCAAGGAAAAGAACACTTGCTCTTTCTTGTTGTCGGACAAGCAAGGGGGAGAAGCTCTCACTTTCTCGTGCTTAAGCAAGGAAGAAGGGTAAAGCTTGAGAATACAAGGGAGAAGGCTAGGCAAGGAGGAAAGTTGAAGGCTCTCAAGGTGTAGAGCTTGAACAAGGAGGGAATGGCCGAAGGGAGTTGGAGAGGAGGAAGAAGCTACTCTCTTTCTCTATCTCTCTATCTCTCTCTCATGGAGAAGCAAAGAAGCAAGATGTTATATCTTCCTCTCGCTTTTGGATCTAAGCAAGGAAGGAATGGAGAAGCAATAAAGGGAGACTCTATCTCGCGATCTCAAAGCTAAGCTATGAAACTCTTTCTCTTTCTTGAATTAGGAAAGAGAAAGCACCAAGGACATATAAAGAATGACTACATTCAAAGCAAAACAACTAATTGAGAAGGTTGAAGATTATTTTTGGTACTTAAGGCAGTGCAAAACACACAAAGCAAGAATTTGCAGAACAATTGATAATAATTTAAGCATGATGATTGACACAGTGAACTTAAATGAAGCTTGCAAAATCTTGAAGGTAGTTGAAGCAGATAAAGCAACAAGAGAGAATTTCCATAACCGTCAACAGCTCAAAAGATTGATTATATATATGTCCTAGTTATCAGATGATCCAAGTACGATGTTGTTAACAGTCTGCGTTGGCTAAGGGTTAAGTTGTACTCAAAGAATTATTCAATTAATTGATGATTATGATGATTGCCATAGCCTTTTTCACTTGTTGTTTTTATTGTCTCTCACACCTCTCACAGCCAAAGGCCTGGCGCCTTCTCGGCTCATGCTTCAAACACATAGCCCCTGCAATCTTTGGTAAACCCGACAAGAAATCAAGGCCGGGCGGGTGGGAGGTTAAGATGGATATGCCAACACAATGGAAGCAGTTTATTGAAGATTTCAATTTGAATGGATTTTTAAAAAATCTAGCAGGTGGAGAAGTACCAAAAATGTTGGAATTAGTTCAAGGATATCTGCAACAGGGAGCAAAAGCCATGCATATAAATAAGCAGATTGATGATGCTGTAGAGTTAGCACATTGATGCTATACAGGAGCAATATTTCAGGGGTATGATCCTGAAGTTTTTATTGCATGTTATGAAACCGAGATAAAAAGCCAAAATTCTCTAGAAAATCAAATGATTTCAGCTTTTGAAGAGGTTGTAAACTCAGATTTTAGAAAGCAGTTCAAGAATTGGCAAAAGCATATCCCAGACGGTGGGACTATTTTGTAGAGGAATTTATTTGCAAAAGCTTAAGGATTCTAGATATGGAAATAAAGAAAATTATTGAACAAAGCCAGATTATTTTTATTAAAGGTGAAGGGGATCAGATGTAGTTCCTTAATTACGATCAATTTTGGGAGCATATGTTTGCAAGAAGCAAAGCCAAAGCAAATGCATAACTAGAAGTAGCAGATTTAGTTTTAGAGGAGCATATTTTGAACAACGTAGAAAAGGTAAATACTGAATTTAATACTCAAACAGAATTATATGAATTTTTTTCAAATCTACATTGCTCGCATGGATGCTACCTCCAATAATGGTCCTAGTGAAGACGTAGACTATAAAATAAGTGGTTCACAAGATGTTGATCTTGACATGGTCTTTCTGAAGGTTTTCATCAAGCAGATGAGGCTGTAGAGGATATTATTGAAACTATCAGCACTATAGCTGAGTAGGAAAACATGTTTGTTGCAGATGATTGCGTAAATAAAGCTATTATATACACAGTAGTTGATGTAGTGACTGAGATTGTGGACCCAGCGCAAGATGAGCCTGAGAATGTCAACAAACCTATGATTGCTACTAACAATATGTTTGCAGATGCTGCTATCACAAAGGAAGATGCCATAATCCATGATTTTTAATCTAGACCTAAAGGAGATGATCATGATAGTATAGAAGATACATGTACCTCTTCAAAGGGGGTTCTATATGAGCCTTTACAGTGCTATGATGGATTGCTAAGTAACATGGATGTAAATTAGTAATTAGAGGATGACATGGATGAGTATGAAGATTGCCTAGATCATGTTAATTGTGAACAAATTATTGATGGGGATTTTACATCTATGCTTGTACATGAAATGCAATCGGAGATAACTCCAATTTTGATGACTGTAGATATTTTGAAGAGTGATTTTTTGGAGGATGCTATGGATGAAGATCTACAAGCTAAATCTATTTTTCATGATCAAGTTGAAACCCAAACAATTCAAAATTCCTCTAATGATACAGGTCCAGAGACTCCCAATGTTTTTCATGATGGCCATTAAGCTAGAGGGGGTGATGATGCTAAGTCATCATTGATACTACAAAAAGTGCATAGGGTTTTCCATTTCCTTGGACAATGTGCAAAATGTGGCTCAATTTGGATGCTATTCCTATTGATGCTTATGTCAGTGATGTCGTCGTTGCTAGTAAAAGGGAGTCAAAATTCTTTAATGCTTTGCGGTAACGAGCTTAAGTTGCCAAAATCTTACTGGATGTGGGTCCTGCATTATGCTTCAAGAGAAGCTCTAGTATATTGGGAAGCCCATCAATGCTTTTGTAAAGACCTAGGAGACTAAGACCTAGGATCCTCCTCCTTACCACCCTTTATATAGGCCTAGATCCTAGCTCTTGCCCTAAGAGGATCCCCAGTCCACACTGGTCCAGTCCAGACCCTTGGCCTAGGTCCCTGACCCCCTAGGTTGGGCCTTGCCCCGTAGGACCCTTTTCCTGACATTACTCCCCCCTTAAGAAGAGTTTTCGTCCTTGAAAAAAAAGTGGGACGGTTCTTTGTAAGAACACTAATGTTTTCTCAAGTGGCATCTTTCATAGATCCAGCTGTTTGGTTGAACGAAACATGGTTCCACAGGAGGTGCAATGAAACCAAGAGTAGCATCTTGATTTTTCACATTGTTGTCCATATGCAACCATCTGGTGTTACCGAGTCCTATCCAATCATAGTGTGTAGACTCTATTTAGAACACACATGAGCATGCTAATCGAGTTATCACGACAAAGATATACCTGAAAGACTACCACTTTTTACTTTTTGTGAAAGTAACTTGGTGACCTAAATCATCAGCCAAGTGTAAGTCCTTGACTTGTTCTCAAATTTCATCAGTAAACAACCCCATCCTAATGAGTGTCAAGGTTGAGAACATGACTTATACATGAAGAGACTACCAAGTCGCAACATGCATTAACTGATAGCAAGTAAACTCCAAGAAGAGCAATAAATGCTTACTAATTGGATTTCTTGGTGCTAACGTACACACTTTGTTTATCCTTCAGCACAAGATTACTCTTTGTAATCTGCCTATCCCCTTGGATTTTAAAAAAATCTAGCAGGTGGAGAAGTACCAAAAATGTTGGAATTAGTTCAAGGATATCTGCAACAGGGAGCAAAAGCCTTGCATATAAATAAGTAGATTGATGATGCTGTAGAGTTAGCACATTGATGCTATACAGGAGAAATATTTAATGGGTATGATCCTGAAGGTTTTATTGCATGTTATGAAACCGAGATAAAGTGCCAAGATGCTCCAGAAAATCAAATGATTTCAGCTTTTGAAGAGGTTGTAAACTCAGATTTTAGAAAGCAGTTCAAGAATTGGCAAAAGCATATCCCAGACGGTGGGACTATTTTGCAGAGAAATTTATTTGCAAAAGCTTAAGGATTCTAGATATGGATATAAAGGAAATTATTGAACGAAGCCAGATTATTTTTACTAAAAGTGAAGGGAATCAGATGTAGTTCCTTAATTATGTCAATCAATTTTGGGAGCATATTTTTCCAAGAAGCAAAGCCAAAGTAAATGCATAACTAGAAGTAGCAGATTTAGTTTTAGAGGAGCATATTTTGAACAACGTATTCATTGCTCCACACTGGCTAAACCAAACTCCTTGAGTTCCTAGACCATGTTGTATCCCATGTGACATTCAAGCATACTTATACGTCTTGAAAAACCAAGAAAAGCATACTAAAAATGGAATAACACCAAATCAATAGATGCGTACCTGGAGATTTGAACGTAATGTTCACTTACCCGTATTCAAATGGATAGGAGCACTTCTCCTACCTAAAAAACAAACAGCATTGCACTCGAAACCCAGGGTGTTGTTGCCTTTGCAATGCAATCCCTTCGATTAGAATCTACGTACTCAAAGTTCTTGGTAAGACTCTTTGTAGAAACTGCTCAACTAGCGATAACGGCAACCAACATAGTCAACCATGTACAAAATGATTGGAATCAACTTGAAAAGTGTGTTCATCCGCTACCGCGTGGTAGATTGCAGAATTCTTTCCTTGAAAGTATAAAAGATCAAACTGTGATCCTAAATGTGTATGGAGTGATTTAGTAAGCACTCGCTGGGGCATACCCCAAAACTGTGATACCATAAACAATCATAGTGCTATAGAGAGAGAACATGCGAGAGATGTAAGTGCAAGAGTATCAAAAGGCAACTTGAGGGTCGCAGTAGAAACTTATAGTGCAAAAATGACACCCTAATCCTCCAAAATGACAAGACTCTTGCTCGTCCATTAACGTCGATATGTTCGATGCATACTCCACTGGGAAAATCTGTTAGATCCTAAGAACAATCACCCAAGGAATGCCAATAGTTGGGTCTTACCCAAGATCTATCAATGGCTCTTGGCCAGCTTATGTGTGGCTCCTAGCTCTTACGGCAATTAGCGTTCAATCGATAAATCTATGAAAACTAATGTGAATGGCATCTTTGCCCATTTCGAGCTGAGAGGTAGAGCACCTTGGCTCATACTGACTCCCAAACAAAAAATGTATGAAAAGCTTCTTAGAAAATTTTCATTATTCATGGAGAGAAATAATAAAGAGAGAGAGAGAAGATGCTAGGTTGAGGAACTTTCCTTAAGTGATGAGTTTGTATAGGTTGTGCCCAATCTCTGTCCTCGGCCGCATCTTATGCCAGACTTGCAGCTTATCCTATAAGCATGCAACAATCTGCCTGTATACCACTCTCATCGAGAGAGGGAACATAAAACATAAGCCAAAGCTTGTTGACCCTCTTACCATGTATGGGGTCATGACTTTTAGAAAAATGACTTAATGTGGCACTTTGCCTGTGAAATAAGTCAAAATTTTAGGTTCTTTGTAGTGTTGGTGTGTGTTGATAGCAACCAACAATAATTTTAAACAATCCATCCTTAGTCTGTCCTTCACAAAGTTGCGAGTGTGGACAAGGTTAAGTTATTGACTTGACAACAAATGCTATTGACGAGAGATGTCATAGTAAAGAGAGTCGACCGTGTCGAATTGTGAATGTAAGTGAAAAATAGTAGAACATGCATAAGTTATGAAGCTCAGACCGGCCTGGTTCTGTGAATGAATTTCGTGATCATCCATTCCATTGCATATGAGAGGTTATCAAGTACATGCTCAATAACTAATCTACCTCCTGCTGTCAAGGGCCTTGCCGAAAGACATAATATTGATAATCGTAACATTGCTCAATGCTCATCTACAACTAAGCTAGCAAATGTCAGCTATTATCAAATATTGCTTGATCAAAGCAACAAGTTAACATACCTATTGATTGTCCTTGGCAGGGGAAACTAGGGTTTTAGCTCATAGCTATGGAATTTTCTTGTCTTTTACAATCTATAGATGCTTGGGTGGGATCATACCCCTAATACATATTGAGACTGGCAGACGGGGCCTTGCTCCTTGGGTAAAACATGATTGATGTACCCTTTTCAAAATCGACCTTGTTTACATGGCCTATTTGACTTGTACGCCTAGGCAACCTTGCTTTGTTGGAGCCCATAACATTCCTGGTATAGGGTAGTGTTGTTGGAGACCTGCTCCGTAGTCCAAGTTGTGGTAACGACCAACTAAATCAGACGAAATGAACTGACCATGGTAGTCACTCAGGCACCATGGACAGTATTAAAATAATTACAGGCTCCTGCAATACCATCATATGCACAAAGCAATGAAAAGACAAGAAGGTGAAACTCAAACCTCATAATCCATCCGTATGTGGATGCCGTGCCTTCGAAGTTTTGCATGATGCATAAGCATACATGCTAAACTTTTCATCTTCATGAAGACATTCCCTACCGTCGAGTCTTGAGCGGTGCTGACGGATATACCATGGTAGGTTGTAGCCTTGTCGAAGCAATAACAATATTGTCCGTGCCGTAGTCACTGTGTCGGGGTTTGTGGAAGTGGAGGGAGATGCCGCCAAAAACCCCAACAACCAGGTCGAGTTTGCATGTCGACCGGCTGTGTATAGCCTTGCCGATGGTGCAGCGAAACGGAGGCGAGGTGCATGCATGTCTTTCCTTGCCCATGGCGGTTAACTCGAGCATGTGTACTTGAGGCGGCCCCCTTGGGTGAGATAGCCCCCTTGGGTGGTTCCTCGTGGTTTAAAAACTAAAAATGATTTTTTTAATTCAAAAAAAACACCTACCTTGGCTATGGTGGAAGCGGAGGCGGCTGCTGCGCAGGGAGCAAAATCCACCGTCGTCCATGCTAGGCTAGGTTTCTTGACCCGCTCCAGAAACGAAAAGCACTATTCACTGCCTGGCAAATCCATCAAGCCCAAGATGGAGCCAAAATTTGCAGGTCAAAATCCGGCCTCGTCTGTGTGCAAGGGTTGCTTCCCACGGCCTGCTTGTCGGCTATTCTCCAAACGGGGTTGCCATGAGAGCTTCGATGAGAGAGAGAGAGAGAGAGAGAGAGAGAGAGAGAGAGAGAGAGAGAGAGAGAGAGAGAGAGAGAGAGAGAGAGAGAGAGAGAGAGAGAGAGAGAGAGAGAGAGAGAGAGAGAGAGAGAGAGAGAGAGAGAGAGAGAGAGAGAGAGGTCATGCAAGATACTGTGATCGAGGGAGAGAGAGAGAGAGAGGCCAAAGAGAGAGAGTCCTTCCCCTTCCTCCATAGCTCTCACCTCCCTCCCTGGGCTATGATACCATTGTAAAGACCTAGGAGACTAAGACCTATGATCCTCCTCCCTACCGCTCTTTATATAGGCCTAGCTCCTAGCTCTTGCCCTAAGAGGATCCCCAGTCCACACTGGTCCAGTCCAAGCCCTTGGCCTAGGTCCTTGACCCCCTCGGTTGGGCCTTGCCCTGGAGGACCCTTATCCTAACAGCTTTGTGATCTCAATGGTATTTGATCAAGGAGATTCTAAGGCTATTCATAAGCAGATTCAATATGGATGGATATTGTTAAGTATGCATAGTAATTGCATGCTATTTGAACCAGGGGTATCATGTTTGCACTATAAATTCTTCATGTTGATTGATAAAGGAAATGTATGGTCATGTGTATATTATGATGCTATAGTGTATGGGCAATTCCTTATTGTTCATTTGATCCTGGGGTCTATTGAAGTGCAAGTTGCAGATTATTCAAAGGATACCAAATGTCTCTTATAGCAAATTGCATTGTATAGGTTTTTTTTTCTAGATTTATGCCAAGTCAGGAGAGTTTTTGCTTATGTGATCAATAAGCTTACATGGCTAGCTTCCAACTAACTTCTTTGGACAATTGATGAAGTATCTTTACATCTTATGAGTTGGTCCTACTACCAAAACTTGAAGTAAAGGACTTGACGGCCATTCTGTGTGAAAAAAGAGTAAGGCATACTTGAGCTTGACAAGGTTCCCTAAAGAGATCTTGATGGTCAAGTCGTGTGCATCATTAACTTGAGCACTTGAGTATGGAGGGGTGCACTAAAAACAGGTTTTCCATAATTGAATGCTTTGGACATACTGCAGATACGGCTACCTAATGATTAAGCTAGAAGATTGATTATAGGGTATAAGCCTTATTTTGTTTTTCATATGTTTACCACTTATATGATTCTGATGATGTCAAAGAGCTGAAGGTACTTATAGCAGATGCAGATTGAAGTGTAATTGTCATAGACCGGAGGCTGTGTAGGTTCAAAAGGGGTGGATTTCATGCAACTCGATCCCATGCTAAGAAATATACCATGACGATGCACATTGAGCTTAGTTGAAGCTTACTTGATTAATGATAAGTATTCAAGGCTTGCTAACAAGCTAGTTTTATGATTAACGTATGCTGGATGCAGCTTTAGACGGCCAACAAATGCCTTGATGATGCTAAAATGGAGTATGCTTGAAGTGAGCATAGATGAGAGATTATGATCTATATTTGTAGTGCTTCAAGTGCTCTATCGGCTTGTCTTATAGCTCGTCGATTGGAGCTACGATGACGTTGTTTTGGTAGTTTGAAGTTTGAGTCAATTGCAGATCTATATCGGATTGGACAATTGCAGTTGAGGAGAGAAAAATGAATTCAATGCATGGGCATAAAGTGGTCACTTTGTAGAGCACATTGGTCTTTTTAGATCAACAATCAAAGATCTGCTCGGCAAGTTATTACCAGTTTAAGTTTCCTTGGGGTCCAGTTTTGTGCCAGGTCGGTTGCCTCGGTCAATGTGCCATCTGGGAATTTTATAACCTCAGCAGTGTTTGTATGCATTCTACACAACTTGAGAATTTTATAGGAATTTACAACTTGTCAATCGGAGTCTAGAGTTGTAAGAAATTAATGCTTGAATTTAGTGACAACAATGACTAATGGTAAGGTTTGTTCAGAATGTCATCTTATGCGACACAATGATTGGAAGATATACCTAGCCTCGTTCAGGCAAGGAAGATCTAGAAAAATTAACCAAATACGAAAGGAAGGCCTTTCTCCAAATACAATTACCTATACGTGCATCTTAAACTCATGTGGCATTATACAAGATGTTGCTATGGGCACTAAAATTCATGGATGATATTGTCAGTCAATAGCTGCTAAAAATAAAAAGACACGCTAAGAAATTCTTTGTCCAATGTGCATGGTCAATGACCTAATGGGAAAAGTCTTAGCCAATATGTATGTCAAATGAGGTGGCTTTACAGTTCTTGATGAGTTCTTTGTCCAAAATGTCATCTCCTAAAGTGTGCAACCCTCTCGAGCTGCAATGCTTTGCTCGATGCACATGCCAAATGTGGTGCCTTTATGAAGCTTAGGGGCCAAGAGGACTCCCATATTCACCAAGGGAATCCGGTTTCCCAAAGCCCCACCAAATGGCCGCCCATAAGGGCTTAGGATCTTCTATGGGTATGAAGGGAGAAAAATTAAAAGAAGGCATGGAGGTGCAGGCAGCAAGGGAGGCATAGAGAGGTAGAAGGAAGCTCACACTGGATAGGGAAAGTCTCTGATGCAGATGAGCATGAAACAAATGTTTCTCATCATGTCTTGGTACCCTTTTTTGGTACTTCTTCTGTGTGAATTGGAGAACCTCCACCCTCAGTTGCCATGTCACAAGCTCACTTCACATGCCATATCAATGACGTGGGCGCTATTGAGGGGGGATTGTATATAGTAACAAAGGTCCATGAACGTAGACAAGGGAAGAGTATTGTGGTGATTGAAGAGGAAAGAAGAGGAAACAAGCTTACATGATGTAAGGTCTCTACTTTCAAATTTCACACAAGTTCTATTACGCAATTGAATTTTTTTAACCATCACCCATTATTTAAGATATTCAAGTTCAAATTATGAATCGTAAGTTGAGAAAACCTAGAATTTAAAATTTACGTTACAAAATTCTGACATGTTTAGCTATATGAATCACTAACTAACTTATTGCAAGACTTATTTACTGATTGTAGAATTTTCTTTTACTACTGTAAAGTTTAACTTGAAAATGTAAAGTAAATTATCATTAAGGAAATAAATAAAATAATTATAAAGACAAAAGAATACATAGGGATGACAAATGAAGGCACATGGATCACATAGGAGGGGACAAAGTGGGACACACTATCACATGGAAAGGAGTGGCCTTATCTTTTGATGATAATGACAAAGTGGTCAAGCTCATAGGTACCACAAGGGTACCAAAAACGCGGATATGATTTTTGAAAAAAAAATAAAAATATATTTTTTTATTAAAAAAAAATTAAAAAAAATATTTTTTTTTGAAAAAAAAAAGTTGAACGTTTTTCTTTCTGCTATAAATAGAGCATCCATGCTCACACTTTGGAGATAGAGATTGCCTCTATAGCGCTCACGAAATGCTGCCACTTCTTTTAGAGAGAAGGCGTCCACAAACCACTAAGAGAGCAAAAACTCTAGTGGACTAATCAGGTGTGTATTAATTGAGCATTCAATTAGTTTTAAGAAGGATATGTGTGTATGTGTGCTATCTCTTACTCTAATCTCTCTAATAGATTAGTAAGATTTAATTAGTTATGTGTGTGTGTGTACTATCTATTACTCTAATCTCTAATAGATTAGTAAGATTCAATTAGTTATGTGTGTGTATGTGCTATCTATTACTCTAATCTCTAATAGATTAGTAAGATTCAATTAGTTATGTATATGTGTGCTATCTCTTACTCTAATCTCTCTAATAGATTAGTAAGATTCAATTAGTTATGTGTGTGTGTGTGCTATCTATTATTACTCTAATCTTTTAATAGATTAGTAAGATTCAATTAGCTTTAAGAAGGATATGTGTGTGTGTGTGTGTTATCTTTTATTCTAATCTCTCTAATAGATTGGGGAGATTCAATTAACTTTAGAAAAGATGTGTGTGTATGTTTTCTCTTACTCTAATCTCTCTAAGTATACCTAATCTCTCTAGTTAGTACATCTTCACTATTAACTTATATATTGTTAATTGAAAGTTAATACATAAGAGAACTCATCGTATTCTTATCATACATGATGAAATTCTCATTCACCAATGTTATTGTCAATTAGGTTAAATAGAATTTTGAATAATACTAAAAATTGATTTAGTTGAGGTATAGAATTGAAGTTAGAATTGGATTAGAAATGTCATGCATAAAAGTAATACATTCCTAAACTTTCACTCATAATTTACACACTTAATTTATTAATTAAGATTAGCAAATATTTGGTGTATAGAAATTAGATGTAGAACAACAACACTAAGTGTGAATCCGAGTTGGCGAGGATTCAAATTACAGACTCTCTTTGAAAACAAGGAGATTACTAGGAAAATTGACTAATTTAAAGTTCTAAGTGTATAACATAAGTGTAGTACAAAAAAATGGCTCCAAAGCGTGCTCGAACACAAGGCACTAATGATCATGAAGCTGGTACAAATAACGGTGGAATCCCTGCGGAAAATGCTATGTCTCCACCAATCGGACCAATCGGAGCTATGGTACAGGTTAGTATTGCAGTTTCAAGTTATGCATCATTGCATATGCGAGACCATAGGAATATATTATTTACCTTATGAAAAGAAAATACGGACCGAAACCACGGGGCTTAACCCCAAGAAACGCGTCATATGTTTGACAAGTAGGAAAGATTGCCTGGTTAAACTGGTTGCTATAGGAAAGAATGTTTGTCCAAAACCTTCGGTATGGTTTTTCTCAAGTATCTCTACTTATTAGCGCTGGTATTATGTGGTAGTTGCCGAGGCGTGAGATGACGCCCACGATGGCACCGCTGATGCTGTGGTGGGAGTACACCCAGATTAGCCCAGCTGGATACTGCGGTTTTGTTTTGCCGTGGCATGAGGATGACGCCCAGATTGGCACCGTTGTTGCTGTGACGGGAGTACGTCCAGATTAGCACAACGAGTACTTGTCGAGCGGTATGGGACGCTCATGAGGACAAGGTTTTTTATAAATAATGTATATACCGATCGGACATAATAGCGCCAGTAGAGATTCTTGAGTGAACCTAATCCAAGGGTTGTTGGTTTAAAAATTGGACGACTTCTTGTTTGACAATTGTTTGTAATACTGTTTGAAGGGCTGTTTTAACGAACCGGTATCATAAATAAAGTAAAGGAACATGTATGTTTAAACAGTGTGGTAGTAATTAGATAACAAAAGAAGGGTGAGTGTGGTGTGGAAAGTGGGAGAATGATACCCCGACGGTATCATTCTATGGACGGGTGGACCCGATGAGTCGGGTAACTTTCCAACGCTAGATTTTTTTTTTTTTAAGCCATAAATCTTAAAAGAGACAAACCTTGGCGGCTGTGCTTCTGAAACATGGAGAAAAAAGCGCACAGGTTGGCCACTCTAAGATTTATACTTTTAGGTATAATTGATTATAGATAGTTTTTAGATAGGGTTATGGTGGTCACGCTTCGCCATAGCGAGATAGGACCAATCCTTCACTAACGGTTCATGCCTGTGGCTACGTAGTAGCTAAGGCAATGTCCGTTGGTTTTTCCTTATCAGGATTGGAGACCTATCAAAGGTACTCCGCTCCTCTCGACAAGGGGCTGGGACCTCACAGTGGTATCAGAGCCTAGGTTAAATCTTGGGGAGATTTTTAGATTTATGTTTGGATATTGAAGAATGCGAATGTTTGAAATAATTCAAGAACCTAGAAAAATTGTTTTGAGTTTTTATATGGTATTGAAGACAGAACTTTCCTGGTACAGGAAAATGTTCATTCAGCCTACCAGAAATTCCAGGTGTTCACCATCATGTTTTTAAATGCATGCCAATCACCAAATGATCAGTTTCGAAAAAGGGTGATGATGATTTTGGATAGGGTGTTTGCACCACCTATTACAAGGGTGCATAGAGGATGGGGTATCAACTCGAGTCCATCTGGAGGAATCTATACCATTGATGCTGACAAGATATGGTCCATGGATACCAATCTTAAGAAACTTCGTTGGGCAGAGGAGTTAAAAGTCATCGAAGTGTATCTTTTCATTGGTACTAATAATCCAGATGCTACCATTACCTTGGGAGGAGAAAAGATATCTCAGACTCAATGGGTCTATAACCAAGTTACAAAAGTTATCCATGGTGGTAGGATTCGACCCATATGTGTATCTCGTAGATTTCAAGGGTCAAAGGAAACTTATTATTTTGATCCTTTAGCCTATCCTTTTGTAGTCACTAAACTCAAAATATAGAGACATTACAATCCTTGTACCTAAAGACTACCAACCTTGGTAGTAAATAATGTGTATATAAATAAAGTTTGGATTAATATTATCTTTTGTTTGTATTATTGTCTGATCAAGTCTTGCCTTAAAGTGGATTAAAGTTAGAGTATCCAATAAAGTTTCACTTAATTTATATTGCACAGAGTGCGGTGTATACATCTCTTCAAGAGAAAAAGCTACTTCTCAAGCAAGCTAAACTTCCCTCTTTCAAAGGGGAAGGAGCCCTAGTTGAGCGCGATGCTGAAGTGTGGCTCGAAGAGATGGAGGATTATTTTGTTGCTGCTGGTACTACTCCCGATAACCAGGCAATGTTGTCTATGTTTCGTCTCACGGGGGATGCCAAGCTTTGGTGGAAACAACACTGCAAAGATAACCAAGTAGCTCAAAACACTCAAACTTGGGAAGACATTAAGTATGCTGTCAAAGGACGTTATCTTCCACCTGCACACGAATCCCTTAAGATGAATGAATTCTTCAACTTACGTCAGTTTCATCTTACAGTGGAAGAATACTACTCCAAATTTGTAACTCTTAGGCGCTATGCTCCGCCAATGACCGCAGATCAACAAGTAGCCCGTTTCTGCCAAGGGATAAATTCTCCTTTAAATACTCGTCTAGAAGCCATGAGGCCTGTAAATTTGCAAGATGCTCTTTTAAGAGTTAAACCCTTAGCTAAAGAGATGTCAAACTCTCAAAGGGTACGAAATGGAAATTTAAGGAATGCTGGAGGGAGAGGATGGCCTATGATGTGGAACCAAAGGCAAGTTTACCCAGTTCACCAAACTCATCCAATAGTTGCAGCTTCAGCAAATGGAGCTCAAAATGCAAATCTTAGATGCTATGAATGCAACGAGCTAGGACATTTTAGGAATGTATGTCCTAGGCGAGTCTCCGCAACAAATACACCCAATCAAGATAGAGGACGAGGCCAAATAATAAATCGTGGAGGAAGAAATGGAGGACGAGGTCGAGGGCGCGGAATGGCTGCCAGAGTCAATGCTATCATAGGAGCACCAACATTGGGAGAAGAACAAGAGGAAAGAGCAACTCTACATGCTGCAATTGATAACCCAAGAGTGCATTAGGAGGAGTCCTTACTCAAGAAGGAAGGCCTGTAGCTTATACTTCTCGGAAGCTTAGGATTCATGAAGTGAATTATGCTACACATGATTTAGAATTGCTATCAGTTATTCATGCTCTCAAGCTATGGAGACATTATCTATTGGGACGCAAATTCCAATTGGTAACAGATCACAAGAGTCTTAAGTGGATTTTTACCCAACCTAACCTTAACATGAGACAGAGGAGATGGATAGAGCTCATGCATGAATACGATTTTAATATTAAATTTAGACCAGGTAAGGATAATGTTGTGGCAGATGCCCTAAGCCGTAAAGATTTTCTGGGGGCAATTTCCATGGCTAACAACCCTATTCTAGACAAGGTCTTGGATGCTGCTGTCAGAGATACAGATTACCAGATGCTTGCTAGTATCCTACGTGAAGAGAGGGTATCATCAAATCAGCCTAAACCTCTACATTACTCCTTAGAAGACGGGAAAATTTACTATAGGAATCGACTATGCATACCTAAGGATTCTACCCTAAGGAATGCTATCCTATATGAAGCACATGATGGCCCAACTTCAAGACATCCAGGTTATGCCAAAACCATCAATGCAATTCGCAGAAGTTACTATTGGCAAGGTATGAAGGGTGATGTCCTTCGCTATGTCAAGCAGTGTTTGTCTTGTCAAAGGATTAAGGCAGAGAGACTAAAGATGCCAGGTAAATTACATCCTTTAGATATTCCACAAATGAAATGGGAATGTATTAGCATGGACTTTATCACCGGGTTTCCTTCTGTCCAAGCTGGCTATGATTCAATCATGGTCATAGTCGACTTGCTTACTAAAGTGGCTCACTTAATCCCAGTCAAGAAAACCTTTACAGCTTCAGATATTGCTCGTTTGTTTGTGAAGGAGGTTTTCAAAATTCATGGTTTACCCAAGAGTATTGTCAGTGATCGTGATGCCAAGTTTACTTCAAAGTTTTGGGTATCATTGTTTCAAGCTATTGGAACCCAATTATGTTTTAGTACTGCTTATCATCCTCAAACTGATGGCCAAACTGAAAGAGTTAATCAATTAATTGAAGACATCCTTAGAGCCTACTGCAATAGGGAACCTCGCAAGTGGATTCAATACCTACCCTTGGTAGAGTATGCATACAATTCCTCTACTCATAGAAGTATTGGAATGACACCTTTTAATGCTCTTTATGGTCAAGAATGTTTATCACCTCTTAACTTTTCTGACCCCACTATAAGGGTAGAAGCCTCAAAGAAAATGCTTGAAGAAATGGAAGCTCAAACCAAAGCTATTCAAAGGGATATTCAAGCGGCTCAAGATCGACAAAAGAAGTACGCCGACTTAAAAAGATCTGATCGGATTTTCAAAGAAGGTGACAAAGTTTTCTTACGAGTAAAGCCCAAAAAGAGCAATCTATCTCTCGGAAGGTATAAGAAGCTTAGCTACCGATATTGTGGACCTTATGAAATAATCAAGGTTGTAAGTGATCAAGCTTATAGACTAAAACTCCCTTCTCATCTCAAAGTGCATGATGTATTTCATGTAAGTCTGTTAAAACCTTATGTATATAACCCTGACCATGTCCTTGATGATGAGCAAATCATTTTACCTGCTCAAGATGTTCTACAACTCCAGCCTGATACTATCCTAGAAACTCGAGAGAGAAAGCTTAGGAATAGATCCATCAAAGAACATCTTATCTTATGGAAGGATTTCCCTATAGAAGATGATACTTGGGAAGATGAGACATCCCTTCTTAAGGATTACCCTTCACTGTTCTTGAGATGAGGACATCTCAAATTCTAAGTTGGGGAGATTGTAAGGTCTCTACTTTCAAATTTCACACAAGTTCTATTACGCAATTGAATTTTTTTAACCATCACTCATTATTTAAGATATTCAAGTTCAAATTATGAATCGTAGGTTGAGAAAACCTAGAATTTAAAATTTACGTTACAAAATTCTGACATGTTTAGCTATATGAATCACTAACTAACTTATTGCAAGACTTATTTACTGATTGTAGAATTTTCTTTTACTACTGTAAAGTTAATATAAGACTGTAAAGTTTAACTTGAAAATGTAAAGTAAATTATCATTAAGGAAATAAATAAAATAATTATAAAGACAAAAGAATACATAGGGATGACAAATGAAGGCACATGGATCACATAGGAGGGGACAAAGTGGGACACACTATCACATGGAAAGGAGTGGCCTTATCTTTTGATGATAATGACAAAGTGGTCAAGCTCATGGGTACCAAAAACGCGGATATGATTTTTGGAAAAAAAATAAAAAAATATTTTTTTATTAAAAAATAAATAAAAAAATATTTTTTTTTGAAAAAAAAAAGTTGAACATTTTTCTTTCTGCTATAAATAGAGCATCTATGCTCACACTTTGGAGATAGAGATTGCCTCTATACCGCTCACGAAATGCTGCCACTTCTCTTAGAGAGAAGGCGTCCACAAACCACTAAGAGAGCAAAAACTCTAGTGGACTAATAAGGTGTGTATTAATTGAGCATTCAATTAGTTTTAAGAAGGATATGTGTGTATGTGTGCTATCTCTTACTCTAATCTCTCTAATAGATTAGTAAGATTTAATTAGTTATGTGTGTGTGTGTACTATCTATTACTCTAATCTCTAATAGATTAGTAAGATTCAATTAGTTATGTGTGTGTATGTGCTATCTATTACTCTAATCTCTAATAGATTAGTAAGATTCAATTAGTTATGTGTATGTGTGCTATCTCTTACTCTAATCTCTCTAATAGATTAGTAAAATTCAATTAGTTATGTGTGTGTGTGTGCTATCTATTATTACTCTAATCTTCTAATAGATTAGTAAGATTCAATTAGCTTTAAGAAGGATATGTGTGTGTGTGTGTGTTATCTTTTATTCTAATCTCTCTAATAGATTGGGGAGATTCAATTAACTTTAGAAAAGATGTGTGTGTATGTTTTCTCCTACTCTAATCTCTCTAGTTAGTACATCTTCACTATTAACTTATATATTGTTAATTGAAAGTTAATACATAAGAGAACTCATCGTATTCTTATCATACATGATGAAATTCTCATTCACCAATGTTATTGTCAATTAGGTTAAATAGAATTTTGAATAATACTAAAAATTGATTTAGTTGAAGTATAGAATTGAAGTTAGAATTGGATTAGAAATGTCATGCATAAAAGTAATACATTCTTAAACTTTCACTCATAATTTACACACTTAATTTATTAATTAAGATTAGCAAATATTTGGTGTATAGAAATTAGATGTAGAACAACAACACTAAGTGTGAATCCGAGTTGGCGAGGATTCAAATTACAGACTCTCTTTGAAAACAAGGAGATTACTAGGAAAATTGACTAATTTAAAGTTCTAAGTGTATAACATAAGTGTAGTACAAAAAAATGGCTCCAAAGCGTGCTCGAACACAAGGCACTAATGATCATGAAGCTGGTACAAATAACGGTGGAATCCCTGCGGAAAATGCTATGTCTCCACCAATCGGACCAATCGGAGCTATGGTACAGGTAAGTATTGCAGTTTCAAGTTATGCATCATTGCATATGCGAGACCATAGGAATATATTATTTACCTTATGAAAAGAAAATACGGACCGAAACCACGGGGCTTAACCCCAAGAAACGTGTCATATGTTTGACAAGTAGGAAAGATTGCCTGGTTAAACTGGTTGCTATAGGAAAGAATGTTTGTCCAAAACCTTCGGTATGGTTTTTCTCAAGTATCTCTACTTATTAGCGCTGGTATTATGTGGCAGCTTCCGAGGTGTGAGATGACGCCCAGGATGGCACCGCTGATGCTGTGGTGGGAGTACACCCAAATTAGCCCAGCTGGATACTGCGGTTTTGTTTTGCCGTGGCATGAGGATGACGCCCAGATTGACACCGTTGTTGCTGTGACGGGAGTACGTCCAGATTAGCACAACGAGTACTTGTCGAGCGGTATGGGACGCTCATGAGGACAAGGGTTTTTATAAATCATGTATATACTGATCGGACATAATAGCACCAGTAGAGATTCTTGAGTGAACCTAATCCAAGGGTTGTTGGTTTATAATTGGACGACTTCTTGTTTGACAATTGTTTGTAATACTGTTTGAAGGGCTGTTTTAACGAACCAGTATCATAAATAAAGTAAAGGAACATGTATGTTTAAACTGTGTGGTAGTAATTAGATAACAAAAGAAGGGTGAGTGTGGTGTGGAAAGTGGGAGAATGATACCCCGACGGTATCATTCTATGGACAGGTGGACCCAATGAGTCGGGTAACTTTCCAACGCTAGATTTTTATTTTTTTTAGCCATAAATCTTAAAAGAGACAAACCTTGGTGGCTGTGCTTCTGAAACATGGAGAAAAAAGCGCACAGGTTGGCCACTCTAAGATTTATACTTTTAGGTATAATTGATTATAGATAGTTTTTAGATAGGGTTATGGTGGTCACGCTTCGCCATAGCGAGATAGGACCAATCCTTCACTAACGATTCATGCCCGTGGCTACGTAGTAGCTAAGGCAATGTCCGTTGGTTTTTCCTTATCAGGATTGGAGACCTATCAAAGGTACTCCGCTCCTCTCGACAAGGGGCTAGGACCTCACACATGACTGAAGAAGGAAGAGAACTCATGTTTGCATGAGCAAGGGGAAGAAGCTCGCACTCTCTCGTGCTTGAGCAAGGAAAGAGCACTCGATCTTTCTTGTTCTTGGACAATCAAGGGGGAGAATGTGAGACCTCGGCGGACTAGACAATGCAACTCTCCACCTAGCCATGCCATATATAGCTTGTAGCCATCCTATATGGTGCTCTTGACTGCATGTCCATCGTGGCCCTTGGCCTGACATTACTCCCCCCTTCGAGAAGCATTTTCGTCCTCAAAAACACAAGCAGTGATATCTTCATAAGAACACTAATGTTTTCCATCATGGCATCCCTTATGGATTCAATGGTTTGTTGGATCGGAACCCGGTTCAGGAGGAGGTTCAATGAAATCAAGATTAACATCTTGATTTTCCACATTGTTGTCCCTGTGCAACCATCTTGGTTAACCGACCCTTAACCAACATAGCAGGGAACTCCATTTAGAACTCACTTGAATATGGTAAACGAGTTATCACAACTAAAAGGTGTCTAAATGCATACCCAAGTTTCAAATGTTCTGAAGGTACTAGAACATGCAATAAGACCCCTGCTCAATTTACAATGAAATTAACATGCTGATATACTTATCAACACCAACCAAGTCCTTGACTTGCTATTGTTTCTTGTCAGTAACAAATCTCATCCAAACTGATGATCAAGGTTGAAAACCTCGGAATAATGGGCAAAGAATAAAACTAGTTGCAACATGCCTTTCATCATGTGAAGCAAACTCCTAACCAGAAAGGTAGCCAATCCAGTTGTTTTGCTTCTGCCAACATATGCACTTAGCATATCCTTTAGCATAGTTAAGTTACATATGCGCTTAGCATATCCTTTAGTACTAGATAGATTACTTGTAAGATACCCATCCAATGCGGGATGAATAGAAATAGTAAGAGTGAGGTGCTTTCCCGCAACCACTTAGAGACAGTCTTTCATGATTGACGATAAACTATGACTCACCAAGTGAAGTTCCAGCCATATACTCGATATGGAGTGGAGACAACCAACTAGGTTAAAAGTGAACTGGAGTGAAATAAACGCATAGAGTTTAGACCATCCAATCAGAGACACCCATACTAAACCATTATCGTGTATGACAAGGTGGAAATGCATGAATTTGCATGGCGCTCCGAACAAATCTATGTCAAAACACTAGGGCCCATAGCACCTAGTGTACATGCATTTAACACAAAAATATTCGAACCACGATTTCTTGACGAAACCTTCCACATTATGTACATTAAAGTCATTGAACGAAAGATGGACCATAATAGAATGTAAAAACTCAGTCACATCTAGGTACCAACATGAGACATTCTCATTACATAGTGTAACTTTTCTATACAACCAACCAACTATCGGGTGATGTTGTTACACATCACGTGTAATTACCACAAGTCTGTACGTAGTACCCGACAAATTTTTACCACTAAAATTGTTCTTGATACTGTGTGATGTAAATGGGCAAACAACGTATGTGACCAACACCTGAGGGGCTTCATCACGACACATGATTAGGAAAAAGGCGACAGTGTTAGTCCTAGAGACTCATATTCTCCACATGTGGAATTGTCTCAAAGAAGCATGTTAGGAAAAGAAAAATCCTACAAGTACAAGATGTACTTGTGTGTGGAGGTAACTAAAAACATTGTACGACGCGAGTGAGAGGGACCCTCATTATCATTGCTCCACATTGGCTAAACCGAAGCCCTTCAGTTCCTAGACCATGTTGTATCCCATGTGACAACATGTGCCAGAGAGAACCCTACCATGTAGCTCTGTAACTGTTTCAATAAGATGCAAACCTATCATGGTACTCTGATGTGCAGTGAAGAGAGAAAGTGACAACACTTCTTAGACTGCTATGTTCTTATATGACCTTGTCACGTAGCTAAAGAGTGAGCTAGAGGAAAACCTTCTAGGTCAAACATACCTTTGACAAAAATAAAGTGAAACATGTATTCCTGGGTGTTTCCTTGGCAATCCAAACCCCTTGGTTAGAATCTATGTAGTCAAACTCTTTGGGAAGACCTTGTATAGAAACTGCTCAACTAGCAGGTAAAGGTAACCAACATAGTCGAACGTGTACAAAAATGATTGAAATCAGCTTGGAAAGTTGAATTTTTCCGCTACCTCGTGGTAGATTGCAGACTTGTTTCCTTGAAATTATGATTGGGATAGATAAAATTGTGATTCACAATGCCTATGGAGTGATTTAGTAATCACCCACTGGGCTTCCATAGACACTCGTAGTGCTATAGAGAGAGCAAGAGAACCACACAAGTGAAATGCCTAGCTCTTATGGACAATTATGCCATCTCAACTTTTTGCTGCCTCTAGACTCCGTGGTATAGATCAGCTAATGTGAGTTTAAGAGTATCAAAAACTCAACTCCAGTTTTGTACAAAAAACATGTAGTGCTTATAGAACCCACAAATATCTGTAATGGCAAGACTCTTGCTTGGCCATTAACATCGATGGGCACTCCACTTGGTAGATCTATTTAAGCTGGAGAACAATCACCCAAGAAATGCCAACATTTGGGTCTTACCCTGGGTCTAACAATGGCTCTTAGCCTGTGTGGCTCATAGCCCTTATGCCAATAACAAACTAGTGTTCAATTAACGAACCGATGAAGACTAAGTTGGGTGACGTCTTGGCCACTTTCTAGCTGAGAGTGAGAGAAATGAAAGAGAGAGAAGGAGAGCATGCTGGGTTGATGAACTTTCCTTAGACTACGATGATGTATATAGTTGGTTCCCATGCTCTTGTGCATCTTATGCCTAGCGTGCACCTTATTGAGAGAGGTAATAGAAAGAACAAGTCAAATCTTGACCCATGTACCTTGTATGGGGTTGTGACTGTACGAGGATGACTTAAATAGGGCACTTTTTCATGTGAAATAAGTCGTAGATTTAGGTTCCTTTTAGTGTTGTTGTGTGGTGACAACAACCACAAATCATGTTAAACAATCCCTCACTTCTCTTGTCCTTGATAGAGTTGCTAGTGTGATAGGAGAAGCGTAATTCATGAGGCAATAAAATTGAATCCACCTAGCTAGCATGCCTTGCATGCAGAATTGTAAGCTCGTGGCTACAGCTACGGCCTCAAATGTAAAATCCAAAACCATAAGTGCCTTGGACAGGCTATACTGGTAGGGATTCTGGGAGTTGATATCCCTATTGTGCCAGCTCTCCAAACTTGTGTGCTAAAGTCCTTGATTCCCAATTAAGAAGCACTATCTTAGCATGAATTAGAAGCCTTACTTCATGTTAAACTGTCAAATCACTTTGCTTTGCACAACATACAATATTTTCCAAAATAAATGTGAAAAAATAGAAAAAAAAGCAAAACTTAAAGTCGGCTAACGTGGTCATCCCGCTGTAACTAGTTGTCATGAACTTTTTGATGGAAGAACTTGTTCCCATCCGGCTCATAGCCTATTCTGTTGCAAGAGAGAGATTTGTCATGTGTATCATATACACCCACATGTATCATGTGCGTCCGTCAGGCAAGTAATGAAATATATGAGAAGCATAGTGCCCAATCTATCCCAAGTTTGTATGCCCATAGCATATTCCAAACGTGGGAAGTCGCAATGCAAAATGCCTAAATTGAAGCCTTGATTCACATAAGTACTTTTGGTGCTTGTAGTCAACATATGTTACTACATATATCATGGAAAAAGAGAATCAACCTATTGAGCACTCTTAGCTGGATCTGGCTACTAGTGCCATGTGGAAAGTATCCTTCGTCGGTCCCTTGAGAAACGGGGCAAGGAGTTGGCCATGCCGAGTAACTATGCATCCTACCTCAAGTCTATTAGTAGGCCATGGCAATCTCCTTGAGATTCAAAAACATTGTAGATTTACTATTTTTTTGCATCAAAATTGAACCGCTCCAAAGCCGTGCTACGAATCAAGGCGGTTGTTACTCAAGCCATGCTTGATTCCAACCTTTAAACCAATCAAATTTTTGGTGCTTATAGTAGTTTTTGCAAGCCGTGCTTGTGCTTTGCGTGCCAAAAGTGTATGCACGTCTGTTGCATACCATAGATATCAAGCACATGTGCAATAAACAAAAGTCAAGTTCTTACCTCATTAAGTACACCTGCCGACGAATCTTGTCGTCATAAGAATTGAATGAGTTGCGATCAAGAAGAAAATCAAGAAATTATGTACAAGACACAGTTTTTGGTTTAAGAGATGTTGTACTTGTTGCTGCCAAGGGCCTTGCCCAACTCGCAAGCAAATTGGAAACTTGAGAGCAATTCAATGCTCAAGTTGGGTTATACAACTCATGGCCATGAGCAGCCGTCAACGAGCCTTGCTCCTTTGTCCCAATAAAAGAACAAATTCCTTAAATATTGAAGAAAACTAGGTGTACTATCTTTCTCAAATCCGTAGAATGTGTGATTGTGCTTATTATCGGCTTCTGAGAATTGTCTTTAGGATCGGCCTTGCCAATCATCAATCCTATCCATAAAATTTTGCAAAATATATTCACATAGGGATTCAGAAAACCCTTGGAATTCTGAAATGGCAAACCTGATGACCATGGTGTTTGTCCGTGTACTCGGCAAGCATATCTTCATATTCTTGATACCCTTGTGTCTGGCATGTCGCATAACCGACTCGACCAAGCTTCCCCTGTCAATTTAACCACTTTGGTAAATTTTTCCGACAAAAATTCAAAAATTTGGATACCTCCTTGACTAGAAATTTGGAATGTGCAAGCCCTCCTTGAGTAGTCTTGAGCAGTCGTTGCCCATGTCCTTGCCATTTCTCGTTCGAGTGTTGAAGTGATTCAGGGTGGAACACCTCGCGTATGCTAACATGATAGCCGAATCTTGAATTGTCTTCATGCATACACTTTGACAATTCCAGGTCATGAGAATGATGATCCTCCCTTACCCGGAAAGGTTGCCCAAGATAGGGCGCCCAAAAAATGTGATGCTAAATTAAACAAAAAAAAAGAATTTGGCGATGGCAGATGTGGAGCTACTGCAGAGAGCGCTAACGAGGATGATGAAGGTGAGACTCATGGGGTGTGGCTTGCTTGACAGGCCATGATCTTGTGTCAAAAAAATGTTCTCTTCCTCTTGCAATCCCAACTAGCCCACTCTTAAACCGTTTGCTTGAGATTGATTATGTCTCTCTCCCCGACCTAGGGGTCGTTAGCCGCACTGCAACTTCATCTTGCCATCCTTGGCTGTTACCAAGGGCTCCTGCCCATGCCATGATGGCTTTGCATGCCGCCACAGCTGGGCTTCTTCCTCCACTCCATGATCGCTTGACTAGAGAGAGAGAGAGGGAGAGAGAGAGAGAGAGATAACATGCACATGCATGCACTGTATTCCTCCCTCCTCCGTAGCTCTCTTCTCCACCGAGCTGTGATACCAATGTGAGACAGTGGGGGACTGAACCATGCAACTCTCCACCCAACCGTGGCATATATAGCTTGTAGCCATCCCATATGGAGCCCCTTGACCGCATGTCTATCCTGGCCCTTGGCCTGACAGAGAATCTCTCGCTCTCTCACGTTTAAGCAAGGAAGAAGGGTATAGCTTGAGAATACAACGGAAAAGGTTAGGCAAGGAGGAGAGTTGAAGGCTCTTGAGGCGGATAGCTTGAACAAGGAGAGCATGCACGAAGGGAGTTGGAGAGTAGGAAGAAGCTACTCTATCTCTCTCTCTCTATCTATCTCTCAATCTCTTTGTCATGGAGAAGCAAAGAAGCAAGAGGCTATCTCTTACTCTTGCTTCTTGGATCTAAGCAAGGAAGGAGTGGAGAAGCAACTACCGGAGACTCTATCCCTCAGTCTCAAAGCTAAGCAGGGAAACCCTCTTTCTCTCTTGAACTAGGAAAGAGAAAGCACCAAGGACATATAAAGCACGACTGCAATCAAAGAAAAACAATTAGACAAGAAGGTTGAAGATTATTTTTGGCAATTAAGGTAGTGCAAAACACACAAAGCAGGACTACAATTGACAATATTTGAAGCATGATTATTGACACAATGAAATTAAATGAAGTTTACAAAATCTTGAAGGTATTTGCCGTAGATAAAGAAAAAGGAAATAATTTCAATCATCGTCAATAGCTCAAAGATTGATTAACTATCTTGCTAAGTCTTGGTGTCATTAACGGCCCGATTAATTTTGTAAAATAGGAGCCTAAACTCCTAGTTATCAAATGATCCAAGTCACGGTGCTGTTAACAATCCACCTGGCTAAGGATTAAGTTGTACCCATAGCATTTTTCAATTATTTAATGATTAGGGTGTTTGCCATAGCCTTTTTCACCTACTGTTCTTATTCTCTCTCACATCTCTCAGAGCCAGAGGCCCGACGTCTTCCCGGCTCATGTTTCAAGCACATATCCCCCGACATTGTATGGAGCTATACCATGTCCAAGAGGGAAGACTTGGAGGTTGATACAATGTCGAGTTGTCTTGGCTTCCTTAGTCTCCTTCACCTTCTTGCCTTGTCCGTGGTCACTTTGCGATGTGCTCGGGGGGTCCACCTCTATATATGTAAGTATACCACGAGAGTTCGATAGGAGGGGTTTTTTAATTCAAAAACTTTGGGTAGATATACATAAATATATTTAAATAAGGGGTTTTTTTATTGCACTTCGGAAAAAAACTCGTAAGTTCATAAAGAAAGAGGGGTTGTTTTATTAGTTCAAGATTCACAGATAAGGGGTTTTTTTGAACGCGCGTTGTATAGATAGTGTACATAGAGGTGGACCCCCTGAGGTGATGTGACACCTTCTTTCTCCTTACCTTTTCCACGGCCACGCTTAATGCCATTTACTTCCATTTCCACCTCATTTGAATTTTCCACCTCTACCACATGCACATTTGGATCCGGAAAAGGTGGAATTCCTTCCACTTCTTATGGAAGGTGGTCTTGCTCCATTTGATCTTTGCAGAAGCATTGGTTGTTGTCTAGCTCCTTCACCTGCTGATAGCCGACTTTCGAAAATCAAAGAAAAGAAATGAAAAAAAGCTTACTTCCCCCCCCCCACTCTCATTACCCCCCCCGTAGCTTATTCCCCCCCGCCCGACGGGCATTGGATAAATAACACCTCTCTCTCTCTCTCTCTCTCTCTCTCTCTCTCTCTCTCTCTCTCTCTCTCTCTCTCTCTCTCTCTCTCCCTCATTCTCCCTACATACCCCCCCTCCGCTCTCCCTATTTTTACACTCACCCTTTACATTCCCCCCCCTTACATGTTTCCCTCCCCACTCTCATTACCCCCCCCTCTTGGCCCGCTAATAATCCCTCCCCGACCCCTCCTCCCTCTTCCCCACCCGCTCGCCTCACCCTCCCCTCGGACTCATTCCCCCCCCTCTTGGCCCACTAATATATTCCCTCACTCCCACCCATTGACTTGTTTCCCTCCCCTCGTCCTCAAGCTCCCATGCAAGACAGTAGAACCCCCCCCCTCTCTCTCTCACCCACACATCTTCCCTACCCCACTCCATTGCCAAACCCCCTCCCCCTCCCCTCCTTCACCCTCTTGTCCAGAGGCCCACAAGGCCAAGCCCTCCTCCCTCTAATTCCCTCACTCTCTCTCTCTCTCTCTCTCTCTCTCTCTCTCTCTCTCTCTCTCTCTTATCTACACACCTCACCCCTCCCTCTCCCTTACAATCTCTCTCTCTCAGCTCAGCGTGGACACCACCTCTCTCTCCTACTCGGGCGCTTAGGCCACGCATGCAGAAATTCTCTCTCTCTCTCCTTCACCATGCAAAGGGAACCACATCCATCTCTCGACTCCAATGGTCGATACACACATGTATGCACGCTCTTGCTAGTAAGTATTCACAATCATTGAGTCGTCTTAGAGAACGCACCAAGTAGGTTGCACCACCTCCTCTCCCTACCTCTCTACCACCACGGCATGCCACTTTGTAAATATTGCAAAAATAATTCACCCTCACACCCCCGAGGGTTTTCATTATTTGCAAATCTGTGTGTGTGTGTTTGTGTGTGTGTGTGCAAGTTTGTGGTGTTCATATCATCGTGGTTTTGCGTCCTAGCTGCTCAAAGCTAGGTCGTGCCCCCTGTTCACTTTACCATGGCAGGCTCGAGGCACGCCATTCGGTCCCCGGTGTTTTAGAGGCCGTCGGGGTTCGGGGTCCGCTTTGCGTCCATCATTTGGTGCCCCCACAGAGGAGGGTTTTTCTAAGACCTTTCAGTTTACAATGCTGAAAGTAACGCCCACTATCAATCATGGACGAGTACTCGGCTGAAGGAATTTTCTAACTGGAGGACGGAAGAAGAGGAGACGAAGGAGGCACTATCCGCCTTCATTGAGGTGCAACTGCCTGGCTGCAGTGTCATCAGCATTCAAGAGGTAAATTCTCCATCTCGTGTCGCTCGTTCTAACTATAAATTGAAAGCCTTAGGTGGGAGATTGGTGAAGTGCCATCACTGTTGTCAACCAAGGCACACTCTCAATGAGTGCCAGCAACGAAGGCAGGGAAAGGGCTGAAGTCATCTACATCGACATTCATCGCGAAGAAATCATTCATGTCAAGGAAGGGAAGCAAGCGGTGAGACCTCTTTTCCCTAAAGAAGCTTCAGTCAAAGATATAACTCCAAAGTGGCCTAAAGGGGATGCTCGAGCCAAAGGCAAGGAGAAGATAAGACAGTCTGGAAACACATGACCCCGAAGGGAGAAGCATCTGGCCAAGCAAGTGCTTGAAGCTCAGAAATCCGGGTTGTACCTACTTTGTCAAAGAAGAAGTCATCCGAAGGTAAGCGGCGGAAGGTCACCTACCGATTTGCACGACGCATGCGAGTGCTACCAATCCACATCGACAATCCAGAAGAAGAAGTGGTAAGAAGATTCCCATGTCCTAGAGAAGATTTATTTGGCTACTGCTCTCGTTGTTTTGGGAAGCGAGTGGAGGACCTTCCTCCTCTCCCTGTACAACTTATCCTGAAGAAGCTCTCTACCACGGGAGAAACCTAGTGGGCTAGCGACGAGCTGCAACTAAATGGAGTAGAATTCATGCAACACGCTTGTGCATCCAAAGTTGGTCTGCGCTATAAAGTGTGCTATGGAGTGCAAAGGGTGCTAACAGGTGCATGGTAGAGGGCTAAAGCCAGTGTGGGAGACCTCAACAGGACAGTGGCAACGAAAATGCATGCTTAAAGTGTTTTTATAGGCCAGGGGGCCTCCAAAGTGGGTCAATTTGGACAGCAGGTCAAAGTGTCCGAGATGCTGGGAATGTGCCCTAAAATGTGGTATCTCACATTCTCTAGTAGGCGGTCCAGACGGCTCGTCAAACGGAGCCACGATGTAAAAGATATGCCAGTCCGAAATTAGAAGGCTTTGCTGATCCTGACAGATAGGGCAGGTACAGAGATGGAGGTAGAATCCGGATTAGTGGATACGCATGTAAAGCTCAAGCTGTGGAGCATGCCGGTCTTTTCAGATTGCCGCTCTGAGCTCAAACGAGCAAGTTATAGCCTGTAGAATATTTGTCGGGGTTCGAGTACGTGCTCATCGGGTCACATTGATAGGCGTGCTGAGAAAGATATGTTTGAGCTCGCTCAGGTCCTGGAAAATCGCTTGCAACATGGGGGTTCAGCCAAAATTTGCGGATGGCCGATCGGAGTTATGGACATCAAGATGGGTCCAATTCAAGTTGGTAGGCAAGAACGGCAGAAAGAAATCCTCAGATGGCTTTTCTCGTTTTTTGAGTGTGCTTTTCAAGATGGATGGACTTGGTGACTTGTCAATCGAGATCTCAGGTAGCGAGATGTAGGGGATTGAAGTTGGGATCACTGGCCGGACGAGAGGGAACATGTGATATGTTGTCATGTTCGAAAGTGTCGTTCGAAGGCATGTAGGGGTTGCAATGTAGTGGAGCTCCAATAGTCTCGAGTCAACAAGAGGATGTTCAGAATTGGTAGGACTGGACGGATAGCACCGGCCACATGAGAAACAAGCATTAAAAGCCTCTTAGATCATAAATCCAAAAGGAAAGGGTGGCTGGCTGGAGTTAAGGTCAAAAGTAAAAAGTTAACCTCAAAGCTACAAGGAAAAAACGAAGAGGAGAGTAAAGAAAAAAGAAAAGGAAAACTCAAGGGTGCCAAAGAAACTTTGCCTTTTTTTGCCTTGAAAAGAAACAAAGGAAAAAACGGAGGGAGAGTTCTTTGGACGAGTTTTTTTTTGGGGCCGATGGAGTTTTTGGGCTTTGGGAAAGAAAGGCAAAAAAAAGGAGTTTGGAGGAAGGAAAAAAAAAAAGTAAGCTTCGTGTGCGTATCGAAGCCAGCACACAAGGTGTAGTCCGTGAAGCGGTACAAAAAGAGCGGGTACCTTGTAGAGAAGGTGGCTAGCGAGAGCTACCACCAGGAGGAGCTTCGAACATTCGAGGAGTCGAAGCCACACAAGATTGTGGATTGCGGGGACGCAGCTCAGAAGAGAAAAAGGGCTTGCAAAAGAGGCAGTCAGCGACGTCTGCCAGGAGGAGGAGTTGTTGTCGAAGTAAAGCCAGCGATGAATGTTCCCGTCGAGGCGTGTGCCGACAGAGTCGAGTGGCGAGGGAGGTGTGTGCCCTCTGTATGGATTGGTGATGGCCATGGCGCGACCTAAGCAGGCCACATGAGTTTTGAACATGGTGTGTAAAGAAGCTGTCATTGCCGATTTTTGTTGTCGTCTCTCTCCCCTTCCCCACTTTATTCTTTGCTCGTCTCCCAGGTGTGTGGTGCCGGTGTGTGTGAGCGTGTGCGTCCCCCGGGGCCCCTGTTTGTGTGAGAGAGAAAGAGAGAGAGGTGTCAAGTTGTGGAAGAGCTGGAAGAGGCCAATATCGGTGTGGTCGCTCTCTGAGATTTGTGTAGGTTGTTTGTGCGTTGGGCGAAGTACAGGCAAGGCCCTGTTAGTTTGAGTTTCCTGTTTTGAAGGTGTTTTCGAGAGGACAGGGGTGCTGTGAATACCCTTAGCTATATAGGGGCCATTGCGTGTGTGTCGGGTGTGTTCCCCATTCCCCCTCTCCAACGCCAATTACAAAAATTACTTGCAATTGCTATTAGCCAAAAGGCTGAGAGTGGTCAGACGCGTCGCCATCACCTTGTACGTGTTGAGCAACGAAGGAAAGGTAGAGACCATGAAAGGCGACGACCTCTTGTGGATATGCCGACTCATCAACACTGGCACGATAAGAGTATAAGTAAGTATTCCACCCTATGTGCATGATGGAAAATGGGCCGACGGCATTCCCGTTCAGATTCCTGCAGCATATGCATGTGAATATCTATGTAGATAGGAAAGTCTTCTACCAACAGAAGATCGTATACCTATTCGGTACGGCAGTACTAGGAGAAATCCTCAATTCCCCGAACCTTATCATTCTCCCCATATTAGATTACCATCATTCCTTTAATGTCTCTATTTTTATCTTGTTTTAACCTATCCATCCACCCCTGTAAAAAGCCGCTATGAGCCGCTACTTTTGATGTAAAAGAAAAAAAAAAAGAAAAAAGGTTTGTAATTTCCTGAGTCACCACCATGGAAAGTGTTTCTTTCCCCATGTTCAGTGGAAAGAAGGGAGAGGATCTCACCACCGACTTTTTGGATGATTTCGACATTGCTTGTGTCGTCTCCAACAAAGATGATGACGTTTCACGACTTAGAATTTTTCCTCTACTGATGAAAGTAGAGGCCAAGTCCTGGTACAATGCATTGCCCCAAGCTACCAAGAATACATGGGATGTGTTAAGGGCTGCTTTTGTAAAGAGGTTTGGTGGAGGCACAACCTCGAAGAAGCTGTGGCAGCTATACTAACATAATTAAAGGAGGGATGCCTGTTGGAGTATGCCACCTACAAGTCAAAGTTTGTGGACTTATGGGAGAGATGGGTTGCCACACTGGAGGAAGACGTGGAGTGCCTAATTTCCTAAAGAAGGACCGTTTCATTGTTGGTCTATGGTCGCCGCTTAGAGAGAAGGTGAAGGGAAGGTTTCTTGCAACATATGAGTTGGCAGTCGAAGTAGCCCACCTTAAAGATAAGAAGCTGCGAATGCAAGCAAGAGTAAATGAGTCAAAGGAAACAAACTCGGCCCGGGACCAAGGCCTGGGACCAACCCCAACTACAACAGCCAATCATAGAGTCCAACCACAGGAGGCATCAGAAGAACAACAAGACCTGCTAAGTCGCATCACCACCCAACATCACCACCCAACTAGAGAGTTTATATGTGCATCTGGTGCAGCAAGGGCATGCATCTAGCAGAAACCAAGAACAAGGAAGGGGACAACGAAGGCAGAACCCAAGGTACCACTATTACAACTGCGGGGAAGATGGCCATGGAATGTACTATTGCCCACACCCGAGGAGGCAGAATTTCAACAGAGGGGGGAGACAAAATCAGATCTCTCCGCCAAGAGCAAGACCACCACCACCTAGGTAGCCAGGACCAATCCCACCGGTCCAAATCCTTCGACCACCTGTACAACAGCAACCACCACCCCAACCTCTCATTGCGCCACTACCCCCACCACCTGCTGTGAACCAAGCGGTGAGTGTTATTATCTTAGAGGTTAAAGGGAAGATGAAGGTAGAAGAATCAGCTCGAGAGAAGCACAAAGGAAAAGCAAAGGTAGAAGAAGTGGATGTTATGGGAGTGAAGCGTGCAAGGCACGAGGAGGCATCTCAAAGAGAGGAGAAGATGAAAGGGAAGGCTGAGTCTAGCAAGCAAGCAGCTAAACCGAGGTGGAAGATAGACATCTTGAGGCTTCTCACTAGGTGAGTATGCAAAACCCTATGACTTAGTTCAGGATGTGTTAATGCAAGGCCCAAAGATAACTTGGCCCCAATTACTCCACCTTGCACCCAGAATGAGGAGGCAATGGGGACGAAAATAGTAAGTACCCGGAAATCAAGACCCAAGATAGCTGGGGCTATCTCTGGGAGGGATCTCGACGACATCCTGCCAACCATGGACACTCACATCAAGGGGCAATGGATTTCAAACGTCTACATAGATGGTGGCGCGCAAATATTGCGTCATGAGTGAAAAGATGATGCACCATCTAGGTCTAGAGTTAAGTAGGCCGGCACCCTGGCGAGCCAAGATGGCAAACAATGTAAGAGTGAAATGCGTAGGCATTGTAAATGCGGTCAAAGTAAAAGAATTCAATACAGAAGTGGAGGTAGACATCTTCGTCATGCCACACAAAGGGGAGGGCTGTCCCATCATTCTTGGAAGGCCTTGGCTTATGGCTATGGAAGCTAAACAAGACTGGAGCACCGGGATGATCCAGATGCAGGATGCTAAAGGGAAGTCCATATTCTATGACATGAGGACTAGAAAGCAGCGCAACATGATCTTGGAGGCTTCAGAAGACGAGTCCACCAGCGACTACTCATCTACCTCAGGGGAAGAGACGACCACCACCGACGGAAGCGACAATAGCATCGAAGTAATGGGAGTCATTCTTAAAGACCCAAATAGATTAACACAATCTGAAGCAACCTCAGCACACCAAGAGGGATCATCAGGTATGCAGTCCTTGGAGGATGCAGGTAAGCTACGAAAATGCTCTCAAATGAGTTAACCAATGAAGAAAGGAAGGAGTACGTCTCCATGTTAGGTAACTTCACTACTTTGTTGATTGATGTCTATGATAAGATCACAGGAATTATAGTAGTACAACACCACATAAAGCTCAAGGAAGGCAGTAAACCCGTAGTACAAAATCTCAGAAGACTTGGAGTAATCCAACAAGAGGCATTGCTTAAAGAAGTGAGAAGTTTGCTACAAGCAGGTTTCATCTATCCTGTCGAAGACTCAGAATGGGTCTCCCCAGTAGTAGTCACATTAGGAAAATTTTGAACTCATTTTTGGGCCTTTTAAGAGTGCCACATCATCAAGGTTGTACAAAACAAAGCAACCCAGTAGACCCCTTTAAATATTGCTTAGAACCCCATGATATGACCTATCATTGGAAAGTTCTTGAAAAATGGATTCTGAAGAGCCAAGGTCCGAAAAGTTTGGATGACTTCTATGAAAGTTATGCCATTTTTTTTTCAATCAATCAGGTCTTGTTACTGTTACGATAATCTAAAATCACCTTTTTCTAGATCTACATGAAGGCAATGTCCGATACATGCATGCTATATATGAATAGATAGCATTTGAAGAGTAGATTCTAAATATCCAACCTCCGACAAGTTTGGATCTTATTTGAAAAAAATTTACCAATCCCCACTTTTTGAAATCTATGCCACATCAACAATTCTTACAAGGCCCCTTTTTGAGTCTAAATTTTTTCTAATGCACCAAAAAAAAAGGTAAGTGGAGAGTCTCTGTGGATTATAAACCTCTCAATGCAGCCACGAAGAGAGACCACTTTCCCCTCCCATTCCAGGATGAAATAATCAATGAAGTGGCAGGTCACGAATGCTACATAGTATGCGATGGCTACTCAGGATACTTCCAGATTAGCATTACGGAGGAGGATCAGAAGAAGACAACCTTCATCACACCTTGGGGATGTTTTTCCTACAGAGTGATGTCGTTTGGCCTCACTAACACCCTGGCCACGTTTCAAAGCTATGTAACTTTTGTCTTCCAACCCTACTTTGGAACATCAATACATGTTTTCATAGATGATTTTTGCATTTATAGCTCACGAGCCCTTCATTTAAGCAAAGTCTATGATGGCTTAACCAAGCTGCAAACCTTGGGTGGCCAACTCAACGTGGACAAGTGTCACATTGGTGAGATCAAAGTCACTCTCCTTGGTCATGTAATTTCAGCAAAAGGAATCGAGGCTGACCCTAGCAAGATTCAGGCTCTGGTATCTTTATCATCACCCACCACCGCCAAGCAGCTGGTTTCTTTCCTCCTTCAGAAGGTAAGATACTTAAGCAGATTCATTCACCTGCTATCTCAAGTGGTCCTTCCCCTACAACAACTCACCCAGAGGGATGTCTTCTCATGGAGTGAAGAGAACGAGTAGCAATTTACTAAGGTGAAGCAAATCCTAGCTAAGCTTCCCACTATTTCACCTCCTAAGTGGGACGAGCCATTTTATGTGAACCCTAGTGTGGGAAATGATACACTAGGAGCAGTACTTATGCAAAAGGACCCCGAAACTTCTTTCATGCGCCCTATTTACTTCTCTAGTCGGGTCATGACCCCATCAGAAAAAGGATTTACCGAAGTAGAACACATGGTTCTGGCACTAATGTTTGCTACCACAAAGTTCCACTCCTATCTCCTGCTTAGACCCTTTGTAATCGTGACAATGGAGTAGGTTTTCCCATATGTAATGTGACACATGGATGTCTCATCTAGGATCTCAAAGTGGTTAATTAGACTACAAGAGTTTGACTACACCATGCAAGTAGAAAACTCCACTAGGGCTAGTTTAGCGGGAATTCTCACCTATCACCATTATGAGAATAAGCTGAAGGTCAACACGGAAGCAAAGGAAGGAACACCAACGATAGAGAGTCCTAAGCTAGAGAAAGCTCACTCTCTTTTATTTGACGGAGCATACAAGAGAACAATGGATCAGTCTGCAGCAGGCATGGTCATTTTCAATGAACAGCAAGAAAGAGTATTCTCCATGGGGCAGTTATTACACTCCCACTCCAACAATGAAGCAGAATATGCAACCCTAATCCTTGGGTTGGAACAATGTATTTGACAAAGAATTCACCGCCTAAATGTATTCGGTGATGCCTTGCTTTTAATGAGGCAGATAAATGGCCCCTGGGATTGCAAAAATCAGGTTTTACTTGGTCAACTTCGCCAAGTTAAGGACCTTCTAAATAAGTTTGAAGCAGTGAAACTATTCCATGTCCCCAGAGCAGAAAATCAAGAGGCAGATGCGCTAGCTAAAGAAAGAATACAAGACGTTCCTGTAGGAGAAATCAAGTTAAAACTACCCCTCTTCCAAGGTAGTGATGCTATGCCTGATATCATCAGTTTTCTAGATACAGGAGAATGTCCAGCAGGACACACCAAAGGCCAAAAACAATGGCTGGTAAGGAAGGCTACTAGGTACCGCCTTATAGACGACCACTTGTATTGTAAGGGCGAAGATCAAATTCTGAGGCCGGTGCCAACTTCCAGTGAAATCACAAAGGTAATTTGAAGTTTCCATGATGGCATCTGCGGTGGTCATTTTGCTCTAGATATCACCAGTAGGAAGATTCTACAGGCAGGATACTTTTGGCCTAGTTTGAACACGGATGTACACCATTGGTGTAAAACATGTAAGGCTTGCCAAGTGGCCAGTGATCGCACGTTAAGCTATGAGCCACAAACCCCTATAATTTCATATGGTCCTTTTGAGAAATGGGGAATAGATGCAATCGGTCCTTTACCAAGGGCCCAATCAGGTAAACTGTACATCATAGTGGGTGTAGACTACATGACTCGATGGGCAGAAGCAATGGCCACTACCCGCATTACAGCCCAAGAGGTGGCAAAGTTCAATTTTGAGCATAACGTTTGCCGTTTTGTCACTCCTCTTGAGATAACATCAGATAGAGGACCAGGATTCAGAGGTGATTTGGTGGGAGAACTGATGAAGAATCTAGGCATCACACGTCGGCATTCCACACCATACTACCCACAATGCAATGGTCTGGTAGAGAAGGTAAATGGAATGATTTGCAAAATCATCACAAAACAGGTGAACAACCACACAGGGGACTGGGATAAACATCTAAGGGCAGCTCTTTGGGCCTAGAGAACAACGTTCCGAACATAACTAGGTTTCACTCCTTTCCATCTAGTTTATGGGAAGGAGGCAATTCTACCCATTGAGGTACAAATAGCCAGCTTATGAGTCTTGGATAGTCAGACACATCGTCTAATTGTAAACCTCCAAAACCACATCTTGGATCTAGAGAGACTCCAACTGGATAGGGAAGAAGCAATCAGTCACTATGCAGCACAGGTAGAACGACGTCGGCTCACCTTCAATCAAGGGCTTAAAGAAAAAGGATTTGAAAAGGGCATGTTAGTACTGCGATACGACAACAGATTTGACACTAGAAAGGATAATAAATTTCAACCCAGATGGGAAGGGCCATCCATCACATCAAGAAACGCTATGATAACGGCAGCTATAAGCTGATGGAAGCAGATGGGAGAATTCACAAGACTAGGGTCAATGGATGGATACTGAAAAGGTATTTTCTTAGGTTTGACCCAGAATTTGTGCTAGACATTCCAGAAGAGGGAGAACCCTCTAACTCTACAGCTGAAGAAACAGAAGAAGGGCTAGAAGCATGAATGCCTCTAGCCAAAGGGAGAGGGCTAATGATAACCGACTTTTGAAAATCAAAGAAAAAAAAAAGAAAAAAAGCTTACTCTCTCCCCCCCCCCCCCCCCCCCCCCCCCCCCCCCTACGCGACGGGCATTGGATAAACAACACCTCTCTCTCTCTCTCTCTCTCTCTCTCTCTCTCTCTCTCTCTCTCTCTCTCTCTCTCTCTCTCTCTCTCTCTCTCTCTCTCTCTCTCTCTCTCTCATTCTCCCTACATACCCCCCCCCCCCCCTAATATCCTCTCTCCCAATTTACCCCCACTCTCATTACCCCCCCCCCCGGCCAGGCGGAAGCTTTGAAGAAAATACCCCCCCGACCCCTCCCTCTGTGTGAGTCGCATGGAAACACCCCCCCCCCCTTACATTTTTCCCTCCCCACTCTCATTACCCCCCCCTCTTGGCTCGCTAATATTCCCTCCCCGACCCCTCCTCCCTCTTCCCCACTTGCTCGCCTCACCCTCCCCTCGGCGTGATTCCCCCCCTCTTGGCCCACTGATATATTCCCTCACTCCCACCCATTGACTTGTTTCCCTCCCCTTTTCCTCAAGCTCCCATGAAAGACAGTATAACCACCCCCTCTCTCTCACCCACACATCTTCCCTACCCCACTCCATTGCCAACCCCCCCCCCCTCCTTCACCCTCTTGTCCGGCGGCCTACAAGGCCAAGCCCTCCTCCCTCTAATTCCCTCTCTCTCTCTCTCTCTCTCTCTCTCTCTCTCTCTCTCTCTCTCTCTCTCTCTCTCTCTCTATCCACACACCTCACCCCTCCCTCTCCCTCACAATATCGCTGTCTTAGCTCAGCGCGAACACCACCTCTCTCTTCTACTCGGGAGCTCAGGCCACACACGTAGAAATCCTCTCTCTCTCTCCTTCTCAAAGACAACGATAGTAAAGCCTCCCTTTCAAACTCTCACCACACACACACACACACACACACACCATCACCCTCACACCCCCACCCCTCTCCCCTTTGGCGCTGTGCACGAGCCCACAAAGCCGCTCTCTCCCTCCTACCCGGTCGCTCAGGCCGCAGCAGACCACTTCAATACACACACACACACACACAATACACACACACACCGCACACACACTCACGCTCACTCTCTACCCCCACCCTCATTCCCCTCGCGCAGTAGAAAGCAGCAGCAGCCGGCCGCCTGCCATCAACAAAAAAAAACAAAAAAAACTATATATATATATATATATATATAAAGCCCCCTTCCCACGCACGTTTTTTGTGCACACACGTACATATACATACACACACACATCCACCCTCATGCACGAATACATACACACACTCGCATATACGCACCGCATCCCAAATACAAAGGAGGAAAAACGATTACGACATCGACGAATAACGAAGAAGGATCCAAAGCACGCGCCGCCAACAACAAAAAGAGAAATTGCGCCGAAGGCATGCCCCGACCGACTCTGAAAAGAATTATGCTCGACATCGACGCACCAACAACACATCATTCGCTGGCAACACGCAACCACGACGCCATCCTAGTAATTTATACGTTATTTTCATCATTATCTTCAGTTTTCACCCGAGCCATTGTAAATTTCCATTTTTTGTAAATATCCTCTCTCTAGGTGATGGTCACAAAGACCCACCTAGAGATTCCCACCTTTAAATAGCCTCCCAAAACAAAGCAAGGGTCAACCACACCGGGCCCACCACTTGCTTTGTCTCCCCGATTAAGCTTACCCTAACCACACTGGGATTACCATAATCCAAGCAGCAACCACCTATAAATTGGCACTGAGAGTTCACTATCGGGGGGGGGGGGCAATTCATGAGGAGCCAAGCATTTGGTAGAGTGTAGTGGAAAGGATTGATACTATCACCATCACGGGGAGGGGGACTTGTATGTTGGGTTTGCCTTGGGAATTGCACCATGTGAAGGGAACCACATCCATCTCTCGACTCCAATGGTCGATACACACACGTATGCAGGCTCTTGGTAGTAAGTATTCACAATCATTGAGTCGTCTTAGAGAACGCACCAAGTAGGTTGCACCACCTCCTCTCCCTACCTCTCTACCACCATGGCATGCCGCTTTGTAAATATTGCAAAAATAATTCACCCTCACACCCCCGAGGGTTTTCATCATTTACAAATCTCTCTCTCTCTCTCTCTCTCTCTCTCTCTCTCTCTCTCTCTCTTAGTGTGTAAGTTTGCAGTGTTCATATCATCGTGGTTTTGCATCCTAGCCACTCAAAGCTAGGTGGTGCCCCCTGTTCACTTTATCGTGGCAGGCTTGAGACACGCCATTTGGTCCCCGGCGTTTTAGAGGCCGTCGGGGTTCGGGGTCCGCTTTGCATCCATCACTGCATTCATCATTGGATAATTCAAGCTAGGTCTCCTTGGCTCCCCATGGGACCAAGGACAATTATACATCTCATATCAAGATTCCCTGTAATTCCAATATTGTAGTACTCACCTGGGTCGTGGCTCTCACTCATCAAATTTATTTGTTTGTCCCTAAAAGTTGGGACCTACAACTTGTGTAAGATAGATTCACAAGTTGTTTAAGGATTCATTTAACTTTTCAACTACCTTAGATGTTACCTTGGGCATCTACTTAGAAGTGGATCCTTGCATTGTTTCATTAGGTCTAGGGTCCTCTACTGAAATCTCGGGCCTCAATAAACTTAAGTTTCTTGTACTTCAAGGAAACCCTAGTTTCAACGGCATCAAAGGTAGAATTGCACCCACCTCAACTTTACCCTGGGTGTGGGAAAAAAACCTGCTATGAATATCTCCTTATTTATAAAATTTGCACCATCCCTGAAGCTAGCAATTTCCCTTACCCATATAGCACAACGACATGGAAATCTCTTGCTTGTAGGTGTAGTAGCGATCTGAGTCTTTTTACTTGTGGGTGATAGTTTCTTGCAATAGGTTCTGAGTGTTTTGGGGTTTGAAAATTTATCGCTTGAAATGATCCAAACCGTCCCTATAGCTCTCTCTAGCTTCCTTTCACTACAAGAGTCTATTCATATTAGCGACGCTCACACAGCGACGCTCAAAAAAAAAATTCCCGACGTCGCTATGAGCGTCGCAAATTTACAAAAAAATTTGCGATGCTCATAGCGACGCTCATAGCGACGCCAGCTGGGCTAAAAAAATAACCGAGCGCGCCCAAAAACTCAGATCTCAGATCTGAGTTTTTTGGCGCCCTCAAGCAAGGAGCAGGTGAAGAGAAAAACTGCTTAAAGCAACCTCACTCACAACTCCCTATATCTGTGAAGAGTAGATCTAGCCAGTCCACCGACCCTAGACTCCACTAAGCACTAAACCCCTGTCTAGATGCTTCAGTGAAATGTAAATGGAATGGAAATTATATTTTGGAACAATAAGAAAACTCTAAATACGCACTCGGTCACTCATCACCTAAGATTCATTCCCCAAAAACGGCGCTAATGTTTGCGGGTCGCCGTGACGGATGTCCATAGCATAGCTGTGAAGCATCAACATGAAATAATCGATACAGGGGAAGCGACTCGGATGAGGCATGGAAACTCACTAGGGTGTCAATCCTAATGAAGTGAACTCGAAGAGATGCAACTACTAACTCTACAAGCAAATCAATCGCACTAAAGCCAAGTAATCTGCCTATGTCCTTCTACACAACCCTACAGTCATCGCGCCGTTCACCATGCAAATCATATCGGAATCGTACGAAACTTAAAGGGAAGCTACAGGGGACTATCAGGAACATATTCTATCACTGTCAATGCATTCTGGGAAGGTACAACGATCGCGATCGTTCGTCCCAAAGTACGCAAAAACAGTAAACGGATGATCCCAAAGGGTCGTTTTTAGGTCCCTAAAGGCTCTCCTAGGGTCAAAATAACATAAAATACGCATATAAACACTCAAAACAACGATTTAAGGACTAAACGGATGCGTTTGAAACCTTCACCGAATCTTGAATGCTTACACTTGAATGAAAGAGTAGAGTAAGAGGAACACAATGCAAGAAACAAAACTGAATTTGGATGACCGTAGCCACAGATGCGATGATTACAAGTTGGAGCAAAAAGGTAGCTCTCTGTGCGTAACGCAATAGTCACTTATCTTCAAAAATAATCTCCTTTTCCCACTAACCTTAGTGTATTATATACCCAGGTCTTTCTAAAGTGGCCGGCGGCCAATTTCTCATGGATCTTTACATACATCATTGGAAAAATTACATCTTTGACTCAAACTTGACATAGACGATTGTCATTAGACTTTTACAGGGTTTGATGTATTAAACATTGAAAAAATAATGTGACCACATCAAAACTTTGGAAGGGTGACCCAACAGGTGTCTTGGCTAGGTGGGCACTTGTATGCTGTTATCACGTCCAAACAACTTACCACATTCTTTTCATACAAATCCCAACAAGGCTTCAAAACTTTTAGATGACACATTAATCCAGGTGACTAATTTGGTACAGAATTGGCCCCTGCCGATAGCACTTAAAATAAACGTATCTTGGTAACCAAAAATGTGATTGCCGATCTAAAAAGATTGATGCACTCCACAAGATGACCACTTCAGGCCCATGCATTCTCTTCATCTTTGGTCCCTCATCTATAGTTTTCCAATCCAATACAAATGTGCAAAAGGCTTAAACATCAAACTGACATATCTACATCCGTAGCAACAATTGACAAGATGTAAAGATAGGCCTGTAGAGCATTTCAAGTACTAAAATTATAATCAATAAACTCTCATATGACCATTTCAAGAATACTCTCTTTAGAATCAACAAGGAAACTTTTGGCCCTTTAAAGTCGCATCTAGCATATTTTGAGCTTGTTATCAAGATGTGACCACTCATCACTAAATACATAGCCTTCAAAGAAGCTTAAGTTGCATTCTTTAGCTTAATTTTCCTCCATGGAAGTGGAGCGGTACTACATCCACCCTCTATGACCCTACACAGTCCCTATGCTAGTTGCGCTTATCAGCGTCATCAAAAGCATCATCAGGAACATCGTTCAATACATACATAAATTACCTTCTAGAGATTGATCTATTTTAAGATCTTCAATAAAAATATTACCTTCTTGTTTCTTGAACAACTTGATCCATTTTCCTGCAATAGGCATCTTGAGCATAGTGCAACCATCAAGTTTTCATAATTGATATGTTGCATTATCAAAAACATGAAGCACCATATATGGTCCAATCCATCTATTTAGCCATTTTCCCCATAGTAGTATATTGATACTTTAGGATATTTTCATAAACAAGTACCTAGTTGTTGTCTTTGATAGCATGAGGCCGTAGTCTGTGCTTCCCATCGATACTATTTTATTCTTCAACCTTTCCCTCCTTAAGCTCTCTTTAGCCTATTTAATATCTTCTTGACACCTCTCAAGTTTGTGAATATCTAGAGCAAGTAGATCTTCTGTAGACATACCCTCTTCCCAAGGCATTATGGTCCAATTCATAACCGCTTCCTCTGTAGGCATATTAGGTTTTTTCCCATACATCAGCTCAAATGGAATAAAACCTCTTTCAGAACTGTGTGTAGTGCAATCAATCCACAAAGCAAATGTTAGAGTTTAGGCCAATCACCAATATGCCCTTGACATGACTTTGATAAATCTTTAACAATAGGTGGATGCCATCTTTCACTTTTTCCATTACCTATGGATTGTATGTTGTAGTGAGAGCCAGTTTAATGCCCATACAAGCAAAAAACTATCGAGTTTCATGTGCATCCAACTCTCGTCTATCACTAGTAATTCTACCAACACATCCATAGTTGGAAATAAAACTTCAAGAAAGAACCTGCATATTGAACTAGTAGCTTTGGTACAAAAAGATGTACCTTCAACCTAGTTAGTAAGATATTTTGTGGAAAGAACAATGTACCTCATTTGCCACACACCTACTAATTAACATTGTAACAAGGTCCACCACCCACTTGTAGTGCATAGCTAGTGGATAGGTGGAATGCAATCCATCTAGATGTCCCACATTAGAATACTGTTGGCATATTAGGCATGTCTCCACAAATTGAGCCACATCTTTATACATACCTTTCCACCAGTATCGATCCTTAATCTTAACAAAGTTTGCCCACACTCCTCTGTGTCTAGCCCATAATCTTTCATGAAACTCTTTTATTACCTATTGTTGAGCTGCCTTGTCGCACACATCCAGTTGTGGCACTCCTCTTGTACACTTAGGCTATTTCCATAGATGTCCATCCTTTAGAAAATACTCATAGGCCTTTTTCCTGGTCCTCTTATAATCTTGGTAGCGGCCAGTCATGAGCCATTATCCCTCCTATAATTACTCAAAAAATACTTCAAAAACACGAGCAATATTACCACAATTTTCATGTAGGTAAGAAGATGTATAGAAATTCAAGCCAACATCATCACTTATGGTAATCACCTCTTCTTCATCTTCAAACCTAGACCTTGATAACATCTCTACAATAGGATTATCCCTACCCACAATATGACAAAATTCAAGGTTAAGAGACTTAGTATAGGCTACCCATCGTAGCATGGCAATGTTGAGAGAAGAGCAGTTTAGAATCATCCCTATCAATGGTAAGCATGCAGTCTCTCTCTACCACGACTAAAGCTCCAATAAAACATTCTTTATCAAATCGTAGAGCAGTAGCAACTCCCCAAAGTTCTCTCTTGACCTGTGGATAACCTCGTTGATGAGCATTGAGCACCTTCTCTCTAAATAAAACTGCATACCTACATCCTTCTACATCATCTTGACTTAAAGCCCATCCAATACTTGTTCGGCTAGTGTCAACTGTGAAAATAACTTACCTTCCATATTTGTAGTCAGCTTTCTCAAAACCGAGCCTTAAGAAGCATCTTCTCTAATTTTTTGACAGTCTATGTGTGAACTTCTCTCCAAACAAACCTTTTACCTTTCCTTAGCAACTGAAAAAGAACCTCTACAACATGAGTGATGTGTGGCAACCAAATAAGTTAAAACACACACGCACCTAAAAATTGACGAGTTTCAATAACTGAAGAACAGGTTCCCTTCATATTTTGGATTTCTTCAACTTTAGCTAGACTTTGCCTTCTACCCTCAAGACTGCACATACACCCCACAATAAAGACCTCTTTAGCACCAAAAGTTGAAATTTGACCTAAAAGTGTTACATTAACTTCTTCAAGCCTACAAAATAGGATCATAATCAGCAATATGTTGAGCAACAAACTACTGACACCCCCTCCGATCTTTTACCTTGTCTTTGGATCCTTCTTCACATTCTTTAATTGGTGGATACTCAATGAAATGCATAGTAACATGAGGGATAAAGTCCCTTAATAACTTATTCATGACGTTCATACGAGCTACAAATTAGTAGCACCTTGTGGAAGAGTGCACATCTTTAACAAACCGAGGACAGTGTGCATTGTAGTAAGATCCATGCTCTGCAAAGCTAGCTGGAATGATCCTATACAGAATAAAGATCACCCATGATTCAATAGATCTACTTGAAAAGTATTCAACAAACTCATCCATAACTGGGCCAGTACCCACATTGCAGATTGTTACCTTATTAATTGGCTTCATGTCTTGTACGAACCTTAAAGTATGAATTTTCTTCAAAACAGTGAACCATCAATTATAATATGGCACACATGATGACTACAAAATTCCCATTTGCATCTTCTCATTAAGGAAATCAATAATCTTTGGTAGGTGAGCTTAAGGAACTAGAATAGGATGTAAGTTCCGTGGAATGTGAGAAACAATGAATATAACCATAGGAAAAACAACATTTGGATCCACACCTCCAATCTCACTTGGCTCAAAAGAAAAATCTTTACCGTATTTTTTGAGCATACCTTGTAGCACTTGGTTTTCTCTTCGTTGAGGAAACCATCTTCTCCAATCTTCAATTTTTGCAATGTCTCCTTAGTGAATTTATGCCCAATGTTCTTTGGATTCCTAAGCATAGGCTTTCGAGAAGCTTTTTTTTATCAAACCATCACTTCCTTTTGGTATAGGTGTAGCCATTGGTCTCACTTTCTTCTCAAGATCAGTCTTGTAGTTGGTCTCTACCTGTGCTTCAACTCTAATCATGTGCAAACCTGTGCTCTTTGAACTCCTTGCATATCTCTGGCAATGGATGATCACGTAAACTATCTTTTTTCCTTGCATGGTCAACACATATAGTCAATAATTGAATCTCTTTCTTACCATCTTGGCTCCAAACCCTGGCATAGGCCGAGCCATCATCTAGAACCCTGATTTCCATTTGCACAGTCGTAATGTAGGGCTGTCACAAAATCAATGGGTAGGCAGAATGGTCATGTACAAAGAAATTTTTCTCATCATAGACATTCCCTACACTTACCTTAACATTTTCACATGCACCATAGAGGTTTCCTGAAAGCATGTTGACAGCTCAAACTCGCCAACCATGGTCTACATAAATAGACCATTTTCCCTTTTTGTGCAATATTTTTTCCATCAAATTTATCTTCCAAGACCAGTTCTTCAATGTCGCTGTTAGGAATTTTTTTGAAGAAGTGATTGCGCATATGTACATACATGCATGGTGCATCAGATAAAGGATTGGACATTTTCCAGAGCCAGGTGGTTACCTCTGGTCCACATGTGTACAAGTAGGACAACGTGTACATAGTACATCAATTTTCATTATCACCAGTACCAATGTGTTTCTCTATAATAATGAGGAGTTGGTGGAGCGTAAAAATTTTCAAGGAAGCTATCAACGGGTTCACACCATGAGGTAAGCAGGTGCGTCAGATGACATCCAATGATGTCAAGAGGTCGAATGGGGTCAAGACTTGCACATGGATAAGTGGTGACACAACGGGAGTGTTTTTTTTGTGATCAATTATGTAGAAAGATCATCATGAGAACTATATTTGGGGGCCACTTCGCATGGTTGCAGGATGCATTTTTGGGAAAAGTTGAGTGCTAGGTGTGCGGATGGATGTAGAAGGGTGACAAAAATGCACTATGTGGCCATTTTTTGTCCTGTTCAGGGTTCATTTGAGGTCAATGGAAATGTCAAATGTGCCCAAGGGATAAAGTGAAGTGCGGAGACTGAAAAAACTTAGGGAAAAAAAACGTGGAGAGAACAGGAGGAACAACCGCAACTCAATTTTTTTCATGTTTTTGGAGCCTGTTTTGGCCATAAACTGTTTATCCGAGCTCAGAGTTGAGCACTTTGTTATTGTAGACTAGGGTTTTTGGCCATTTCGAATGTAGCGGTGCTGTATATTCTACCAAATCCCTCATTGTTTCTTGCTATTTTTGCTGTGTAAGTTTCTCTTGTGAGCAAAGCCTCTGCTCAAATTTGTGATTGTATCTGGCATATTTCATGTATATGGTGTGAGCTATTTGCCCCATTTGTGTTGGCCCAAGCTCAATTGTATCTAAGCACAAAAAATCTTCCTCCTTTGAGCTGATTTGTGTGTGTGTGTGTGTGTGTCTGTGTCTATAGTGAGTGAGCAAATGGATAGTCTCTCTCCTCTCACTCCATTGGTGTGTTCCACACTTGTAGTTGTCATGGGTATGCAACATTTGGTGCCTGTTTGAGTGCATTTTCTAGTATTGTACATTACTTGTGGATATTGTCATTGTACGCCTTTGTGGAGCCATACTTGGTTTTATTTAGCAGTCCCATCTATTTCTGAGACTTGGTCTACAAGATAGTCATTTATGAGACTTGGTTTGGAAGATAGTCATTTCTGAGACTCGACTTTACGATATTTGCATAAACCTTCGTGAGAGGGTCGTGGTGAGGTTGTATTGAGCTGGGGAATTCTCGAGTGTGAGATCCTTTCGGTAATACACGTGGTTGGAGTACCCTTTTTGTGATCTCGTCATAGGCTATGTACTAGTATTTCCAACTTGATACTTGGTATCATTGTTGGCAGGATATGCATACATATACAGTCTATACTTTGGGTTTTTACTGTTCTTATTCTAGGGAAACTATGCCAAAATTTTTCCAAGATGTGATGGTTGGTTTTTTGGTCTTTTGAGCCATTTATGTTGTTATGCTCCTAAAATTCTGGCAAAATTAGAGGGTAATTAGTCAAGTGTGATTTCTTAGGAGCTACAAGGATGGATTTTAATGGATAATCACGGTAGACCTCAGTTCACTCCTTTTCATTTTGCACAAAGAATCCAGATAAATGTTCTTGCGGACAGGAATATTTTTTATCAACAGCGCATAGTCTTTATGTTTGGGCCAAGAAAATTAAGAGAGATACTGGAATCTCCTTTGCCTATTGTTATTCCGATGATTAACTGTGAAAACTCTTTTGATGTGCATGTGTTCATCCTTTTATAAAGCTTGAGCTTCATTGAAGTTTCTGTGGATCGAGTCAATTAAAAGTTTTAGATCTTCTCAAAGCATCAAAACTTGGGTAGCCATGGATTTCTCTTATCCGGAATTTCATGAAAGAAGTGATGAAGATGTGGAAGACTTTTTGAAAAAGATGGAGGTTTCTTGCATTAGCAACCAGATTCATGATCCGTCACAGATGTTATGTCTTCTCCGGATTTGTTTGAAGAGTGACGCACGAGTTTGGTCCAAAGCATTTTAAGAGGAGTTGCTTGCAGCTGATCCACCTGTGAGATTAACTTGGGACAATCTAAGCCATGGATTGGAAGTGGAGTCTGTGAAGATAGAAGATCTTGACAAAGTGTGGCAAGAGGTACATGGTTTGGTGCAAAGGGAAGGTAAGCCACTAGATGAGTACATACATAATTTTTCAATGGCATGGGAGCAGGTGTGCAAGGCCTTAGCACCATAGGTACCCCCACCTGACATGATGAAGAAGGACAGGTTCTTGGCTGGTTTTGAGAGAATATAGCAGAGCTAAAGAAGCCTAGGACATATGAAGATTCACTAGATGTAGGAAGGAGCAAACAGTGGAAGATGAGAAGAATGAGTTAGCTAGGAGTACAGTCTTTGCCTAGGAGTATTGAGTTTTAGCCTATGGATTCTTTGCAAGGTTGCATTCCAAGGGTTCATCATGAACCAGTGGTTTCTGTTACTCCTCAGGTTATGCCAGCAACGGTCACTACAGCAATGCAAAATAATGGGCTAAGACAGACATGAGGCAAGTGGTAGATTTAATGAAGAATCTCAGCCTAAACATGCTAGGTAGTGTGGGAAATAATCCAGGTCGTGTGAGGTTTGCAAATCAGTCAAGAGGTGCAAAAGAACCCAAGAACAGCGACAAAGCAATGGTAGGATCTAGTGGCAAAGGCCCATGTGTTATAATTGGGGAGAGTTGGGCCACATCAGCTTGAAATGTGATAAACCACCAAGGATGGGGGGAGACATGTATCCATTGCCAAGACAAGTACTATAGGTCAAATGATTATGGAATTGAAATTAAGGGAGAAGAAGGAACCAATGGATTAACCCAAAAGGAAAAGAGAAAGACAAAAGTGATAAGTGTGGTCACTTTGGAGAAGACAACAAAGCTGAAGGATACATTAGTGATGCCTATTGGGAAGAGGACCACATAGGATAAGGAAGGAAGAAATTCCCTATGTCCTAGTAAGAAGAAGGGAAAGAGCCATGAAGACGAGGATGTCAACGCCAAGAGGAAAAGAAGGGCTCTTCGCAAGTTTCATATTTAAGATTTTCCACTAGGAGATGGGAAATTAATCTATGACTTGAAGGAGGATCTGACAAGCAGGAAAGCAGATGTTACTTTTGGGAAGCTTATGGAGATGGTGCCTAAGCTAAAGTGACAGTGGAAGAGGATGGTTAACCCAATGGATAAAGAGCCAGAGAAGAGAGGTTCAGTGAAGGTTTTTGTGGTGGATGAGCTACCAGACATTTGCCCAATAGTAGATGTCTGGCACAAAACAAAAAATATGGGACAAGGCTATGTTGATACTGGAGCCCAAATATGTGTCATAACACACTCATGCTTTGAGAAGATGGGTCTTATAGTGACTGGGGTGTCAGACTTTCGGATTAGATTGGCAAACCATCCTAAAGTAAAATGTTTGGGTGTTGTGAAGAGCTTAGAGGTGGAGGCATAAGATGCAGAGGTGGTGGTTGATTTTCATGTGGTGCCAGCGGGGTTGGGAGCATATCCTATTATCGTGGGCAGACCATGGTTACATGCAGTGGGAGCTGTTCAATATTGGAGACGTGGTAGAATTAGCTCTATGAAAAGAGAGGTGCCAATAAGCTATATAATATGGATAGAAGGAAGCTATTAGAAGAACTTTATGAAGATGAGGAAGAGTCTAGTGAGATGAAGACTATTCCACTGTGTCTCACGAGGACATTGATAGAAATACCAGCAGTTGATGAGGATGTTGATGTTACATTTATTTTTATAGACAAATAAATCCATGAGTCTGGGTTAGTTGCATTTGAAAATGAGATTGAAGATGAAAGTGAAGGGCTGTATGAAGTGATTGAAGGGCTAATGCAAAGAAGTAGGAATTGATGACACAAATGATCAGTGGAGACCACTCAACTACGGAGATGGAGATATATTTACACATGCTAGCTAGTTTCCCTGATTTGTTCATTACTTCATATGAAGAGATTAGAGGGTTCAAAGGAGAAGAGATGCATATAGAGCTGAGGGAAGGTGCTAAGCCAGTGTGGCAAAGGCGAAGAAGGATGAGTCAAGAGTAGATGGAAGCCTTGTGGGAAGAAGTGGACAAGTTCTTGAAGGCATGGTTCATAGTCCCAGTGGAGACCACAAAATGGGTGTTCGGTAGTAGTCAGTCCAAAGAAGGATGGAAAGTGGAGGATTTGTGTAGATTTTAAACCCTTAAATGCAGCCACTAAGAAGAACCCATACCATGTTGCATTCATTGATTAGATCTTGGATTCAGTGGTGGCAGGTTATGAGAGGTATAGTGTGTGTGATGGTTTTTTAGGCTATTTTCAATTCAAAATTCTCTTACAGACCGAACAAAGACAACTTTCATTACGCTATGGGATTGTTATTGCTAAATGGTATTTCCATTTGGGTTTTCAAATGGACCATCCTTCTATCAAGAGAGAGAAAATTGGGTATTGTCACCATTCATTGGTAGTTGTGTTAAAGATTTTATGGATGAATTTTGTGTCTACAGCAGTAGGGCTGGACACCATGACAAGCTACAGATGGTATTGGATCGATAGGATGAATGTGGAGGACAACTAAATCTAAATAAATGTCATCTAGCATAGCCAAGGGTGAAGTTATTGTGCCATATGGTGTCTCAAAATGGCATTGAGGCTGATCTAGAAAAGGTTAAGTCTATTATTCTTCTTCCATCATCTAAGAGTACGAAGCAACAGGAAACCTTTATACACAAAGTGACATGGTGCGATTTGTTCCATTGTCTTCACATCTCTTTTAATCATTACAACAAGTGGCAAAGCATGATCCATTGCAATGGGATGACAAGTGTGAAGAAGTTTTTCAAGAGGTGAAAGAGGTAATAGGGGGGACTGTCAGCCATGCAGGCTCCTAATTAGGAGCAAGTGTTCTATGTAAATCTATCATAGGGGATGATGCCATTGGAGCCATGCTATTACAAAAGGGGAAGGGCAGCCATTATATGAGGCCAGTGTAATGTGCAAGGGGAGTGAAGTTGGTAGTAGAAAGAAAATTGTTGGAAGTAGAGCTAGTGATGGCCAGTGTAATATTTGCTTGTCGACAATTTTGTCATTACTTGCTACCACGAGATTTTTTTTTTCTTAACGAGTTACGCCTTTTTGCTATAGTGAATTAATGGAACTAACATGTCAAATGTGGTCATGGAATGGGTAATTGAGCTGTAAGAGTTTGAGTTATTTTTTTTAGTGGAAGACAGTACAAGAGCTACCCTAGCTGATTTGTTGACTTACAAGGAGGTGGTGACAAGGGTAGTTGAAGAAGTGCCACAGATCAGCAATGCATACTTGTTGTTCTTTGACGGCTCATACAGAAAGAGCCATGATGCGGCTTCAGGGGGTATAGCACTTTACGATCCAGAGGGGAAGCTAGTATGCAAGAGAGGGTTCAAATTGGACGCTCATAGTCAATAAGGTTGAATATGCTACTTTGGAAGCCGGATAACACATTTTTTTGAAGCATGTGAGTAGAAGGTTGAGCATAAAAGGTGATGCCTTGTTAGTTTTGAAGCAAGTGTTGGGTATGTGGAAGAGCAAGAACACCTCATTGAAGGAAATGTGTTTTAGAAATAAAGGCTTGTTAAAAAAGTTTGAAGCATGGAGTATCAAAGACATTGAACGTGTTAAGGACTAATTTAGCTCTTTATCATGGCCCGAAAATTTTGGCTCCAGAAGAGGAGTTTTTGCTAACAAGAATCATTCCGAAGGACATTCAAAAGTCTAAAAGGTATGGTTTTGTGCGTAGAGAAACCAAGTACAAATTGGTTGGTAATGTCTTATACATGAAAGGGGCTAAAACCGTGTTGAGATTGTAGTACCTTGGTGGGAGGAGCTTTATAGAGTACTGGAAGAGAATTAGGAAGGCGCATGTGGCGGACATTTTTCTCTAAAGTTCACCTTGAAAAATATCTTGCAAGAGGGGTATGCATGGCCTAGTTTGCACAAGGATGTAGATCTTACAATAGATGTCAAGCATTTGGGAAGAGAGTGTTAAGCCATAGCTACAAAAAACCATTATGGCATTTGATGTGTTTGAAAAGTGGGGGATTGGTGCAATAGGCCCGTTACCTATCACAAGCAAGGGAAAAAACTATATTTTGAATACAGTGGATTATCTCTCTAGACGGGTAGAGGCTACAATAGTAAAACAAATCACTGCAAAGGATGTGGCAAAATTTGTGTACGATGAAATATGTTGCAAGTTTGGGGTGCCACTAGAGCTACTTTCGGATAAGGGGCCAAGATTTAGAGCTAAATTATTAGACTTTTTATGCACAAAGATGAAGATTAAGCACCAGTATACCACTCCTTATTATCCACAATGTAATGGCTTAAATTAAAGATTCAATGGCGAGTTGGTACAAATTCTTACAAAAGTGACAAAGCACCAAGGAAAGAATTGGGATTTGGAATTGCCTAGTGCATTATGGGCTTATCGACTTTGCTAAAGACAGGACATGGTTTACTCCATTTCATTTGGTATATGGAAAGGAAACACTATTGCCTGTGGAAGTAGATTTTCCTGCGGTCAAGATGTTAGAGAAGTTGCTTGGGCAATCCAGTGATGCATTCAAAGAGAGGCTCTTACAACTACAAGAGGTTCAGCTCGATACGATGAGCACATTGGAACATTATGGACAGATGCAAGATAAGGCTTTACCAAATATAAGTAAACAGTTCAGAAGTAAGAGTATCAAGAAACATGACTTGGTTTTGTGCTACAACAGTAAGCTAGACAAGACATTCCAAAAGAAGATTCAAATTAACTGGGAAGGCCCTTTCAAGGTAGTGGAGTGTTTTTTAATTGGACATATCAGCTGGCTAGCCTGGATGGGATTCTACATAAGTCAAGGGCAAAGGGATTTCATATTAAATTATGTCATGCTAGATGAATAATGGTGGAGCAAGATGAGCTGTTTGCAGAACAAGTAATGTCTGTGAGGGATGAGGAGACCTGTGATGCAGCGAGTCTCATATCTCTTTTTGCTATTCCTGATCATGAATGATCTAGCAGTCTAGGGGATGGGCAAATTATGTTAGGAGTGTTTTGAAAGAAGTGATTGCACATATGTACATATACATGCAAGGTGCATAGAATAAAGGATTGTCCATTTTCTAGAGCTAGGTGGTTACTTGGGGCCCACATGTGTATAGGTAAGATAGCGTGTACATAGTACATTCATTTTCATTATCACCAGTACTAATGTTTTTTTCTATAATAATGAGGAATCGGTGGAGCGTAAAACTTCTTGAGAAAGCTATCAGCGGACGCACGCCATGAGATAAGCATATGTGTCTCAGATGACATCCAATGTCGTCAAGAGGTCGAATGGGGTCAAGACTTGCACGTGGATAAGTGAGGACACAATGGGAGTGTTTTTTTAATCAATTATGCAGAAAGTTCATTCACGAGAACTATATTTGGGGTCCACTTCATGTGATTGCGAGATGAATTATTGGGAAAAGGTGAGTGCCAAGTGTGCGGATGGATGTAGAAGGGTGACAAAAAGGCAGTACATAGCCATTTTTTGGCCATTTGTTCGGGGTTGGTCTGAGGTTAATCAAAAGGCCAAAGGTGCCCAAGGGATAAAGTAAAGTGTGGACACTGAAAAACTTTAGAAAAAATCAAAAAAGACATGGAGAGAAGAGGAGGAACAGTCGCAACTCAGTTTTTTCTGTTTTTGGAGCCTATTTCGGCAATAAACTGCTCATCCAAGCTCGGATTTGAGCACTTTGATATTGTAGACTGGGGCTTTTGGCCATTCCGGACGCAATGATGCTGTTTATTTTACCAAATTCCTCATTGTTTCTTCCTTTTTTTGGCTATGTAAGTTTCTCGTGTGAGCAAAGCCTCTAGTCAAATTTGTGATTGTATCTGGCATATTTCATCCATATGGTGTGAGCTATTTGCCCAATTGGTGTTGGCCGAAGCTCAATTATATCTAAGCATTAAAAATAATTCTCCTTTGAGGTAGTTTTTGTGTGTGTGTGTGTGTGTGTGTGTTGAGTGACCAAATGGATAGTCTCTCTCCTCTCACTCCATCACTACAAGGGGTACTTCACAAAAGTGGCGCTCGCAGTGCGACACTGAAAAGTGAAAATCCACGGCGTTGCTATTTTCTTTGTTACATAGCGATACTCATAGCGATGGCCATAGTGATGCACTGACATGGATAAAAACCAAGAGCGTCAAAAGCTCAAATCTCATATCTGAATTTTTCCGCACAAGCAAAAGAGGTAAACCCGCACTCTCCCTCTCTCTCTCTTTCTTCCCCACATACACACACACACACACACACACAACAAGGAGAGGAAGGAGAACCACATACACACACACATACAAGGAGAGGAAGGAGAACCAAGTATGCTCCTTCCCTCTCCTCTCTCTCCCTCTCTCTCTCTTTCTTCCCCACATACACACGCACAAGGAGAGGAAGGAGAACCAAGTATGCTCCTTCCCTCTTCTCTCTCTTTCTTCCCCACACACACACACAACAAGGAGAGGAAGGAGAACCAAGTATGCTCCTTCCATCTCCTCTCTCTCAACTTTCCTTCCCCTCTTTCTCTCTCTCTCTCTCTCTCTCTCACACACACACACATTGTGTCTTTGAGAGAGAGAGAGAGAGTACACACATGCATAAACAAAAAACACATACGCACAGGTGCATAAACAAAGAATGCATAGACACACACACATTGACAGAGGAAAAGAGAGAGCCAGAGAGATAGATAAAGTAAAGAGAGAGAATGAGAGAGAGAGAGAGAGAGAGAAAAAGTAAAGAGAGAGAATGAGGGAGAGATATAATACAAAGAGAGAGAGCGAGAGAGAGAGGAGAAAACAAAGAGAGAGAGAGAGAGAGAGAGAGAGAGAGAGAGAGAGAGAGAGAGAGAGAGAGAGAGAGAGAGAGAGAGAGAGAGACCAAAGAGAAAGAGAGGGGGAGAAGATAGAAAGAGAGAGGTAAGGGGAGAAAACAAAGAGAGAGAGAGAGATACCAAAGAGAAAGAGAGGGGGAGAAGACAGAAAGAGAGAGGTAAGGGGAGAAAACAAAGAGAGAGAGAGAGAGAGAGAGAGAGAGAGAGAGAGAGATAAAAATAGAGAAAATATGGAATGAAATTTTATATTAAGATTTAGGGTCAGGTTAGATTTAAAATTACATTTAATTAAAATTATGCTAGATTAAGATCTAAGATTAAGTTAGATTACATTTAACTTATATTTAAAATTTATGCTTAATTTGAAATTAGGTTAGATTTAAATTAATGTTAAGATTATGTTAGATTACATTTAGGTTTAGGATAGATTTATGTTTATGTTGAGTTTAAGATTAGGTTAAATTTAGATTTATGTTAGATTTAAAATTAGGACAAGATTTAAGATTCGGTAGGTTAGATTTAAGTTAGATTACATTTAGGTTTAGAATTTAAGATTGGAGTAGATTTAGGTTTATGTTGAGTTTAAAGTTTGATTAGATTTAGATAATTAAGATTAGATTAGATTTAGGTTTATATTAGATTACATTTAGGTTTAGGTTATATTATATTTAAGTTTATGTTGAGTTTAAGATCGATTAGATTATATTTAGATTTATGTTAGATTTATGCTAGATTTAAGACTAGACTAGATTAGATTAGATTTATGTTAGATTTTAGGGCATGTCAATGAAGGCTTTGCCCAAAGAGCAAACACTAGTTACACAAAAATCTGTATATTCCCATCTGAATCTAGATTACATCTAGATTTATGTTAGATTTAAGATTAGATTAGATGTAGGTTAGATTTTAGGGCATGTCAATGAAGGCTTTGCCCAAAGAGTAAACACTAGTTACAAAAAAATATGTATATTCCCATCAGAATCTGACACCTATTATCTCACCCACTAACCATGTTGAATTAGCTCAGAATCACCATATGTTCAATTAGGTTAGATTTAATATTACATTTTGGATTTAGTTTTTATATTAAAGTCTACCTTTCGGATTATGGAAAAAAATTAGAGTTAGGCGAATGGTGATCCCTCTCTTCCTCTCTACGGATGCGGCCTTAAGCTTGAAAGCTTTCAACGGCATGATACTCAGATTGGAGGCCAACATGTAATGTGCAAAGTAATCCCTTGAACAAGGATCTACTATGAAGAGATGTTAAGATGCTGTGTGTAAGGTTTTCAAACCGCCAACACCAAAACAGGATGAGATCCTTGACAGGTCTCTAGGTCTGATAAAAATCAGAGTCTCTAAACAAGAAAAAAATCCAAGGAATAGAACTTTACCATTGACAATAGCTTGGGTCTATAGCCTTAGAAGAAGACCTAGTCCTGTCTCACAGCGAAAACGAGACAACGTATTAAAAGTCCAAAAACTATTTTGGCCCTATATCTTCCACAAATTGGGCTAAGGTATCCTCAACCAATGCTTTTTTCCCCCTAACAGATGTGAGGGCACAGCCGCTGGTGGACCCTCTTCCAAGTGAAGAAGTTTTCTAAACATTTTAGTGCGCAAGGATGGATAGTTACCTGACTTATCAGGTCCACCCGTCCATGATTGACAACCTTAGTCAATCCCCACTTACCACCCCGCACTCTCACATGATTTCGGTGTTGATTTATCATCAACAAATGAAGAAGGCCCCAGATAACTAGTTAGCTCTCACTGGACAAAAGAGGAAAGCCATGCAAGAGGAAGCTGGCAATTCTAAAAGATCAAAAACTACATTGGCCAAAAGTAGTGTTTTCCTTAAGGAGCTCGAAAGTCAGGTCAAAAGAGTGTCTATTGAAAATAATCTAGTAGATCAGACTTTAGCTGACAAATCCAAAAAACCTCCGATCCATCTCACTGGTGGAATCAACCAGCCAATAGGGAACATTTCAATGACCACCAGTGCAGGAAAAGACCAGTCAGATAGGACTAGTGCTAAGAAGCTAGTGGGTCAGAGTGATAAAGAAAAAGGACCAGCACCTTCAAGTCCACTTGGTAAAGTTTCCATCCTTTACTGTGAAGTGGCTTTGCATTTAACCAACAAGGAATGATTACAACAGCTGGAGACTCATCCTCTCAAAGGATGCCTACTCTTGCAAAAATCTGATTATGCTACACTACCATATATGGCTCCTATCACAGTTTACAAGTCAGTTGCTTGTGACCCATCCACAATGAATGATGGTTGTTCAGTATTTATTCAGTCATCGTGGAACACTATTGTGAATGCTATAGGACAAATGTTGTATCCCTTAGTTTCTAATGATGAATTGACCAAGTTAAAGGTTGAACTGAGGGAGACTCAGCAGTAGCAAGTTGAGAAATTGGAGCAGGAGAGAGGAGCACAGTCATTACGACATAGCATCTTGGAAAATCAATCAGCTAGGACCATTCAGCATTTAGAAGATAAGTTGTCCAAGATGGAGTCTGAGATGCGGATGCTTAGAGAAGAAAAGGCAGAGGCTAAAAGAGATACTGACAGATTCAAAACCATGCTACAAATAAGGAGAGTTGATCTCAACTCATTGCTGACTAGCCACACTGCATTAAAAGCCGCTTTAATTGAAGATATATCTATAATAATTTGGTTGAGATACTGAATCCAGGGAGAATGTTGTTTTCAACATAGATAATCTGAGAGCACTTATGGAAACAATGCAGAGTGATTTGCACGATAAACTTACTAAATACAATAATGATTTGGCAAATCAAGCTATCCTGAACTATATTAAACAACAGAACAACCTCGATGAGGATGATGATAACGCAACAAAAGAGGAAGAGAAGGAGGATGAACTAGAAGAAAGGCATGATGATGATGACTCTCCTCCATCTCCACCTTCAGGATCTGGTGCTGGTGGAGTAGGGGCCACATGAGGAAATCATCTCAATATAGACCAGCCAAACCAGTATAAGGGTCAGCAGTCGGGTGATCAGCAAGTTGGAGATCAACAACCCAGCAACACTGAGAGTTCACCAGTACACTAGTCACAACACATTTCGGATGAGAAAGGGAAAGGTAAAGATGTGAATGAGGTTTTAAAAGGTGACGAGCATCATTCATTATAGCTCATCACATTGAACAAGAGACTAAGACATCAGCAAGCTCCTATAACTAGGATGTATATGGAGGATGATGTTCTTCTATGTAATCTTGAACGATTTCAACGACTATATGTCGACACCATAGAAATGGTCCAACATTGGAAATCAGCTACTTTCCATGACCAAGAGGTGTGCCAACTACCTGAGCATCCTAGCAGAATTCAATTGCTAAAAAGGGTACTTGAATGGGTACTAAACTCTGATGACAAACTAGCCAATCCACACTGGGAGCGGTAGTCTGCTGCAGACTGTCATTCCCTACCCATCAATTTAGAGCTCCTACGTGGGAAGAGGCCAACCTATAAATGTATGAAGGATGTCAGAGGTCAATTGAAAGAAGTTTTACTGCAAAAAAAAATTGCCAGGAGAGTTTTGGATTAGAGGGTACAAGCTATTCTTGAAGATCAATCTACCACCACTAAAGGGCCTTCAACTCAAATGACAGTAGGAGAACAAGTAACTACTCCTCGAAGACTGTTTTAGCTTGTTAGAGTAACTAGAAAGATGATGCAATAGGAGAACCAAGCTGTCCTCAATTTTCCAGAATTTGTACCTGATTCCCCAGTCTTTCTGTATGCTTTATCAGCTAGAGAAGCTCAGTTTCCTAGGTTTTTCCCAACACTGTATCCGCAACATCCAAAACCAGTAGATCGGCTCACATACTATAGTATTATTGATGATCTTCGGGGTTGGTATGAGCGATCCAGTGTAGAATGGAAAACCTGGTAAACACTGCTCAATGATGCTCTTCAATTAAATGATCCTAGGGAAATAAAGAAGAAGATACAGAGGGCTCAGCTGTGTATGGGACAATGGAAAATCCAGCTTAGAGGTCTCACCAAGATCACAAACCAGCTGCTGCAACTTACTGTGGAGTCCTCTAAAATCCCTAAAAAGGACGTTATGGCTAATCCAGTCCTGGGACCACTGTATAGAGAGATGGCTCATATTCTCTTTGAAGCTAGGATTAAAACAAATCAGCCTCTTCTAGAAGGATGGATCCGTATAGCTTTGCATTGTCACAAATTGGCTAGAACTCATCTAACAACAGGCAAACGCACGCTCTATGATCCCGACACCAAAACCTATCATCCTCTCACGCCTTATTAAGTGGAAATGACCACAGAAAGGTGGGATCCACTTGAGTCGAAGGCCATTTATAGACTTATCCAAAAGGACAATGTTGGCACTAGGACTTCTGAAACACCAACACGATCGAAGGGCAAGAGGAAGCGGGTTCAGTGGAAGGATACTAGGTAGTTCCATCTCAGGCTTCGATGGTGGATTTTTCCATCATCAGATAGTGGATTTTTCCAGTCAATTTTAGAATCAGACGATGGATTTTCCCAGTAACGTGTTGGAATTACCTTGCTGGCCACCCTTGGAATTACAACTATAGGGGTGTCAAGCACTCAACAAGCATGAAGTATGGTATAAAGTTAGCAATACCAGGAGAGTTAGCAACTTCAAAAGAGTACTATCATGAGAAACATAGGCCAGATCATGAGGAACATCGGCCAACCCAGCAAGCAGGCAAAGAGGTTCCTCAACACCTCACAAGAATTAGACGGTGGGTTTTGTTTCAAAAATTTTGGAGTCTTACCAAAATTCAAGAAAGGAGAGAAGGATGTAAACGGTGAAGACAGTCTCAACAGGTGGGAATTGTCTCCTAGAAGCGGAACAGTGGATCAGTCATTAATTACCACAACAGTTACCACAGTAACCTCAAGAGGCTATAAATAGGAACCATTACATTGTAATGGACTGATTGTACTTTGGGCTGCTTGTACTTTTGACTTCTTACTCCTAGTCTCTTGGTTTTAGTCTTCAAAGCTGCTCTTGAGTTACAATCTCTCACTTGTATTTCTACTCTGTAATCATTACTACAATAGTAGATTGGGCTTTAGTCTGTTATACCTTGTACTCGTTCTTCATAAACTCTAAATTTGAACCTCAAACACTTTTCTAGTCATTCAATTTGTTTCTAGTCCCAGTAGAGTATTTCAATTCAGTTAACTATTCCAGTTCAGTTTCCATAATCCATTCCAATTTCATTGACTGAACTGACAACTTCTAGTAGGTGTAAATTCTAACACTGGAATCAGCTATCTAAAGAGGTTTGCTCCAATTCCAAAGTGGATAAATACTGACCCACTTACTATATTACGACATAGCTTGGACAAATGGTGGACCTAGTTCTAATGTCATCACTAAATGACTATAGAACTTGCATCTCAATGTCCAAGTAATCCTTATTTATTTCAATGGAAGCAACATTTAAGAAGTGGTGCATATTGGCTCAACAACCCCCTCCCTATTTAAGTGGCATAGCTTGCACAAGTGGTGGACCTAGTTTTAAAGCTCAATGTCCAAGGTGAACTAGTGCATGACCCTCCTTCCTAGTGTCCAAGTAGTCATCTTCCCAAACCATCCATGGTAGTTAACATAATAGCTCCACCCCATTCAGCTATTGACCTTGAAACAATAGAGATAGCTTCTTTCAATAGAGCTAGGTTGGACAAGTGGTGGACCTTAAAACCACCTTGGTCTAAACCTCCATAACACAATGGTTAGTAGGTTGGACAAGTGGTGAACCATCCCTGGTAGTAAACAAAGTAGCTACACTCCATTCACACATTGACCTTTAATCAGAGTAGAGAATAGACTATTCAATAGATCTAGCTTGAAGAGGTGGTGGACCTTCAAACCACCTTGCCTAAAACCTCCATAACACAATTGCTAGTAGGTTGGAAAACTGGTGGACCTCTACCCCAAACCATCCATGGTAGTAAACATAGTAGATACACTCCATTCACACAATGACATTCAAACAAAAGAGATAGAACTTTTCAATAAGCTAGCTTGGAAAAGTATGGATAGTAGGTTGGACAAGTGGTGGACCTCTTCCCCAAACCATCCATGGTAGTAAACATAGTAGCTACACTCCATTCAAACTTTGACCTTCAAACAATAGAGATAAGACTATTTCATAGAACTAGCTTGGACAGGTGGTGAACCTTCAAGCCACCATGGTCTAAAACCTCCATTACACAATGATTAGCTGGTTGGGCAAGTGGTGGACCTCTGATGCTAACCATCCATGGTAGTAAACATAGTAGGTTGGCTCCATTCTCACATTGACCTTGAAACAATAGAGATAGCTTCTTTCAATAGAGCTAGCTTGGAGAGGTGGTGGACCTTAAAACCACCTAGGGCTAAAGTCTCCATAAGATAACGGGTAGTAGATTGGACCTAGTTTTAATGTAATCACTAAACTACTATAGAACTTGCATCTCAATGTCCAAGTAGGCCTTAATTCTTTAGTGGTGGATATTGGCTCAAGAACCCCTCCCTATTTTAGTGACATAGCTTGGACAAGTGGTGGACCTAGTTTTAAATCTCATTGTCGAAGGACAAGTAGTGTAAGACCGTGCTTCCTAGTAGTCATTGCTTTTGAAAATGTAAGCAATGTTGGACAAGTTTTGGACCTACTCTTAATGACCAATTTCAATTTCTAATCTCCAAGTAGCCCTTGAGATAGCCGAACTACTAATGCAAGAACAAAGTGGTTGGTATTGTATAGTGGACTAGGGTTACTATGTTCAAGCATAGTTTGGACAAGTGGCGGACCTAGCTTTAATGGCCAATGACTAAGGTGAAATATTAATGCAAACACAAAATGGTTGTCCGGAAGACCAAGTGGTGGAAAGTGGATGAGGCCTACTAAGAGTATAGCGTGGACAAGTGGTGGACTAGTTTTAATGGCCAATGCCATTTGTGATGGAAGAAGAAGTTGGTTGGTGGACCAAGTGGTGGATAGTGGACTAGGTTTACTATCTACTTTTAATGGAAAATTCCAAAGATGAAATATTAATGCAAGAGAAAAATGGTTGGACAATTGGAGGTGGAACCCAGTCGCGGATAATGCTATTTTAGAGTAGTACATGGATGAAATATTAATGCAAGAGCAAAATGGTTGGACAATTGGAGGTGGAACCCAATCGCGGATAATGCTATTTTAGAGTAGTACATGGACAAGTGGTGGACCTAGTTTCAATTGCCCATGACTAAGGTGAACTACTAATACAAAAACAAAGTGGTTGTTGGCGAGCAGAACAAGTCATGGAAATGGACAAGGCCTACTAGAAGTATAGATTGGACAAGTGGTGGACCTAATTTGAATGTCCAATGTCGAAGGTGAAATATTAATGCAAGAGAAAAATGGTTGGACAATTGACAGTGGAGCCCAGTGGCGGATAGTGCCATGTTAGCGTAGTAACACTTGGACAAGTGGTGTACCTAGTTTTAATGGTCCATGCCTAAGGTGAACTACTAATGCAAAAACAAAGTGGTTGGCGGGCAGAACAAGTGGTGGCAAAGGATAGGACATTGCCACCCTATAGCTTGGACAAGTGGTGAACTTAGTTTTAATGGCCAATGCTGAAGGTAAAATGGGTCCCGATTGCAGATAGTGGACTAGGCCTACCATGTTAGACTACATGTTGAACAAGTGAGTCGTGTAGGTTTTGAACTAAGATCTTGCTTCCCAATGTGAAGGGCTCCAAAAGCAACAGAACCAGTCATGGAAGAGGGAATATGAACAACTTAATTGTCCCTTTTTGTGCTTTAATTCTATGTAGGTGGCCTTTGAAACTGATATGAAACTTGTGTCTCTCTAGACTTTTTAGGGCTAGGATGCTTAAGTTGGGTACCCCAAAAGTTTTAACTTGAAAACGGTATTAAGAAACACCTTTTGGTCTAGGTGTTTACATTATCTTGCAAGCTTTCAACCTAGCCCTTGGTTGCTATATTTTGAGTTCCCAGTCAAAAGTTATGACAGAACAGGCAACTTGGACTTGAAACAGGATAATAAAACTCAAAACAGGCTATATTTGAAGTTTAGGTCCCATATGTGCCATGAGACACAAACCACGATTCAGGTCATTATCCTTATAATCTTAAAGGCCATGTTTGTTACTTATGTAGCATTCGCACACAAAAAACACAAACATGTCGCTTTCACGCACAACATGAAATAGGTATTGCTACATAGGTCGTCATAAAAGGAACAGGCCACTATTGCCATCGCCAAGCATGTTGCCATCGTAGAGTAGGTCACTATTGCAAACCAGGTTGCTATTGCAAATGGTATCACCATCACAAAACAAGTCAACATTGCAGAACAACTTGCCATCACCATCTGAGAAAACCAGGTCGCTATTGCCATCATCGAGCAGGTCGCCATCACAAAGCAGGTTGCACCATCACATAGCAGGTCTCTATTGAACAGTAGGTCATTCTTGTAGAGGAGGTCGCTATTGTGGAACACATTGACACAACAAAACAGGTCGACACAGTAGAACAGGTACATCTCTCTCTCTCTCTCTCTCTCTCTCTCTCTCTCTCTCTCTCTCTCTCTCTCTCTCTCTCTCTCTCTCTCTCTCCCTCGCTCTCTCTCTCTCTCTCATCAATTCTCTGTTATTCTTTTTTCTAGAGAGACATAATTTGTGTTTTTAGGTTTTAGGGTTTAGTATTGTTATTAAGAAAATACACATATTGTATTACTATGCAAATACACATATTTCAAACATACAGAGATATGCAAATATATTGTTTGTGTAATATTATATACATAGTGTATTGACAGTAAACATGAATGACATGTCGACTTACTTGTGTCAATTGCTTAAATCTTGGTTTGGCCAAATGGTTGATCTTTGTTGAGTTGCTGATGTCTACTTTCTTTGTCTGTGTTTCTGAAATGGCTGAAATATGAAATATGTGAGCTAGAATTTTGGTGGATGTATAATGTTGGGGTTTTTCTTGGTGTTACTGGTTGGGCAAGTGGTGGACAGTGTTTGGCTATAGATGCAAAAAATGTGATTCAAAAAGGGCTGGATTTGAATTTAGGCGGGACAAAGACATCCTTTTAACTGAACTTGCTTTCAAATTTGAATCTGGATGGGAAATTTTGAATTTAAGCGAGACGGTGAAATTGATTTAGGTGGGATTATTTAAATTTTAGCAACTTGATTTGAATTTAGGGTGGATTATCTAAATTTGGGTGGTTAAATTCAAATTTAGACGAGATTATTTAAATTTGGGCGATTAAATTCAAGTTTAGTCGAGATTATTTAAATTTAGGGAGTTTCATTTAAATCGAGCTAGCTTAGACAAGCGGTGGACCTTAAAACAAAACACAATGGATAATAGGTTGGACAAGTGGTGCACCTCCTCCCCAAACCGTCCATGGGGGTAATTATGGTAGCTACACTCCATTCACACATTGACCTTCAAAAAATAGAGATAGCTTCTTTCAATAGAATAAGCTTTGACATGTCCTGGACCTTCAAACCACCTTGGGCTCAAACCTTTATAACACAAGGGATAGTAGGTTGGACAAGTGGTGGACCCCTGCCCCAGACCATCCATGGTAGTAAACATACTAGCTGCACTCCATTCACACATTGACCTTCAAACAATAGAGATAGGACTATTGAATAGAGATAACTTGGACAGGTGGTGGACCTTCAAACCACCTTGGGCTAAAACCTCCTCAACATAATGGATAGTGTGTTGGACAAGTGTTGGACCTCTACGCAAAACCATCCATGCTATCACAATAGAGAAAGGACTATTCAATAGATCTATCTTGGACAAGTGGTGGACCTTCAAACCACCTTGGTCTTAAATCTCCACAACAAAATGTTTAGTAGGTTGAGCAAGTGGTGGAATTTTACCCCAAACCATCCAGGGTAGTAAACCTACTAGCTACACTCTATTCACACATTGACCTTCAAACAATAGAGGTAGGATTTTTCAATAGAGCTATCTTGGACAGGTGTGGAACTTCAAACCACCTAGGGATAAAACCTCCATAACACAATGGATAGCAGGTTGGAGAAGTGGTGGACCTCTACCCCAAACTGTCCATGGTAGTAAACATAGTAGCTATACTCCATTCACACTTTGACCTTCAAGCAATAGAGGTAGGACTCTTCAATATATCTTTCTTGGAAATATGATGGACCTTCAAACCACCATGGGCTAAAACCTCCATAGCACAATGGTTAGTAGACTGGACAAGTGGTGGACCTCTATCTTAGACCATCCACGTGATCAGACTAGAGATAGGACTATTCAATAGAGCTAGCTTGGACAGGTGGTGAACCTTCAAACCACCTTGGGCTAAAACCTCTATCACACAATGGTTAATAGGTTGGACAAGTGGTCCGCAATCTTTTGATAGAAGTGTAGCACCGCTTCCTTAACTATGTAGAAACAGTATTCCCATCACCATATTTTCTAGCATTTTCTAGCCCCAATCAAAGTGGATAAATGATGACCAACTTACTATATCACAACATAGCTTGGACAAGTGGTGGACCTAGTTCCAATGTCATCACTAAATAGCTATAGAACCTACATATCAATGTCCAAGTAATCCTTAATTATCTCAATGGAATCAACATTTAAGAAGTAGTGCATATTGGCTCAAGAACCCCTTCTAAATTTAAGTGGCATAGCTTGGAAAAGTGGTGGTCCTAGTTTTAAAGCTCAATGTCAAGAAACCCTTCACAATTTAAGTGGCATAGCTTGGACAAGTGATGGCCCTAGTTTTAAAGCTTAATGTCCAAGTGAACTAGTGCATGACCCTACTTCCTAGTGTCCAAGTAGTCGTTGCGCCAAACCATCCATGATAGTAAACATAGTAGCTCTTCCCCATTCAACTATTGACCTTGAAACAATAGAGATAGCTTCTTTCAATAGAGCTAGGTTTGACAAGTGGTGGACCTTAAAACCACCTTGGGTTAAAACCTCCATAACAAAATGGTTAGTAGGTTGGACATCTGTCCAAACCATCCCTAGTAGTAAACATAGTAGCTACACTCCATTCACACATTGACCTTCAAACAATAGAGATAGGACTATTCAATAGAGCTAGCTTGTACACGTGGTGGACCTTCAAAACACCTTGAGCTAAGACCTCCATAACACAATGGATACTAGGTTGGACAACTGTTGAACCTCTTCGCAAAACCATCCATGCTATCACAATAGAGATAGGAGTATTCAATAGAGCTAGGTTGGATATGTGGTCGACCTTCAAACCACCTTGGGCTAAAACATCCATAGCACAATGGCTAGTAGGTTGGACCTCTACCCCAAACCATACATGGTAGTAAACATAGTAGCTACACTTCATCCACACATTGACCTGCAAAAAATAGAGATAGATTCTTTCAATAGAGCTAGCTTGGCGAGATGGTGGACCTTTGAACAACCTTGGGCTAAAACATCTATAACACAATGGTAAGTAGGTTGAGTGGTGAACCTCTGCCGCAAACCATCCATGGTATTAAATATAGTAGCTACATTCCATTCACAAATTGACCTTCAAACAATAGAGATAGATTCTATCAATAGATCTAGCTTTGCCAGGTGGTGGACCTTCAAATAGTCTTGGGCTAAAACATTGATAACACAATGGATACTGGATTGTACCAGTGTTGGATCTTTACCCCAAACCATCCGTGCTATCAAAGTAGAGATAGGACTATTCAATAGAGATAGCTTGGATAGGTGGTCACCTTCAAACCACCTTGGTCTAGAACCTCCATAACACAATGGTTAGTAGGTTGGACAAGTGATGTACCTATGCCCCAAACCATCCATGGTAGTAAACATAGTAGCTACACTCCATGCACACATTGATCTTTAAACAATAGAGATAGTTCTTTAAAAAAACATGCTAGCTTGTACAGGTGGTGGACTTTCAAACAACCTTTGGCTAAAACCTGCAGAACACAATGGTTAGTAGGTTGGACAAGTGGTGGACCTCTTCCCCAAACCATCCCTGGTAATCAAAAAAGTAGACACTCCATTCATACATTGACCTTCAACCAATAGAGATAGATGCTTTCAATAGATGTAGCTTGGACATGACCTTCAAACAATAGAGATAGCTTCTTTCAATACATCTAGATTGGACACGTGGTGGACCTTCAAACCACCTTGGGCTAAAACCTTTATAACACAAGGGATAGTAAATTACACAAGTGACTGACCTCTACCCAAAACACATCCATGCTATCAGAGTAGAGATAGCATTATTCACTATAGCTAGCTTGGACAGGTGGTGGACCTTCAAACCACCTTGGTCTAAAACCTCCATAACACAATGGTTCGTAGGTTGGACAAGTGATGGACCTCTATCCCAAAACCTCCATGGTAGTGAACATAGTAGATAATGTCCATTCACCTTTTGACCTTCAAACAATATCGTTTTAGCTTCTTTCAATAGAGCTAGCTTGGATAGGTTGGTGGACCTTCAAACAACCTTTGGCTAAAACCTCCATAGCACAATGGCTGCTAGGTTGGACAAATGGTGGAGCTCTACCCCAAACCATTCATACGGTAGTAAACATAGTGGCTACATCCATTCACACATTGACCTTTAAACAATAGAGATAGCTTCTTTCAAAGATCTAGCTTGGATAAGTGGTAGACCTGCAAACCGTCTTCGACTAAAACCTTTATAGCAAAATAGATAGAAGGTTGGAGATCTGTTGGACCTCTACCCAAAACTATCCACGCTATCAAAGTAGAGATAGGACTATTCAATAGAGCTAGCTTGGACAGGTGTTGATCCTTAAACCACCTTCGGCTAAAACCTGCATAACAAAATGGTTAGTAGGTTGGGCAAGTGATGCACCTCTGCCCAATCCATCCATGGTAGTAAACACAGTATCTACACTCCATTCACACTTTGACCTTCAAACATTACAGATAAATTCTATAAACCACCTTGAGCTAAAACCTCAACTACATAATGGATATACTCCATTCAAACATTGCGCTTCAAACAATAGCGATAGATTCTTTCAATAGAGCTAGCTTGGACAGGTGGTGGACCTTCAAATAACTTTCGGCTATAACCTCCATAACACAATGGCTACTACGTTGGACAAGTGATGGACCTCTGTCTCAAACCATCCTTGGTAGTAAACATAGTAGCTCCACTCCATTCACACATTGATCTTCAAACAAAAGAGATAGCTTCTTTCAATAGATCGAGCTTGGACATGTGGTGGACCTTCAAACCACCTTGGGATAAAACCTCAATAATACAATGGATAGTAGTTTGGAAAAGTGTTGGACCTCTACCCTAAACCATCAACATAATTAGAGTAGAGATAGGACTATTTACACTAGGTTGGTAACCTAACAGGACATAAAAGTGTCCTTTCAGGGTTTTGAAAAAAACCTCCAAAACCATAGTAGATCCACTCATTTTGTAAAATCCTTTCATGAGGTTATAGTTCAAGGCGTGATACACATGGAAAAAATAAGAAACTTGTAAAATTTCTCATTTTTTGGTCACACCAAGCCTCCAAAGTTGATGGACCAGTACATTTTTATCAAAACAATCATTTCTTACGTTTTGTTGCATAAAAATAATATTAGGGAGTTTTGTAGGAATTGAGATAAATTTCCTAGTTAACTTCAATGGGTTGGTGATTAGAACATATGATTGCTTCTCACTCACTATTTTTTGTTTTGCGAAAAGAAATAGGTACAAAAATGTTGAATTTTTACCATTCTGCAAACCTATCATCAAAGTTTCTATAGCCACGCTCAATACAAATAATATATGCATGTTTTCTTAGTTCCCTATTGTCCTTTAGGTTCATAAGGAGCCATGGATCATGTAAAAATAATAACACATCTCTTACCAAGGGGAATCTTGGGGACAAAGATGAAGTGCTAAATACAGCAAACATGAAAAAACTGGGTTCAACAATATTAGTTGTAGAATCCCATAGAAACTATTCAATATCTAGCCAAATTTGATCCTTATGACTAGATATGGTTACTACCTACAAAATGCATGTAGTTGTCACAAGAAACTAACAATATTGAAAAAGCTATACTTGATATACTAGAATGTTTCGTTTTCTTCTATAACTGAAAAAATCAACCATCGTTGTCTAGTATGAAAAATAAGGTATTAGGTGCCCCAAAACTCAAGGAACATTAGCTTTATGTTACAATATGTGACATAGAAAATCAAAACTGCATTTGGATATCATGAAAGCCACCAAAAAAATCATAGAAGAGCTAAAATTGGCTAAAAAACAAGGATTGATAATTTTTGTAATTTGGTCATAACTTACAACTTTAACATTTATTTCTCCTTAGAAGCATCAGGACATGTTGAGGACTACTAACGATAGTTCTCTAGCATTATAGACCTCACAAACATGAATTCTAGAGTGGTATAGTTGCAAAAAGTCAAAAACAGGACCCGTTTTTTCACAAAGTTTAGGTTGTGAAATGTTGTGCAAGGACAAGGTTAAAGATGAAATTGATATTCCAAAAAAATGACGAGTTTTTTTCAGCTCATGAGACAACTTTCTAGATAGATAGCACCTCAAAATCCATTTTGAGACTCTTGACATAATTCAAGGAAAATGGTCACTTAACAGGACATAAAAGTGTCCCATTACCAACTAGTGTTAATAGAGCTAGCTTGGACAGGTGGTGAAGCTTTAAACCACCTTGGTCTAAAACCTCCATAAAAGAATTGTTAGTATGTTGGACAAGTGGTAAAACGTTTTCCCAAAATGTCCATGGTAGTAAACATAGTAGCTACACTCCGATCCATTCACAAATTGACCTTCAAACACCTAGGGCTAAAACCTCCATAACACAATGGATAGTAGGTTGGACAAGCCATGGACCTCTACCCCAAACCATCCATGGTAGTACACATAGTAGCTACACTCCATTCACACATTGACCTTCAAACAATAGAGATATCTTCTTTCAATAGGGTTAGCTTGGATAGGTGGTGGACCTTCAAACTACCTTGGGCTAAAAACTTTATAACACAAGGGATAGTAGGTTGGACGAGTGGTGGACCTGTGCCCTGGACTAGCCATGGTAGTAAACATAGTAGCTACACTCCATTCACACATTGATCTTCAAACATTAGAGATAGGACTATTGAATAGTGCTACCTTGGACAGGTGGTGGACCTTCAAACCACCTTGGGCTAAACCCACCATAACAGAAGGGATAGTAGGTTGGACAATTTATGTCCCAAACCATGCATGGTAATAGAGATAGTAGTTACACTACATTCACACATTGACCTTGAGATAATAGAGATAGCTTGAGTAAGTGGTCCACCTTCACACCACCCTAGGCTAAAACCCCCATAAAACAATGGATAGTAGGTTGGACAAGTAGTGGACCTCTGCCCCACACTATCCATGGTAGTAAACATAGTAGTTACACTCCATTCACACATTGACCTTCGAATAATAGAGCTAGCTTCTTTCAATAGAGCTAGCTTGAAACCACCTTGTCCTAAAGACTCCATGACACAATGGATAGTACGCTAAAATATTGGTGGACCTCCACCCGAAACCATCCATATCAGTAAACACAGTAGCTACACTCCATTCACACATTGACCTTCAAACAAAAGAGATAACTTATTTCAATGGAGCTAGCTTGAGCATGTGGTGGACCTTCAAACAACCTTGGGCTAAAACCTCCATAACACAATGGATATTAGGGTGGAATGTTGGTGAACCTTTTCCGCAAACCATCCATAGTAGTAAACAAAGTAGCTACACTCCAATGTACACATTGACTTCAAATAATAGAGATAGATTTGTTAAGTAGATCTAACTTGGACAAGTGATGGACCTTCAAACCAACCTTGGCTAGAACCTCCAAAACACAATGGATAGTAGGTTGGAAAAGTGGAGGACCTCTGCTCCTGTGAGGTCCCCACCCCACCGTATCAAACAGAGGATCTGATGGGTGAACCTGGTGGCTACTAGATCTATAGAGGAAGAAAACAAAGTGATTCAGGGTTCAACTAGCGGATGATCTCTCATCACAAAGTGAGTCGAGTTCGAGCCTACTAGCAATGAGATCTAGCTCCACCTCACAGGGGAAGCGTACTTAACCTATCTAGCGATCCTAAGACCCACCTTCCAAGAGGAGATAAATCCCGAGTGCCTTTTTCCCCATGTTTCAGAGGCACGTACACTTGAGACTTCGCCGCTCTAGGGGAAGTGAGTATTAATAGTATCGATTTAAACACTATGGGGACAGAGAGTTCCCGACCAATCAAGACCACCCTTCTCATAGTCATTGGCAGCCCGAGCCAAGCCCCCACTTTCCACCCCCACACTCACACTTTCTTGTGTGTCCTAACTATTACCACAATGGTTGTTCAACATAAAAATTCCTTGATTAGATTCTGAGTCACAATGTTCGTTAAGACAGCCCTTCAATCAGTATTCCAAAGCGGCACCAAGACAGTATTCTAGTAAAAATTCTACTCAAACTTATTCATTAAAATTCCAATGTTCTCGAGGTACAACATCTCCCCTCCAACGAGAGTTTACTCCTCCCGTTGTCGCTTAGCTGCCCATACAACTAGGTATGTCCACCGCATAGAAGGCACGACATGGACATTCCCACCGCATAGAAAGCAAGACGTGGGTTCCCACCGCATAGAAAGCAAGTCGTGGGTATCCACCGCATAGAAAGCAAGTCATGGATTCAAGAGCCCTTAACCAGGAACTCTGCCCCCTGTGACCAGGAGGGGGATCATGACTAATTCAACATTGGAAATAGAATGAACATGTCGAGCTAAATTTTCCCTAGCAGACATTCTTTCCTATTGCAAACAGTATATCCTTCAATCATTTCTTTCCTACTTTAGACTTAATGTACAAATGAATTCAAATGCTGAGGTCTCCGTTGGATTTCTCCAACGTGTTTGGGGATATGTTCTTTCCTAGCTAAACGTGTGCAATGTTAAATAAAACAACTTGAATAAAATTGTGACCTACCTCTTCCATTTCTTCGTCAATGGCCGGTGAGATGGCCGGTGCTTGTCCGTCCATGGGAGCTTTTCCTTTCCCATTCACATTGCTCGTTCCCACCTCGCGATCGTGGGCACCACCGAAGCGAGTTCTCTTAACCGGGGCCATTTTATACTCACTACTTTAAATGATAACTTGAAGTAAAGAGCTAATGTCGGAGAGCATCATAACAATCCACATGGCAGATTAGAATCATTGAACAATCCTCCTTATGCAAGAGGGTTAGATTTTTCCTTCGAGACCTAGTAACTTTTTGGGTAATACTTTACTTGTCCTATGGGAACCGCTCTAAAGTTAATCACTTATCTTTGATGATTAAGAATTCAGAATTTTACTAATTAAATTATAAGAGATATGAATTAAGCAAGTTCAATCACTTTCCTAGTGCAATTAGAAAGATGCAGAATTTCCGCATGCATGGGTGATAGAAATTCTATTCTTAGTGACTTAATGATGGATTAATTTTTCCTTAATCACATCTTAATGTGTGAGAAGATTGAATCTAACTTAGTTATGACAATATTGAGTGGTAAAAGAAAGAATTTCATCAAATCTACATCATTACCGGCTTGTCAATTAATTACTATGTTGCCTATAGAGAGAAATCTCTCCTAATCATGCATTTATCATTGATTAAGAGTGATGAATGGCTGCATAATCATCTACTGGTTGATGATTATATAATGGAGTATAACTATGGAGATTTAGAGTACAACTATTGGGAATTATAGCTAGGATTAAGCATAGTAGATGAGAATTTTAAGAGGATGATGAAGAGTTTTACAGACGAGCATAAATTAAATCATGATTACTGTGATTAGGGGCTGAAAGTCCTCTCAAATTTCTGATCCAATTGAGTTCTCAAGATGAGAATTCGGCAGCACTTCCCTCCTTGCTTCTCCATCAAAAACTCTGTGTGCCGGCAGCACCTTCCCAAGGTGTGTGTAGGTGTGTGTGTGTGGGTATATGTATGAGCATGTGTGTGTGTGTGTGTGTGTGTGTGTGTGTGTGAGCACACCTTTAAATAGGCTCCTCAAGGCTGAAAATGGACCTCGGTTGCTATAAGCATCTGAGTGAGCACTCCCTCCTTGCATTGGCAAGTCTAGTTGCCTACCCACCAAGTGTCCAGTTAGCTAGTCTAACTGACTCTCACACCCACTCTCTAGCTTGTAAACTCTCCTACAACTCACACAAGACAAAAGGGCACCCCCTAGCTGCAAAATCTGGCTCAGAGTGGCCTGGAACCTGCTCCCACACAGCCTCGAGCTCCGGTGCCTCCCCACACAACTTTAGGAAAAAATGGTTTTAGGCTAAAACGTCCCATATGAGTTCGAATTTAATTCCATAAATTGCTATGCTAAGCTCTAACTAAGGCGTACTAGTCCGAGTACCTGCCATATGTAGCAGCCCTCGGGGTCCGAAAATGCATTTTTTCAATTCGGGGTACGAGTGCAGTTTTTTGAGACGGTCAAAACTGGACGGGTCGGGTGACCAAAAACTTACTATTTTTGGAAGTTTTTTTCTTTCACATTTCGAAGCTTTAGAACATTCTTAACATCATGGCACTGACAGAATTCGGAAAACTGCTAAAAATAGTAACTTTTTTCATTATATTCATTTCATGGTACAGTGGTGCTCTTTTTGGTCGCGGTCAAAGACCTTACAACCTCCCCAACGTGAAGAATTTGAGATGTCCTCATCTCAAGAATGTGTTTGGGTAATCTTTTATGAGCGTTGGTTCGTCCTCCCAAGTTGCATCTTCTTCAGGATAATCCTTCCACTTTACTAGATGCTCCGTGATAGTTCTGTTGCGTAACTTCCTTTCCCTTGTTTCAAGTACATAGTCAGGTTGGAGCTCAAGAACTCCTTGTGCTCGCATGACTATCTGATCTGAGTCCAATAATTGATCAGGATTAGGAATATAGGGTTTGAGTAAGCTGACGTGGAATACATCATGAACCTTTAAGTTTGTAGGTAACTTTAGCTTGTAGGCCTGGTCACTCACAACCTTAACAATCTCGAATGGTCCACAATATCTTGGGCTTAGCTTCTTATATCTACCTAGTGATAAGTTTATTTTCTTTGGTCGGACTCGTAGAAAAACCTTATCTCCTTCTCTGAAAGTTATTTCCGAACGGTTCTTATCTGCATAGTGCTTCTGTCTATCCTGAGCGGCCTAAATGTTTTGGCGAATAGCTCTACTCTGAGCTTCCATATCTTCTTACATCTTCATAGAGGCTTCCACCCTGATGGTTGGATCTGAGAAGTTCAGTGGTGCTAAACAGTCCTGTCCATAAAGAGCTTTGAAGGGTGACATTCCAATGCTTCGGTGTTCGTAAGAATTATAAGCATACTCCACCAAAGGTAGATATTGTAGCCACTTCTTTGGCTCTTGCGAACTATAGGCTCTGAGAATGTCCTCAATGACATGATTAACTCTTTCAGTTTGCCCATCTGTCTATGGATGATACACTGTACTGAAGGCTAATTGTGACCCAATAGATTGGAAAAGAGAAGTCCAGAATTTTGATGTAAACTTGGCATCTCTATCACTCACGATACGCTTGGGTAGACCATGTAACCTAAAAATTTCCTTGATGAATACTTGGCTAATATCTGAGTCTATAAAGATTGTCTTTACAGGTATTAGATGAGCCACTTTCGTGAGCATATCAACAACCACGAAAACAGAATCATAATCTCCTGTAGAAGGTAATCCTGTAACAAAATCCATACTGATGCATTCCCATTTCATCTGGGGTATGTCAAGAGGTTGAAGTTTCCCTGGTAACTTGATCCTTTCATCTTTTATCCACGCTGACAAGAAGATATTTCCTCACATAGTGACGTATGTCTCCTTTCATTCCAGAACAAAAGTAACTCCTTCTGACAGCATGAAGAGTCTTAGCATAGCCTGGATGTCCAGATGTAAGGCTATCGTGTGCTTCATACAAAATAGCCTTCTTTAAAGCTGGGTCTCTGGGTACACAGAGTCTATGTCTGTAGTAAAGACATCCTCCCATAAGAGAGTAATCTTTAGCTTCAGGCATCTTATCCTGCTGGACTAATGATACTATTTGCTGGTACTCTGGATCTACCAAGGATGCTTCTTTGATTCTATCCCAGATAGGGTTATTTGGAATAGAGATAGCCCCGAGAAAAGATTTTCGGCTAAGACCATCTGCAACTGCATTTTCCTTCCTTGGTCTATACTTTATGTCAAGGTCATACTCCTGTAATAGCTCTATCCATCGCCGTTGTCGCATGTTGAGAATAGGTTGAGTAAAAATCCATTTAAAGCTCTTGTGGTCTGTAACCAGCTGAAACTTGCGTCCGAGAAGATAATGTATCCATAGCTTCAGCGCATGTATAACTGCTTAAAGTTCCAAATCATGAGTAGGATAATTCTTCTCATGATCCCTCAGCTTTCGCGAAGTATACGCCATCGGTCTTCCTTCTTGAGTAAGAACTCCGCCTAGAGAAAATTTGATAGCATTGGTCGCTACTTCAAATTCCTTACAAAAATCTGGGAGCTTTAAAATAGGAGCTGAGACCAAGAATTCTTTTAGCCTAGCAAAGCTAGACTCGTGCTCGATCTTCCATTCGATCCTCATTCCTTTCTTTAGGAGTTTCGTCAAAGGTGCAGCAATACGTGCATAATCCTTGATAAAAATCCTGTACCATCCCGTTATCTCAAGAAATCCTCTTACTTCACTGACAGTAGATGGTTGAGGCCAATCAACGATATCCTTGAGTTTGTCTGGGTCCACTGAAATCCCTTCGGCCGATATGAAAAATCCAAGATAATTGACCTTTGGTGAGAAAAAGGTGCACTTGCTCTCTTTAGAATAAAGTTGTTGTTCCCGAAGAACATCAAGTACTTTGCGAACATGTTCTTCGTGATCTGCCTTGTTCTTAGAATAGATCAGAATGTCATCAAAGAAAACCAAGACAAAATCATCCAGGTAACGTCTGAAATATCCTGCATAAGTCGATTGAAGCTTGCAGGAGCATTTGTTAGACCAAAAGACATTACTGTGAATTCGTAGTGTCCATACCTAGTGTTGAAAGCTGTCTTCGGAATATCTGATTCCTTGATCCTGATTTGGTAATATCCTAACTTTAGATCAATCTTTGTAAACATTTTGGCACCGTGGAGCGTGTCTAAGAGTTCGTCGATCCTTGGAATTGGATACTTGTTCTTGACAGTTACCTCGTTTAGTCCACGGTAGTCTATGCATAGCCTTAAGGTTCCATCCTTCTTCTTCTGAAAAAGAACTGGAGCACCCCAAGGAGAAGTATTGGGTTGAATGAATCCTTGTTCAATGAGTTGCCTAAGTTGTTCCTTGAGTTCGATGGCCTCTCGAAGTGACATTTTTTAAGGTCTTTTTGAGATAGGTTCACATCCAGGGATAGTCTCAATCTCATGATCTACCTCTCTATGTGGCCGAAGATTCGTAAGGTATTCAGGGAATACATCATCATACTCCCTCAACCAGTCTAGTCGAAGTGAGGTATCTGATTGGTCCACTTTGTTGAGCTTTATCACATAAATTAGCGGCCCCTTTCTCAGTCCCTTCAAGAGTCTGTTGGCCTTAACTAGAGTAGCCCTAGGTCTCCCATTTTCCCCCTAGATTAAGTCTTCATTACCCAAATTATCTGTAAAGGTAAAGTTCCCCTGTGCACAATGGATGTGGGCCTTATTTTGCTTTAGCCAGTCCTTTCCTAGTATCCCATCAAAGAATCCCATTAGGCAAAATTTAGACTCACAAAGGGGCCCTTTAAGGAGTTTGACTTTACCCCTCTCTACCAAAATGGACGCATGGATAAATTTTTGGAAACAAACTCCAAAGGTTGCGGAGGTTTGACAGTTAGAATGTCCTCTTCAAGCTCTACCTGTTGGAATTAGGGTTGCAGAGAAACACACACAGCTTGGAGAAGACGAAGGAAGCTCAAGGTACACAATAGAGAGTGTATTCCTTAGTGTGCAATGGAAAGATAGATAGCCCTAGAGTGATGGGCGTATATACAATGCACGGGGGAAAAAACCTCCTAAAGAGGGAAAAAATGCCCCGGCGGTCCTAGTGTGTTCACACACATCACTACCACATGTATATGGTAACAAATCCCCCCTGGAGTGATGCGGTGAACGAGAGCTGGCACATGAGTAAAGGGAAGTGCCATGCCCTGAGGACAGGATCAGTCCACAAAGGGGAGTAAGCCCAAAGCTTTGCGGAAAGCTTCAAGCTTCTCACGAGACAATGCCTTTGTGAAAAGATCTGCAAGGTTGTCCTGTGTTGGCACATAAGCCAAGCTGATCTCTCCTGCTGAGAGCCTCTCCCTGACATAGTGGTAATGCACCTCAATGTGCTTTGTGCGAGCATGAAAAACTGGGTTCCTCGCAACTGCCAATGCGCTCTGACTGTCAGTGTAGATAGTGTTGGCAGTGTCCTGTCCAACACCCAAGTCAGCCATAAGGCGTCTGAGCCATACACACTCAACCGTAGCTGTGAAGACTGCCCTGTACTCAGCCTCACAACTCGAAGTGGCCACAGTAGGTTGCTTCTTGCTCAACCATGATATACATGAACTGCCAAGCATGAAACAAAAACCACTTGTGGACACTCGCGTGTCAAAACAACCAGCCCAATCTGAGTCCGAAAAAGCATGTAAGTCTGGCGGCAATGATCCCCCCTTGGGATAAAACAAGCCAAGATGTAAAGTGCCACTAAGGTAGCGGAAAATCCTCTTGACAGCCTGCCAATGCTTAGACCCTGGGCTATGCATAAATCTGCTGACCTGCGAGATTGCAAACTGAATATCTGGCCTCGTGTTGCATACATAAATGAGGCAGCCAACAGCAGTTTGGTAAAGAGTGACATCAGCAGGATCGCCAGCATCATGTAGACTCAACTTCAAACCTGTTTCCATGGGAGTGGCAATAGGTTTGCAATCCTCAAGTCCAAACTTACATAGCAATGTCTCTATGTAACTTTTCTGACACAAGGCAATACCACCATCACACTGCTTAAACTGTATACCCAAGTAATGATGCAACAGCCCCAAATCTTTCATCTTGAAAGTAGCATTCAAATCAGCCTTAAATTCAGCAATATGTCTCTCATTTGGTCCAGTGATCAGCAAATCATCAACATAAAGAACCACAATGAGAAATACATCATCCTCACGCTTTACATACAATGTGCTTTCTGTTGGACTGTTACGAAAGCCTCGTTTAACCAAATGAGTGTCAGCTTTCTCATACCAAGCACGAGGAGATTGCTTCAACCCATACAAAGCTTTCTTACATTTGCACACTTTGTCCTCTTGTCCTTTTATGACAAAACCGCGAGGCTGCGTTACATAAACTTCCTCAAATATGTCACCATTCAAGAAAGCAGTAACAATGTCTGATTGATGTACATCCCAACCAAAATGAGCTGCCAATGCACATAGAAAACGCACAGTAGTCATACGACAAGTGGGAGCAAAAGTCTCTTCATAATCTATGCCTTTTTGTTGTGCATAACCCTTTGCAACAAGTCGAGCCTTATGGCGATCGATCTCACCATCCGGCTTGCGTTTCAACTTGTAAACCCACTTCGTACCAATGGCCTTTTTGCCAGGAGGCAAATCACATAAAGTCCATGTGTCATTCTCTATAAGTGCATCATATTCTGATTTCATGGCAGCAATCCAATTTTCTGAATTCTGTGCTTCATCAAAAGACAGAGGCTCCTCAACATCATGTAAACTAGACACAGCCAAAGCATAACAATCTGATGCATAAGATGCATGGCGAGAGCCTGAACGAGTACGACTAGATAAAGGTGCATCCAATTTACTGTCACGCAAAGTGTGCACCAGCCATTTTGGCATACCTCTAGCCTGCTCATTTTCAGCCCTTTCCTCATCAAGTACATCATGTACATCTGCATCAGTAATAGGCTGTTCTAAAACATTTTCAGAAACCCCCATAGGCTGTACATTTGCCTCATTGGAACTTACATTCGTATTTCCACCACTGAAAAGAGGCAACAAAGTGTCATAAATGTCCTGTGAGCTTACATTACTGTCTCTAGTACATGACAGCAAGGGTTGAACAGAATCTTCCACAAACACTACATCCCGTGAAACCAAAATACGTTTTGTTTGCGGATGATACAACCTGTAACCTTTGCTTTCAGCACTATAACCAACAAAAATACATTTGACAGCCTTATCATCCAATTTTCTGCGCTGCACTCGTGGCACCAAAGCATATGCCAAACAGCCAAAAACACGCATGTGCTCAATAGAAGGTTTTCTATCATGCCATGCTTCATATGGAGTAATAGACTGCAAAGCTTTCGTAGGACACCTGTTAAGTACATAAGTGGCACACATGATGGCCTCAAGCCAAAAAGAATGCGGCAAAGCTTGACTTTTGACCATACATCGTGCCATTTCCGTTAGTGACCTGTTTTTCCTCTCAGCAACACCATTTTGCTGAGGTGTATAAGGCACTGTACATTGGTGTTTTATCCCACGACTAGCCAGAAATGCATTAAATTCATGAGACATATACTCCCCCCCTCGATCGGAACGGAGGGTGCCCATAGTACATTTTGAGACATTTTCAGCCATAGCCAAAAATTGTTTGAAGCACATAAAAACTTCGGACTTCGCTTTAAGCGGAAATACCCACGCATGCCTGGAGTAATCATCAATGAAAGTCACGAAGTACAGGTAATTGCCCAAGGACGGAGTTTGCATGGGCCCACAAACGTCACTATGCACAAGCTGCAACCTGCATGTAGCCCTAACTGAACCATCCTTTGGAAACTTAGAACGCTGCATTTTACCCAGAATACAGCCTTCACAAACATGTTTGATAGGTGCATCAAGAGGCGGCAAAGAAGCAACCATATCAGATTTCTGCAAACGCAGCAAACTGGCAAAATTCAGATGACCAAAATGTGCATGCCAAAGTTTTGCATCTGAAATAGCCCTTGAATCTGCAACAGCATTTGCAAAATTTTGTCCACACTTGTCATACAAAGTGAGCTTATACAGCCCACGGCACAAAAGCCCAGATGCAACAATTTCATCACCAAAACTGAGATCATGAACTGTACATCTGTCATCCACAAATTTGACTACAAGTCCAAGTCTAGCAAGTGCGGATACAGACAATAGATTCTTCTTGATCCCAGGTACATAAAGTGCATCAACAAGTGTGAAGGAACTGCCATTAGCAGCAGTGAGCACAATCTTTCCAACTCCCTGAACTGGATAAGAGGCGTTGTTGGCACAAGTGACTGAATTCCCATGAGGGACAGACTCGAGAGAGGTAAACAATTCACGATGTGAGGTAATGTGCTTTGTAGCACCACTGTCAAAATACCACACATGTGAATCTGCAGCAACTGACAAGCATGCATCATGGACAGCAGGATTGTAAGTGCACTCTGCGCTAAAAGCCCATTCTGCATCAACATCAGCATCACAATCTCCTTTCACAGAAGACTCAACAATGGCTGCATTTGTAGTGGAACCAGCATTTGCAGTGGAACCACCCTCTTTCTTCTTAGCCTCTTTGGCCTTCAACTTAGGACACGACTTGATCAAGTGATCATTGGCTTTACAATAATGGCAACGCATCTTCTTTTTGCCCTTATCACCAGAATTGCCAGACGAAGTGCTGCCAGCAGAAGCATTAGGAACAGAATTTTTGCCACTCGCAGCAGAACCATAAGAAGTGGCTGTATTACTGTTACCACCCTTTCTTTGAGAAGCAATAAAAGCTTGTTCAACTGCACGCTGCCTAGTCCTGTTTTTTCTAGAAAGTGACTCTTGCAACAGCAATGTGCATAATGCATCAAACTTGACAACTTCAGGATTTCCTTGGGTCATCAATCTCCAAGTACTAGCAAAAGTCTGGTAGGAATCTGGTAAGGCATCAAGAACAGTCTGCACAAGGGAACTGTCAGAAATGACTTCACCTGCAGAAATGAGTTGCTCATTGATATCCTTGACACTAGCAAGGAAAGTGTCCATATCATCTTCCTCATGCATAATCTTCGACTCTAGCTCTTTACGCAGCAAAGCAATTTTAGCCTCATTGCGGCTTGCATAAAGACCTGCTAGAATATCCCAAGCCTGTTTTGCAGATTTTGCTGAACGGATGTGAGGAATAATGGTGCGCTTCACAGACAACGCAATCAATGCATGAGCCTGCGCATCCTTAACATCCCAACGAGCTTGTTCTGCTGTAGGCAAAACAACTCTAACAGCTGCAATCCTTGCAGCAAGACCTGCAACATCCTCAACATCGCCTACATCTTCAGAACCAGGACGTACATCAATGCCGTGCACAATGTTCCAGACACCTTTTGACACAAGAACGTGTTGCATCATATAAGCCCACATAGGGTAGTTGTCCCCATCCAACCAGTCCTCAGCAGCAAACATCTTGAACACATCTGTGTTGTTGTTGTCAGCCATGGTAAATGCTGCACCTGATGTGAAAACTGCCCGAAAATAGGAGAAATGGAGCGGGAACAACTTGTGCTATATAGCACAAACCGTAGAAGACTATAAGGCACCTGTTATGCAGAAAACGGCACTGACAGAAAATCTGCACAAAATGACGAAATAACCTGTGCAGTACTGCCCGTAGTGGAAACGGAGGCCGAAATGAGCCCAAATCAAAATTCTGAGCAGACCAAGCTCTTCGAGCTCCCCCAAAATATTTGTCGACCTGCGAACGCTCGCCAAAGCTCACTGAAATCGGAGAAAGTGAGCAGGCGTGTGCTGGAGCAGCTGGCGACTAAGCCCGGGAGGACGTGACCTGCTCTGATACCAATTGTTGGAATTAGGGTTGCAGAGAAACACACACAGCTTGGAGAAGACGAAGGAAGCTCAAGGTACACAATAGAGAGTGTATTCCTTAGTGTGCAATGGAAAGATAGATAGCCCTAGAGTGATGGGCGTATATACAATGCACGGGGGAAAAAACCTCCTAAAGAGGGAAAAAATGCCCCGGCGGTCCTAGTGTGTTCACACACATCACTACCACATGTATATGGTAACACTACCTATTGATATATAGCACGCCATGAGATTCCTCATATTTTAGAAGATTATTTTTTTGATTCACCTATGATGTGACAACTCTGTTTGAAGCTAAGTGAATCAAAAAAAGAATCTTCTAAAATATGAGGAATCTCATGGCGTGCTATATATCAGTAGATAGATCTTGAAGAGGACATTCTAACTGTCAAACCTCCACCAACTTTGGAGTTTGTTTGCAAAAATTTATCCATGCGCCCGTTTTGGTAGAGAGCGGTAAAGTCAAACTCCTTAAAGGGCCCCTTTGTGAGTCCAAATTTTGCCTAATGCTAAGGGTAGGGTTCGAAATTGGGCAGAGGTTGGGTGTCCCCCTAAATCAAAGTCAATTTTTCTTGCAGAGTGTTGAGTTACTACTTCTTTGCCGTTTTCTAACTCTACAACTAGCTTGCTTGTTGGATACTTATCTAGCTTTAGCTTCCTCATGCATCTAGGTGAAAGAAATGAAAGAGTACTACCACAATCTATAAGGAAGTTAACTTGTTCACCTCTGAGAGATCCTGACGTATGAATGACTGCGTATTGCTCTCAACCATTGGGGTTTTCCATTGTGGCATGCAGGGTTGCTCTCTCCACTGCTTCATCACCCACAGTTGGTTGTACCACTGCGGCATTCAGTCTGGCGGTAGCTCCACGTCCTCGCCCTCTATTCATCCTTCCACTTCCTCCTCTTCCATTAGGTTGGACACGCCCATGGGTATTCAAGGGTATGGCATTAGCGTTGGTTTCCTGAGTGTTCCGGGGGCACTTGGATCTGCAATGTCCATACTCGCTGCAACCATAGCATCGAACATCTGGAAACTCCATGGTTGTGGTGGTAGCCAGAATAGGGCGCTGGTCATATGCTTGGTTGGCTGGTCTGTTATTCCAAGCATTTGTCCTTGCCCTCTTTGCCCAATGATTCCTCTTATTCTGATTAACTTTTTGTACTTCAAGAGCTAGAGGTTTGGCCCTCAACAAGGCATCCTGTAGTGTTGTCGTCCTAAGAGCTTCCACCTGAGTATTCAAAGGGTCGATTAGCCCTTGGTAGAACCTCGCTACCTGTTGTTCCAAGGTCATCTTAGGAGAGTATCTCCGAAGAGTGACAAACTTTGCATAATACTCTTCGACAGATGAAGTCAACTGTCGAAGTGAAAAGAACTCATTCATCTTCAAGGTTTTATAGGCAGGTGGTAAATAATATCCCATTATTGCAGCTTTGATGTCTTCCTAGGATTGGGAAGATCCCTTAATATCCAAGTCCCTGCAATGTTGCTTCCACCATATCTTGGCATCACCAGACAAGAGGAACATCGCAAGCATGGTCTGATTCACGGGTTGGGTTCCCGCAGCTTCAAAGTAATAGTCCATGGCTTCCATCCACACTTCCACATCTCTCTCCACATTTTCCCCCTCACCCTTAAAGAGTAGAGGCTGGGCTTGTTTAAGGAGGAGCTTCTTCTCTTGTGCTGCCGAGTAGAGAGCAACAGGCGGTTCCTACATGGGTTATACGAGGTTCTTGATACCATTACTTGGATTTCAAAATAGACACGAGACTTTAAATAAAATTCAAGATCCCACTTTATCAAGAGACAAAGATTTCAGAGACAAAAAGCACTTTATTGATGAAAATTCATTACAATCGAAACCCCTCAAGGTTTAGGATAACTCATGATCAATTTATTACATGGCTTTTGGAATGTGCATAAAATACGCCTAGGAGATTGTGTTCACATGATGCACTACTTTGTTCGTGAAGTAGTTTCTATACTCATCCTTGAGTGGATAATAAACTATGGTGTCAAGCCGGGATTCTTCTTTTGGTACTCCAAAAGTTCTGACTCTGTTTGATGGGATTACATTGGTGACCTTCTCCAAAAGGCACTCGTTGAGGGTTTGATTGGTGTCATCTGAGAGAGTCAGGTCCAATCGAGTAGGAAGCAAGTAGAATATCTCCACTATCCTCAACTCTTCTCCCCAACATATCTTCTTCAAATCGGTAGGCCAGGCATCCTAGCTTCCGAGCGTTGATGTAGTAAATCCCTCCTGCAAGTGTCCAATCAAGTCCCCATCCTCTATCGATGCGAGTGGAATGTGGCGTATGAGCCTTCATCCGTATCTCCATGACAGCTCGGCTGAATTGGTAAACTGGGGATCGCCGAGCTTGCTCGTAAATAAGCTCAAACACTTGGAACTTTTGATATTCTAGCACGGGATCTTCCTGCAACACCAATGCCAGGAATTCAGATCAGCTACCTATATAATTTTAGTTCCTTTTAAATATTCAAACAATATGACTTTATTTCTCAGTCTAACCTAGGCTTTGATACCAGGTGTGAGGTCCCCACCTGGCCGTATGAAACGGCAGATCTAATGGTGAACCTCGTGGCCACTAGATCTATAGCGGAAGCAAACAAAGTGGTTAAGGGTTCAACTAGCGGACGATCTCTCATCACAAAGTGAGTCGAGTTCGAGCCTACTAGCAATGAGATCTAGCTCCACCTCGTAAGGGAAGCGTACTTAACCGATCTAGCGATCCTAAGACCCACCTTCCAAGATGAGATAAATCCCGAGTACCTTTTTCCCCATGTTTTAGAGGCATGTACACTTGAGACTTTGCCGCTCTACGGGCAATGAGTATTACTAGTATCAATTTAAACACTATGGGGACAGAGAGTTTCCGACCAATCGGGACCACCCTTCTCATAGGCATTGGCAACCTGAGCCAAGCCCCCACTTTCCACCCCCACACTCACACTTCCTTGTGTGTCCTAATTACTACCACAATGGTTGTTCAACATAAAAATTCCTTGATTAGATTCCGAGTCACAATGTTCGTTAAGACAGCCCTTCAATCAGTATTGCAAAGCGGCACCAAGACAGTATTCTAGTAAAAATTCTACTCAAACTTATTCATTAAAATTCCAATGTTCTCGAGGTACAACATCCCCCCTCCAACGAGAGTTTACTCCTCCCGTTGTCGCCTAGCTGCCCATACAACTAGGTATGTCCACCGCATAGAAATCACGACATGGACATTCCCACCTCATAGAAAGCAAGATGTGGGTTCCCACCACATAGAAAGCAAGACGTGGGTTCCCACCACATAGAAAGCAAGTCGTGGATATCCACCGCATAAAAAGCAAGTCGTGGATTCAAGAGGCCTTAGCCAGGAACTCTGCCCCCTGTGATTAGGAGGGGGATCATGACTAATTCAACATTGGAAATATAATGAATATGTCGAGCTAAATTTTCCCTAGCATACATTCTTTCCTATTGCAAACAGTATATCCGTCAATCATTTCTTTCCTACTTTAGACTTAATGTACAAATGCATTCAAATGCCGAGGTCTCCGTCGGATTTCTCTAACATGTTTGAGGATATGTTCTTTCCTAGATAAACGTGTGCAATGTTAAATTAAACAACTTGAATAAAATTGTGACCTATCTCTTCCATTTCTTTGTCAATGGCCCGTGAGATGGCCGGTGCTTGTCCATCCATGGGAGCTTTTCCTTTCCCACTCACATTGCTCGTTCCCGCCTCGCGGTCGTGGGCACCACCGAAGCGAGTTCTCTTAACCGGGGCCATTTTATACTCACTACTTTAAATGATAACTTGAAGAAAAGAGCTAATGTTCGAGAGCATCATAAAAATCCACATGGCAGATTAGAATCATTGAACAATCCTCCTTATGCAAGAGGGTTAGATTTTTCCTTCGAGACCTAGTAACTTTTTGGGTAATACTTTACTTGTCCTATGGGAACCGGCTCTAAAGTTAATCACTTAGCTTAGATGATTAAGAAATTTAAAATTTTACTAATTAATTACAAGAGAGATGATTTAAGCAAGTTCAATCACTTTCCTAGTGCAATTAGAAAGATGCAAAATTTCCGCATGCATAGGTGAGAAATTCTCTTCTTAGTGACTTAATGATGGATTTATTTTGCCTTAATCACATCTTAATCTATGAGAAGATTGAATCTAACTTAGTTACAACAATATTGAGTGGTAAACGAAAGAATTTCATCAAATCTACATCATTACCGGCTTCTCAATTAATTACTATGCTGTCTAGAGAGAGCAATCTCTCCTAATCATGCATTAATCATTGATTAAGAGTGATGAATGCGTGCATAATCAGCTATTGTTTGATGATTATATAATGGAGTATAGCTATGGAGATTTAGAGTACAACTATTGGGAATTATAGCTAGGATTAAGCATAGTAGACGAGAATTTTAAGAGGATGATGAAGAGTTTTACAGACGAGCATAAATTAATCATGATTACCGTGATTAGGGGCTGAAAGTCCTCTCAAATTTCTGATCCAATTTATTTCTCAAGATGAGAATTTGGCAGCACTTCCCTCCGTGCTTCTCCTTCAAAAACTGTGTGTGCCGGAAGCACCTTCCCAAGGTGTGTGTAGGTGTGTGTGTGTGTGTACTGGGTGTGTGTATGAGCATGTGTGTGTGTGTGTGTGTGAGCACACCTTTAAATAGGCTCCTCAAGGCTGAAAATCGACCTCAATTTCTATAAGCATCTGAGTGAGCACTCCCTTCTTGCATTGGCAAGTCTAGTTGCCTACCCACCAAGTGTCCAGTTAGCTAGTCTAACTGGCTCTCACACCCACTCTCTAGCTTGGAAACTCTCCTACAACTCCCACAAGACAAAAGGGCGCCCCCTACCTGCAAAAGCTGGCTCAGAGTGGCCTGGAACCTGCTCCCACATAGCCTCGAGCCCCGGTGCCTCGCCGCACAACTTTAGGAAAAATTGGTTTTAGGCTAAAACGGCCAATACGAGTCGGAATTTAATGCCGTAAATTTCTATGCTAAGCTCTAACTAAGGCATAGTGGTCCGAGTACCTTCTATATTTAGCAGCCCTTGGGGTCCAAAAATGCATTTTTTCAAATTCGGAATATGGGTGCAGTTTTTCGAGAGACGGTCAAAACTGGACGGGTCGGGTGACCAAAAACTTACCATTTTTGGAATTTATTTTACAAAAATTATTTTATTTCACATTTTGAAGCTTTAGAATATTCTAAACATCATGACACTGACAGAATTCTGAAAACTACTAAAAATAGTAACTTTTTTCATTATATTCATTTTATGGTACAATAGTGCTCTTTTTGGTTGGGGTCAAAGACCTTAGAGCTCCAAACCATCCATGGTAGCAAACCTAGTAGATACACTCCATTCGCACATTGACCTTTAAATAATAGAGGTAGGAATTTTCCATAGAGCTAGCTTGGCGAGGTGGTGGACTTTCAAATCACCTAGGGCTAAAACCTTCATAACACAATGGATAGCAGGGTGAACAAGTGGTGGACCTCTATCCCAAACCATCCATGGTATTAAACATAGTAGTTACACTCCACTCACACTTTAACCTTGAAACAATAGAGATAGGACTATTCAATAGAGCTAGCTTGGACAGGTGATGGACCTTCAAACCACCATGGGCTAAAACCTCCATAATATAATGGTTAGTAGGTTGGACAAGTGGTGGAACTCTACCCCAAACTATCCATGTGATGAGACTAGAGATATGACTAGTCAATAGAGCTAGCTTGGATAGGTGGTGGACCTTCAAACAACCTTGGGTTAAAACCTCTATAACACAGTAGATAGTAGGTTGAGCAAGTGGTGGACCTCTGTCCCAAACCATCCATGGTAGTACAAAACTTAGCTACACTTCATTCACACATTGACCTTGAAACCATAGAGATAGCTTCTTTCAAAGAAGCTAGCTTGGACAGGTGGTGGACCTTTGAACAATCTTGGGCTAAAACCTCCATAACACAATGGATACTAGGTTGGACAAGTGGTGGACCTTCGAACAATCTTGGGCTAAAACCTCCATAACACAATGGATACTAGGTTGGACAAGTGGTGGACCTTTGACCCAAACCATCCATGGTAGTAAACAAAGTAGCTACACTTCGTTGCTCAATAGAGATAGCTTTGTTCAATCGATCTAGCTTGGATAGGTGGTGGACCTTCAAACCAACCTGGGCAAAAACCTCTAGAACACAATGGAAAGTAGGTTGGACGAGTGGTGGACCTTAGCCCCAAACCATCCATGGTAGTAAACATAGTAGCTACACTCCATTCACAAATTGACCTTCGAACAATAGAGCTAGCTTAGACACGTGGTGGATCTTCAAACCACCTTGGGCTAAAAATTTTATAACACAAGGGATCGTAGGTTGGACAAGTGGAGGACCTCTGCCCCGGACCATCCATGGTAGTAAACATAGTAGCTACACTCCATTCACACATTGACCTTCAAACAATAGAGATAGCTTATTTCAATAGACCTAGCTTGGATAGGTGGTCGGCCTTCCTATCGCCTTGGTCTAAAACCTCCATAACACAATGGATAGTAGGTTGGAAAAGTGTTGGACCTCTAGGCAAAACCATCCACGCTATCAGAGTAGAGATAGGACTATTTAATAGAGGGATCTTGGATAGGTGGTTGACATTCAAACCACATAGGTCTAAAACCTACATAACATGATGGCTAGTAGATTGGACAAGTGATGGCCCTCTGTCCAAATCATCCATGGTAGTAAACATAGTAGTTACACTCCATTTACACATTGACCTTCAAACAATAGAGATAGCTTCTTTCAATAGAGCTAGCTTGGAGAGGTGGTGGACCTGCTAACCACCTTGGCCTAAAACCTCAATAACACAATGAATAGTAGGTTGAACAAGTGTTAGACCTCTATCCCAAACCACACATGCTTGGGATAGCAATAGTAGAGATCGCACTATTCAATAGATCTAGCTTGGAGAGGTGGTGGACCTTCAAACAATGTTGGGCTAAAACCTCTATAACACAATGGTTAGTAGGTTGGACAAGTGATGGACCTCTACCCCAAACCATCCATGGTAGTAAACATAGTAGTTATACTCCATTCAAACATTGACCTTTAAACAATAGCGATAGATTCTTTTAGTAGAGCTAGCTTGGATAGGTGGTGGACCTTCAAACAACTTTGGGATATAACCTCCATAATAGAATGGCTACTAGGTTGGACAAGTGATGAACCTCTTTCCCAAACCATCCATGGTAGTAAACATAGTAGCTCTACTCCATTCACACATTGACCTTCAAACAAAAGAGATAGCTTTTTTCAATACATCGAACTTTGAGAGATGGTTGACCTTCAAACCACCTTGTGCTAAAACCTCTATAACACAATGGATAGTAGGTTGGAAAAGTGTTGGAACTCTATCCCAAACCATCCACTTGATCAGACTAGAGATAGGACTATTCAATAGAGCTAGCTTGGAAAGGTGGTAAACCTTCAAACCACCTTGGACTAAAACCTTCATTACACAATGGTTAATAGGTTAGACAAGTGGTGGGCCTCTGCCCCAACCCATCCATGGTAGTAAACATAGTAGCTACACTCCATTTACAGATTGACCTTCAAACCACATAGGGCTAAAACCTCCATAACACAATGGATAGTAGGTTGTACAAGCAGTGGACCTCTACCCCAAACCATCCATGGTAGTAAACATAGTAGCTACACTCCATTCACGCATTGACCTTCAAATAATAGAGATAGGTTCTTTCAATAGATCTAGGTTGGATAGGTGGTGGACCTTAAAACAACCTTGGACTAAAACCTCCATAACACAATGAATAGTAGGTTGGAAAAAAGGTGGACCTTTACCTCAAACCATCCATGGTAGTAAACAAAGTAGCTACTCTCCATTCACACATTGACCTTGAAACAATAGAGAAGATTCTTTCAATGGATCTAGCTTGAATAGGTGGTGGACCTTTAAACAATCTTGAGCTAAAACCTCAATAACACAATGCATAGTAGGCTAGACAAGTGGTGGAGATTTGCCCCAAACCATCCATAGTACTAAACAAAGTAGCTACACTCCATTGAAAAATTGAATTTGAAACAATAGAGATAGCTTTGTGCAATTTATCTAGCTTGGACAGGTGGTGGACCTTCAAACCAACTTCGGCAAAAACCTCCAGAACACAATGGATAATAGTTTGGACAAGTGGTGGGCCTCTACCCCAGACTATCCATGATGGTAGTAAATCTAGTAGCTACGCTCCATTCACAACACGACCTTCAAGCAATAGAGATAGGACTATTCATATTAATAAAGCTACCTGGGACAAATGGTGGACCTTTAAGACACCTTGGCCTAAAACCTACATAGCACAATGATTAGTAGGTTGGACAAGGGGTAGACCTCTATACCAAGGCATCCATGGTAGTAAACATAGTATAGGTGGTGGACCTTCAAACCACCTAGAGAAAAAACCTCCATAGCACAATGGATAGTAGGTATGAAAAGTGGTTGACCTCTTCCCCAATCCATCCATGCTCATAGACATAGTAGCTACACTCCATTCACACATTGACCTTAAAACAACGCAGATAGCTTTCTTGAATAGAACTATCTTGAACAGGTGGTGGACCTTCAAACCACTTTGGGTTGAACCTCCATAACAAAATGGATAGTAGGTTGGACAAGGGGTGGACCTATGCCCCAAACCATTCAATCTAATAGACATAGTGGCTACACTCCATTCACACATTGACCTTAAAACAATAGAGATAGCTTGTTTCATTAGAACTAGCCTAGACAAGTGGTGGACCAGCAAACCACCTTGTTTGAAGTAGCTTGGACAAGTGGTGGACTATATTATTTAGTAATATGAATTCTTTTTTTTTTAAGGAAGATATGGCACCAAAAAGAAATCTTACAAGGGTGGCTGTCTCAATTGACTACTTGCAATGATCAAAGGAATTGGTATCTGGATATACATGGTGTGGAGGGTGCACAATTTCATAAGGTGCATCTATTTATTGCAAAGAAAGAGAATGACAGTCTATTTGAAGATGTTGGCCAAGTAGTGGAAGCCTCTATGTCTATAGTTGATGTTCATCCACAGGTGGAATGCATTGACATTGTAGTCCCAATGAAACAAGAATTCCAATTATCTCCAGGAGCATATGCATTTTCACGCATGTCTCAAAATAAAGATGAGACAATGTTTTCTCGAGGATGCAAGATTGAAAAGTCAACTCAAGGTGTCACAGTAGATCAATTTCAAAGCTCCATCATAGCCACACTACAGGGAAAGAAGGTGAAAGTTTCACGAACACCTATAAACAAGAAAGTCAAAGTGCAAAAAGTAGCACCACCTAACTGAGATTAGTTCTATTTTGGATGTAGACAGTGCATCTCTAGCATCCTCAACACAAGGTTCAACGTCCAAGATGAGAATCGTGGATCCAGAAGCTCTAGAGGGAGAGGCCATGAAAGGACAAGAAGAAGATACAGGTGGAATGAATAATTATATAAGCTATTTTCCTTTCCAATGTAAGGAGTTTGATGTACCTATTCAAAACTGTTGGCTGGCTCTTGATCACTATAACGTATGTACTATTGATGGAAAACATGCTATTGGATTTTCTCAAAGTACAACTAAGCCTGCAATGTGTGCATATTTAATGCCTATTCAAAATGCAAAGGCAAAGAAGGATACACCTTTGGCACATCAGAAGAGTTACAAGAGGGCAAACTATAAGATTATCATTATTGGATTCTTGATGGCCAACATTCAATTGATGCCGCAAAAGTTTTTCTTCACAATGAGCAAAAAAACAATGACATATTTCAAAGATTGATTGACGTGTATAAATTTCAAAAGGCTTGTATTGTTGTAAATGCTTCTCCAATGGTTGCAGCTGTTATATCTGCCATTGCAAATGATGAGGCTAAAGCATTGTATGTCAACAAGAAACCTTACAGTCAAATATTGTGGCATTTGCAAAGTCAATGGATCTATTCAAGACGACCATCAAGGGCAGCAACAACTGGAGTTGCAGAGGGATATACATCACGTGCTGGACGGGATCTAAGTGTATTTCTTATTGTCTTTAATTGAACACTTTAGTTCAATCTTCTCATTGGTGCTATATTTATTTCTAGACCTTTCTTTGATTGGCAAGAATGAGTGCAGGAGAAAGTTGGATTGCTAAACAGGCACACATGGTTACATATTCCGATCGAGTTTATGATTTTTGGATATAAATTATTAAAAGGCTTGAGAGGAGAACAAGAAACCCCCATCAACGTTATTCAAATTTCTTTGCGGTCTTGAGGAATCAGAGGTAAAGATCATTCAAGAAGAAATTAAAGATGAGAAGATTTATTGTCAAAGAGTGTAAAAGATGGTGATGTAATTGATATGTATGATTGAATCAAGAAACTCAAACAAGACAAACTCATTCAAGATGCCCTTCTTAAAGGCTTCAATGCTTTAAATGAGTCATCACCGTGTAAAGATTGGGAGGAAATAGTCAACATGTATAAAATAAATGATGCATTTTAAAACACCATTCTAATGCTATGTGACTAATGGCTAAAAAATAGCTTGAAGCGTGGAACAAAGAAAATAGATTTTCCGGATGAAGCTATAAAATACATGCAATGGGCAATTCACCTTCACAAGGAGAAAACTGAGTCTCTTGATTTGCCATGGTCCATCTATGTGGTGAACCTACAGATGGAAAGAAATCTCTACTTGAAGCGCCACTTCAACAACCAAATTCCTATTGGCTTATGCATTTTAGACTTGACAAAACACTATGGGGACAACTTGCAGTGGAGTGAGGATATATTTAGCAATGATTTGGATGGGATGTCGGCTATTTTTGGAGGCTCAATTGATCCTGGATTTGTGTTTCTTGCATTTATAGATTTCTCTAAACTCACAATATTGCAATCTGCATTCCAGAGTATGGGAGATAATGTGAGCTACCATTGTTGTGGTGCCTTGCATCACTTTCCATTAGCACCTTGCAAAGGAGCAATTCAATTCCTTGTGGTTATTTCCTTCATGAAAAAGGTAATGCATTTGAAGACCTGAGAAGAAGATGAGAACAACATCACATTCCAATTGATTGTTCTTTGCTTCAAGTAGAAAATGAAGGCATGTCAATTTTGCAATATTTGGAAGCCAAAAAAAGAGTTTTCTTCAAGCACAACATTCGTTCATACTATTTTGAAGATCGCAAGCTTGTAGACCTCTTTAGTGATGGCTCTCTGGCTGCACAAGAAGGATTACAACAAAAAAATGATGTCATATTCATAGGTGAGAGCGTGCAAGAGCAAGGAACCTTAGCAACCACACTTCTTGAATTGGATAAGGCCCATGCTAATATAAAAAAGTGGGCTGGCCTTCAAGATCAACAACCTACTTTGCAATTAGCTAACAATCTGCCGATCCGAGAAGAGATTTCTTTGCAAGAAGAAGAAGGAGAAGAAGACCAACCTCCTTTGTCAATGGAGGCCTTCTTGGAAATGGAAGGACATATGTTTTGGACTTCTTGTATATGTTAACATCTATTCTTGTTGATTTGATACTCTTCATGCTAGGTTTTGTTTTATGAGTATTTTCTGAGTCCATCTTTTTCATCTTCAAGAAATAAAGGTTTAAATGTGGAGAATAATCTTATAATTTTTGAGTGATGAACCCTTCAATTAAGAAAAAAAAAATTAGCCTAGACTTAAGAGCTCAAATTGATGAGTTTTACACCTCGTACTATCCCCTTTATTTTATACTTTCAAGGCTAGCATGGGTAGGTGAACCATACATAGATTCCAATCTCAAGAAGTGTGTTAGACCTTCAAACAACCCCATATAGCTTGGACAAGTGGTAGACCTTCCATGGAGGCTAATTCAAACAAGTGGTGTGGTGAACCTTCTATGGAGTCTAATTGTGGTAGACTTAAAACAATAGACATTTCCTCGCACTGGCTTGGACAAGTGGTAGACCTTGCTTCTATTAAGGTCTCTATTGAGAGAAGAATTGAATATAGAAGAAGAAAGAAATTAACTAGGCATAGATTGTAAATTTGTAGAAAAGGCAAACGTGTTGGATTACAAAACTACCTCTCATTGTACGAGTGTCCAAAATGTAGCTATATATTTCATCCAAAATTAACACCTTTGGATAAAGGCTACTCTTTAGACAATAAATCAAGAGGTTATGGCTATGCATGTGTTGAGACTATTGGTCGACTTGAACGAGGAGACACATAGTTTGTTGAATATGACTTTATTTGATGTTTTCAAGTATTTATGCAGATAGAAGTCTTAATTACATGTGTTAGTATGACTTTTGATGGATCAAATAATCTCAATCAAGTAAATCATGGTTGTTGTTAACTTCATGTGGCCTTCAATATTCACTTAAGTGCTAATTTTTATTAAAGTGTAGGGTGTACAAGTTTGTCACAAACGATTGTAGTATAGACTAGTGTTGCCTTGTGTACCAATAGTTGCAAGGATTATAATATTGATTTTAACTTGAATAAACTCCTAAGTTCAACTTCCACATGTTTAAAATTGATGATTTAAATTCTAGTGATTTTTGAGAAACTAATGTTATTTGTGTTTTTTAGATTCGCAAATTGGTATAGATAAGGCCCCTGTGTTTGAGTCCGCAATTGTTGAACCCCTTGATTCTATTATTTTTTACATGCCCAATGTGGATGATATGTCTATACCAAAGTCTTGTGATGTGCACCTTGAGCAAGCTTGCAAGAGTGAGAATAAACAAATGCCTACTCCAACAATACAACCTACTTCAAAAGAGACTAGAACGTCTACTCAAGAGCCATTATTTGTTGCTACTTCATCTAGTGCAGATGTTGAGAAGTCCATACTCACAATTATTTTGGACTTAAATGATCTGCTATTGAAACGTTCCCCTTGGCCGTCCTCACACCACCAGTCAAGACAACTAGATCCAAAAAGATATATTATACTTAGGCTAGGTTGCATCCAATTCTTGAAGACTATATTACAGAGGTTTAATGTTGCAATTTGATTGACGACTACTAGGGATGTGTGGAATTTCATTGACTCTAATCGTTATGGATAGCCAGCATTGACAAATGAGAGTGAATATAAAGAAATCAAAGATAATTGGAAGCAAAAAAATGATGCTTGGTCAGCCAAGGTTTTCTTTGAAGAAGGATAACTCCTGCAAAATATGACAAAGGTGAAGTTGTCCTTGAAGGCAAACACAATCGAGCAAGTGACAAAACCGACAACAATGAAATCAGACGACCCCAAATACAAGAGATACTGAAAAAGGAAGGTACAACTGTTGAAAGCATGAAGTCACCACAATTGATCAATCTAGTAGGCAATTGGGATGTACTACAAAGGGGCCATTGAAAGAAACCACTGCAAAGTCTTATATAAACAAGGTCAAAGCTGAGAACAATCTTCTAAGGAAAAATAAAAAACACCCCCAAGGTACCTTTTATGACTTGAACCTTGATTCACATACTTAAATATACATGTGCATGGTATCCAATTTTTCTTTTTGTTTCTTCTTGCAGACCTCAAAAAAAATATTTCTGGATATTCCATGGAGCAAGCTTGGACAGGTGGTGGACCTTTTGGTAAATCCCCTCATGAGAAACATATCACAAGCCCTCCATGAAGTGATAAGGAAAACATTTAAGAAAGAGCCTAAGAGGTTGGACAAATGCTGGACCTTGCACCTTTTCACCCATTCCCAATCGAGTCTAGCTATCCACCACTATATTGTATGAAGTGTACCTTGGACAAGTGGTAGACCTTGAAACAAGAGAGACCTCATCATCAAGCCTAGTTTGGACCTATGGTAGATCTTATTTTTCTCCTGTTCATAGTGGAGTCTAGCCTAGCCAGGTGGTAGACCTTACTTTTCTCCATGCTTCAAAGAAGCATAGCTTGGAGAAATGGTGAAGCTTTGTAAGGTTTTCAATTGGGATTTGTTTATAGCAATGAGGAAGTTGAAAATGGACTTTGGCATCTAATAATACCACAGTGTAGAAAATATAGAAACTGTTTGTATTCTTTGAAACATAATAAATTTCTTGTTTTTCAATGGCAGAGTCATCACTACAAGAAAGTGGGTTGACTATCTGTAGGCATGATTTAAAGGAAGGTTTTGAAGCACCCAACCAACCTCATCCAAGGCCTTGTCGTATATATGATTCACCTCCTTGTTACTTGCCACTTGCTGTCAAGAATATCAAAAGAGTGCTTGTTTTGGACCTTGAAGGACTACTTTTGAAGATAGTTGAAACAAAACATGGAGATTCTATGCCATCTTGGGATCAACACATGTGTCTTGTGGAGGACAAAGATGAAATTTATCATGCAGTGTGCTTAGACGCAGAAATGTTTTTGGATTTCTGTGGTGAATACTTTGAGTTGTGGATATGGAGTTGCTATAACCTAACAAGAGTTAAACACATCAGACAAAAAATATTCCCAAAGCATTATAACAAGTTCAAGATCTTTATGAGTAACAAGTGTTGCCCAAATCCAAACATCATGTTAGGATTTAGAAGGGTTTATCATAAAAACTTGAGCAGTATTTGGAAGATGTTTGAGAACTTGGATGCAAAGAATACCTTGATTTTTTATGATAGTCCATATAGGATGATGTGGAATATGCTAGGAACATATCTTATATTTCCACAGATGTGGAGGCACTTGAGTAGCTTCAAAGATTCTTGCAAGAAATGATTATTCCATGGTTACTTGGATGGTTGTATGCAAGAGACAAGAGAGATTATACCCGTAACACAATTGTAAATCATTATAGTGATCTTGAGACAAATCATTTCCTCCATGTGTACGTGTCAAGGCGATACATTAAAGAAGGTTGACAATGATCCTTTTATGGCCAAATGATGTCCTTTTAGTATGATGTGCATTTGTATTACTATATAATTCAAAGGTTACTTTTAAACAAGGATGTATCAATTTGATGAACACTTGCATGGAGCGCACCCTACTCTAAGCGGACTTGCATGTATTTTACAGGGTATCCTATTATAAATAAAATTACTTGTACACGAAGTGGACCCTTCTCTAAGGGGACTTCCACGTATTAATTTAGTGTATGCTATTATAAGGAGAATCCTATGTGATGGATCTATTTTAACGGACTTGTAATGGAGTGCACTCTACTCTAAGAAGAATTCCATGTATTACTAGAGTGTATCTAATTACAAGGAGAATCCAATGTAATGACAAAGCATCCTCCTTTAGAACAAAAATGTGTCGATGAACTCTACCCTAGTTTAAGGCCAGGGGACTTCACTATATTACTAGAGTGTATTCAAGTCTAAGGAGATTTTAATGTAGTTCTAGATTGCACCTTGTTTTAGGGGACTCATTTTACTAGATTATGGTTGTGTTTCATCATGATATATTTTAAAAAAATTATTTTTGTTAATTAGCAATTCTATATCATTCCATCTTAATGTTGCATCCATTTGTAACTAGGAGAAACTTATGTTTGATATCAAAATAAACCTTACAAGTATGGAATGGAGAATTCATGGATGTGCAAGAAATATCTTGATCTTGGCACGCATGTTTGCCTATGACATTTACTTTTGTGTCCTTCATATAAAAGAGTTTTAGAATTTACAAGTCTCTGAAAGGAAAAATATAAAGTCTAATTGTTTGCATTGGGAGAAAACAAATCACAGACTTTGAATTGTGTGAGAGACCTTATTTGTGGAGAAAAATGTTTGAATCAAGAATGGTTGTTTTACATCCTCCATGTAAGAGATTTTTGGAAACTAAAATATGATGAGAGGAAGACCATGGAGTCTAACTGCATGTAATGAGATATCAATGTATGCATGCATATCTTTATTAGGGTCTACGCATAATTGGATGCTTCTAGACATTCATCTCTCCAATTTGATATAAGATAGCATATTAATGTTTTCTTGTGGGTAGTATTTATTTCATTATATATGTTTTTAGCCTAATTTATTGAAATTCAAACTAAATTTTCTTGGTGCAATGGAGAAGTAATTAGAGAATTTTTTATGTAAACACGTCTGCTTACCCTCTCACTAGTTGTAGCTTAGATAAGAAGTGGACTTTGCATTCCTCCATAGGCTATCCTAGGCAAATGCACCTTGAAACTAGCCCTCCTATGTTGCAATTGACATGTGCTACACATTTTATAAATGGCTTGTACCTTAAGTGAAGAATTTCTAGATTAGAGGTGCGTGTTGCTTTGATGTCATGCACAAGTGGGTTTATTTCTCAATGGGTGCTAGCTTGGACAAGTGGTGGACCTTGAATGCAAAATTTAGGTACTCCATTTGACCTTAGGTTGAACAAGTTGTGGGCCTCCAAACCAATATCTCCATGTTAAGATAAGTTGTAGGTAGGACAATAGAGTATAAACAGTGAGAATGGAATAAATGTACTAGTCCCTTGATGGTGCAACCACCCAAAAGCATAATTTTTCTTGGCCAATGTTTCTTTCAAATGTTTAGTCTAGTACAAAACGCCAACACCTTGTACATGATATATTTAAAGTTGTCCAATCTCGGAATTTGGATTTTCCCACTTTACCTAATATGGTCTTTTTTGTTGAATTGTAGATTTTTGTTGCGCGTGCGTTGTGCGAAGCTGCAAGAGACAAAAAGAAAACCCTATTTTTGCCTTGTATCATATTAAGAAGACAGAGAAAGAGAAGAATAGAGAGACAATGCACAAAGATTTTAATCCCAAAAGTGTGTAGAATATGTACATCGGATGGTATATATATATAGGGGACCTAGAGCTATATTTTGAGTAACTTAATCTATAAGCTCAACATTCACGATTGCCCCTTTGCTCTCACCTCCATAGCTTTCATGATCCAATTCTACATGTCTATGCACTCCCTTGTCTCTCCACATATATAAGAATGTTACCATTTCCTCTTCATCCTTTTGAAAATCCAAAAAATTAGCACAAAAAGAACTTGAAATTAACATCTTCAAGTGAAGTTTTCTTCATCAAAGGCTCAATCTCTTCAACTCAAGGGAGACTTTACTAGAAACAACAATTTCAGTGCTTTAGAATTGTTTTACCAACTTAGATAAGTGAGCTTTTCACTTCTTCAGCATCATCATCTTCAATACTGTTTTCAACCATGATTATCATTCATTTCATCCTTGGGTGAATACTACTGTAAATGATACTTTGGTGATTGCTAACACTAACCACTAACCCTGTGTAAATATGCACCCACTCTACCATCATTTTGAGTAGGCACCACCAAAGTTATTCACTCTACACCACTCTCTCTTTCACCTCCAGTAATGCTCTCTCCTTGAGTGCACATCCATGTGATTCAAGTATAAGAGAGACCCACTCCTATTTGAAGAAAAAAAATTCATGATCCATGATTTTCCATAGTAAAATTGATTAGTCTTACTCCTAATTGGGTCTTCTCAAAGCTATAAATAAAGCTCCTCTCTTACTTGTAAAGGGAACCCCATTGCACACCTAATATACTAATCCCCAACCCAGGTTGTAAGAAGACTGTGATCATTTTAGGTGACCTATACACCATACTCTGTTTGCAGAGAGTTACTCAAACCAAGTTATGGGAGGATTCAAGTGAGCTCTATCTCTATCCCTTGTGGTTGTGTTAGGTATGAGCTCTTTGATTGATGTATAAGGTATCTTGTCTCTCTGTGTGCTTGGTTATAAGGAGATATCACTTCGTCTCCTCTCCCTGTGTGTGCTTGGTTATAAGGAGATATCGTTTGCACCCTAGTTTGCATCCATAACTAGGTGGGGCCCCTTCACTTCTTTGGATGTAGGTTTTTTGTTGTTCTCTCTTGCTTGTAGTTTCCCTGTAGAAGTTGAGGACAATCCCGACAGGCAGGTGGGAACTGCACCTTAGAAGACCAACCAGCCGGGGAGCAATCACACTGACAGTAATTACCACAAGTAGTTACTATAGTAACTCCTGAGAGCTATAAATAGGACGCACTACACTGTAACCGGGCTTCTTGGCTTCTTGTCTTTTTGGCTTTTGTCTTTCTAAACACTTTTAAGTTTACGAGATCTTAGCTTCTAGCTTCACCCTGTAATCATTGCTTCTATAATCATCTGAGCTTAACCCATTGTATGTTGTATTGGTCATCCTTGAGCTATTAATTTGAATCTGCAAATACCATTTTCAGTCTTTCAATTATGTCTTTCATTTCAGTATAACATTCCATTTCAGTTCTCTATTTGAATCTAGTACTCTATTCGAGTCTCACTAACTAAAATGATGACATAGCCAGTAGCTCTAAATTCTAACATTGGAATAAGTTGTTTGAAGAGACCAGCTCCTATTCCATTTTGGCGATCATGGAGGTTAGAGTTAATCTCTCTTCAATCAAAAAACTCTTATCTCCCAATTAGAGTTTTTAGCTGCACACATGGTGCTCAAAGCTAGTCGTGGTCGTAAACCATCAACCCAATTAGGCATTGATTCCACCTGTGTCGACCCTATTCCTCAGGTATCAAAAAGAGAGTCTGATACTCAGAAGGATCATGAGAGTGAGACTGAGGCTCAGGAGGAGCAAAGTCATGCTGAACAAGGCTAGAGACTCTCAACATTCTAGTCATTCCAGGAGGAGAAGGGTTGAGTGTGAGGAACACAAAACAAGGAGTTCTCGATCCACACACAAGTCAGTTGGAGCCAAGGGCAGCAAGGATAGTCATCACAATTCCAACAGGAAATCTAGAGAAGATACATAGACTAAAACTGAAGAAGAAGTTGATTGGGATGCTGACACATATCACTACCAAAAATCTTCAAGACGCAGTCAGCCTCCCAAGGTTAGAAGAAGCACAGACAATGCTGACTGACATGATTATACCTCTTCATTGAAGATCTCTTTCCCAGTGTTCAAAGGAGGAAGAAAGATGATCCAGATGTTCATATTCAAGCTTTTGAGCAGTATATTGAGTTGAAGAATTTTGTTGAAGATGACTGGGGATAATATTTTCCTTAGACACTGAAAGATGCAGCAAGGAAATGGTATTACCTTTACCTAGCTTTCCAACTTAGATCATACAACAAACTGCTCAAGGCTTTTTAGACTTGAGTATTCAAACAAGAGAGGTGATGAGAACATCCTCTACAATCTAGATAAGATCAGACAAGGAAAATTGTCTATGAGAAGTTATGTCGAGAAAATTAAGGAGTCAACCAAGCAGTTGCAGGAGCCACCATGAGAAAAGAGGCTATGCCCATGGTTTCTAAATGGGTTCCATAGTAAGAAGCTCAAAGAACAAGATGTATCTGCATCAATAAAGAAGTTTAATGATTTGATGCAGAGAGCTCTGAAGCTTTAACAGTTAGCTAAGAAGAAGAGAAGCCAATGAGAAGCGAAGGTCCAGTAGTAGCAGTTAGTTCACTGAGAATTCATATTCTAGTGAGACCTCAAGCAGCTTTGACAATAGCTCAAATGAGAAAAGCAAGTACAAGTCTAAGAAGGGCTTGGTCCAAGAAGCTTGATGAAATGGCCAGGTAAATTTTTGAAATCAATCAGACCAGACAACTAGTTAGGAGAATGGAAACTTGGTGCTCAAGGTGCAAATCCAAAGATCATGTTTCCAATGAATGCCCACAATGTACCTATTGCAAAGCATATGGTCATTTATGGAAATTTTGTGGCATTCAAATTCATCACTTCAAGAAGGGAAAGAATCTGTCTCTAGTGGCATTTACCAATGTTGAATCAGCTAAAGTAGAGACAGCCAGTGTACCCCAAGAAGAGAAATCAGGTACCGTGGCACTGGTACTCAGCACGGCAGATACCAAGGGGGTACTGGCCGAGGCTAAGGATGGGGTAATTTTTAGATCCAAAGCCTTAACTGCTATACCTGTGGAAAATATGGGCACTTTGTGCCTCAGTGTCTGGAAGCACCCACCAGTACTGTCGGTACGGAGGCAAAAGCTCTAGAAGCAGTCACTCTTGAAACTAGCAAATGGACTCAGTAGAGCAAAGAGATCTGAAGGCTAAGATCATAGAATACCTAGCTAAGAAGCTACCAGAGCAGCCAAAAAGTTTTTGGGTAAAAGCGTGGTTTGGTGGTACAAAAAAAGGACCTATTTTACTTCTACCAATGAAAACGTGGGGACTGGTAAATTCTTTGTAGTTTAGGTCAAAACTTTTCGGACCTTGTGTTTTTAAATTCTCCTTTTGAAGATCTATCCACTGATATATAGTATAATAGGTAGTTTTTCATGTGACATGTAGAAATTGTAGCTCAAAGATTTTTCAAAGGTCTTGTCAAAAGGACAGTCCTTTTTGTACCACCAAAGCGTGCGTTTAGTATTTCATGCTCGAGTCATTCAAAAGATACTAGTCCAGCCTTTTGAGAAAAGACAACCTAAGCAGTTAAAATCTAGAATTTTATGAGACTATGCTTGCTGCAGTCCAAGGACTCGTGGAAGATCTAGGAAACATCAAATTAGATCTAGCTACAATGGGAAACAATGAAATGGGCAAAGCAGACACCAGAACGGAGGATTGGCACTTTGACGATAGTCCTAATTCGCCTCAAGTCCTGATAATAACTCTGATCAAGAGAGAGAAGAAATTCATGTCAAAATCTATGAAAGAATTCAGAAACTACCAGTTGAATTAGAAGACATCCGAAAGACTTTTCTTGAAGTAGCAAAATTCATCAGACAATGAAGAAAGGCTAAAGTTGATGCCAGAGAAGTCGACTTGGCAGCTCTCAGAGATGATGAAGTGTGGGTAATCCAAGTAGACTACAAAGTTAGGAAACAATTGGAGCCGATATCCGGTGTCATACTAGATGGAGGGGCAGGTGTAAATATCCTGGGGGCACATCTTCAACAAACAATGGATATCACAAACTTGAAACCAGTACCCTTTAAGGTTCAAATGGCCAATCATAGAGTTGTTCAAGCAACTGGTATGATAAAACATGTGTAGATAAAGTTTGGGGAAAGAAAAGTTAAAGACCAGCTTCCTAGTACTGGATGTGCAAGGAGCATATGAGATGCTATTGGGACGCCCGTAGATGCAGAAGACGCAGGCTGTTCACGATTATGCCAAATCAGACTTTGACAGTACAAGGCATGTGTAAGGGAATTCAGATCCAAACAATTAACACCAAAAGCTGGAAAAAGGCACTACGACCAAAAGAGCTTTGCCAAAAGTATGGGGTAAAGAAGATTGAGAGGATTCTGGCAGTAATGAATATTTTTCCATTGGCCAAGATAGACCTAAATGCAGTATTATTCAACAAGGATCAGACTCAAAAGCAAAGGAAGCAATTTCCAAATCAGTTCACTGAACTAAATCCTAGAGAATAACCAGTCCAACTATCTGGACGACAAACAAGAATTCTTAGAATTTTTAGTACACCAGTGGCCACTGAAGAGCGGCACCCTGAAGAAGCTACTGGAGTTCCAAATGATGGCTCAAAACTAACACGTCTGTCCTGGGATTATGTCGAGGAGTCAATCAAAAGGAAGTGAGGTGGACTGAATTGCTTGCTTCCAGATGATCAAGAAATTAAAGAATGGAATATGGGTTCTGAGGAAAGTCCTCGATTGATCAAAGTAAATAGGCATCTGAACTTAGGAATGAAAGAAAAAGACCGATTCATGTTCCACAAATACAAATACATACTCTCATGGAAACTTATTGATTAAATGGAGTAGATCCAGAGGTTTGTCAACGCAGAATACCTTTGAAGCCAGATGCCAGACAAGTGCATTTGCAAAGGCAGTGAATGAATCCAAGCTATGCCAAGAAGGTCAAAAAAGAAATTGACAGCCTTCTGAAGGCTGGATTCATCACAGAACTCGCTAGTAGACTGGATGTTCCCTATTGTGGTAGTACCAAATAAGAATGTCAATCTCAGAGTCTGTGTGGATTATTGGAAGCTGAATGCTCAAACCATCAAAGATACTTTTCCATTACCTTTTACAGATATGCTTCTTGATGAGATTCTTAAGTATGGAGCCTGATTTACCCCTTGTAATTTTCTATGTTAAAAACGCACATTTGTAAGGCCCCCATTATGAGTAGAACCATCATGCGTGAAGAAAAATAACTCGCTGGAAAATAAAATCACTCGCTGGAAACCAAAATTTTAACGGCCAGTCTCGAGGTGGGAAGAAAAGGTACAAGTCTAGGATTGTGGTAAAAGGGTTTTCTCAAAATAAAGGTATTGACTTCAATGAGATATTTTCTCCTGTTGTAAAAATGAACTCAATCAAGCTTGTCTTAAGCCTTGTGGTTGCTCATGATCTAAATCTTGAGCAAATGGATGTAAATACAACATTTCCTCACGGTGATGTAGAGGACAAAATTTACATGGTCCAACCAAAGGGGTATGAAGTAAAAGGTAAGGAGAAAATGGTTTGCAGATTAAAGAAAAGCTTGGGTTTAAATCAAGCATTAAGACCATGGTACTTGAAGTTCGATCAATGGATGTTAGATCATGAATTCAGAAGATGCAACTCAAATCATTGCATCTACATGAAAAATTTAGGAGATGGGAAGTTCATCATCCTAATGTTGTATGTTGATTACATGCTGATTGCAAGTGCTAACATGCAGGACATTATAGACCTAAAAGAGGAGAACTGTCTAAATTTTTTTCAATGAAATATGTAGGTGTTGCAAAGAGGATACTTGGTATGAATATATCAAAGGAAAGGACAAAGAAGACAATAAAGCTATCTCAAGAGGATTACATCAAGAAGGTACTAGAAAGGTTTTCAATGCAAAATGAAAAAAAGGTTTCTACACCTTTGGATGGTCACTTTAAACTAACCAAGGATATGTGTCCAAAGACACAAGAGGAGATAGCCTATATGTCTAAAGTTGCATATGCTGCATAGGTAGGTTCTCTTATGTATGCTATGGTCTGGACAAGGCCAGACATTGCACATGTAGTGGGATTTGTAAGTAGGTTCATGGACAACCCAGGTAAAGAGCACTCGCAAGTTGTGAAGTGGATACTTAGGTATCTAAAAGGGAGAAGAGAAAATGCTTTGTATTTTGGAGGAACTGATATTTTTCTAGAAGGGTATGCTAATGCAAATATGGCAGGTGACAAAGATACTCGAAGGAACACTACTGGCTATGTATTCATGATTGGAGGCACAACAGTAAGCTCGGCTTCAAAGATGAAGAAAGTGGTCTCACTTTCTACCACCACAGAAGAAGAGTATGTGCAATGATGGAGGCAAGCAAAGAAATTATGTTGCTTCACAGATTCTTAGAAGAGATTGGATTCAAATAAGACAATTGTGTCTTGTACAGTGATAGCCAAATTGCTATCCATCTTGCAAAGAACTCGGCCTTTCATTCAAGGACAAAGCACATTAAGGTGAGATATCACTTCATACGCACTCTTTTGGAAGAGGGACAACTAAAGCTAGGAAATGGGCATATAAGTGAAAATCCTGCAACATGTTTACAAAGGTGTTCAACAAGGAGAAGTTGAGCTTTTGCTCATCTTCAATCCAAAATTCAAGGATAAGAAGCCAGGATGGAAAGCAGTCACAGGTTTGGTTTGGAGATCGGTCTCCAAGTGGGAAATTATTAAGTATGGAGCCTGATTTACCCCTTGTAATTTTTTGTGTTAAAAATGCACATTTGTAAGCCCCCCATTATGAGGAGAAGCCATCGTGTGTGAAGAAAAATAACTCGCCAGAAAATAAAATCACTTTTCAGAAACCAAAATTTTAACACCCAATCTTGCTGGAATATTCCTTTGGCTCGTTGGCTCGTTGGACGGTAGTCAATGGCTAGTGATCGAAAGTCAATGGTCGGTGGCTGAATTCAAAAGCGGACTTGTCTTCTCAAGGGAGGCCACACATGGGCAGATTGGAGGGTCCGATTTGGACTTATGTACACAAGGGCGGCTACACATGGCTACCTCTCATGAGAGAGGGTAGCCCTTTTGGCCTATAAAAGGAGGCCATTTCTACACACATTTCATAGTGTGAGGTTGATGCAACAAGGTGGGTGTCAGGTGGTGAGAGTGAAGTAAGGCTGGAACTTCGAAAGGGAATAATCCCTTTGTAACCTACTTCTTGTTTTGAAGTACTAAAGCCATTGAGTGGTTGTTTTCTCATGGACGTAGCCTACATTAGTGAGCCACGTATATCATGTGTACTCTCTCTCTCTCTCTCTACTCTATAATCTTTGTGTGTAAATTATCTCTCTCGATTAAGTAGTCTACTCAATTATCTACTTAGCTACGTCATATTTCCTAACAACAGGTATCAGAGCAAGGTTTGCCCGTAGCTAAAGTATCTGAAGGAATGATTCCTTGAATTGAGTGGGAGTTATGGCGGAGAAAGGGAATCTCAAGATTGAGAAGTTCAACGATAGAAACTACCAACAATGGAAGATGCAGATTGAAGACTATCTCTACCAGAAGGACCTCTATTTGCCACTAAGCGGTCTTGCGAAGAAGCCCTCAATAATGGTAGATGAAGCATGGATTGTCCTTGATCGAAAGGCAGTAGAAAAAATTGTTTAAGCTTGGCGTCAATGGTGGCATTCAATGTTTCGGAGATGAAGACCACGGAGGACTTGATGAAGTCACTTGACGACTTCTACGTCGAGAAACCATCGGCATCCAATAAGGTATTTCTTATGAAGCGCTTGTTCCATCTGAGATGGCAGAGAATGGTTCAGTTGTAGAATACCTAAATGACTTTAACACAAACATAAGTCAACTTCGATCGGTGAAAACCAATTTTGATGATGAAGTGTGAGCTCTCCTTATAATATCAGCTCTACTTGATATTTGGGATAGCCTTGTGATGGCCGTAAGTAATTCTATTTCTAGCACAAATACTCTCAAGTTTGATGATGTTGTGGATATTCTCCTAAGCGAGGAAATACAAAGGGAAGCACAGAAGAATCATCAAGTGTTGCACTGTCAGTGGAAACAAGAGGAAGGCCTAAGGAGAGGTTCAAAAACCAAAATGGTCGTGATCGCTCAAGATGGAGCAAGTCACACACAAAGTTAGTTATTGAATGATGGAACCGTGGCAAGAAGGGCCACATCAAGAAGGATTGCTGGTCTAAGAAGAAGAAGGAGACTGAGCCTCAAGAAAACAAGCCAACATCGGAGGCCAATGTGGCAAGTAAAGTACAGCAGGATGCTCTAATTCTCTCATTAGAAAATGTGTCTAATTCCTGGATAGTAGATTCCAGGGCTTCATTCCACGCGACACCACACAAGCAACATTTCCAAGATTACACCAAAGGTAATTTTGGATATGTATACTTGGGATATGATGAAGCTTGTGAGATTGTCAGCTAAGGTACAATTTTTGTCAAAACTGCTAATGGAAATGAGTGGAAGCTTAAAGATGTTAGGCATGTTCCTTCTCTTTGGAAAAAATTGATCTCTACATGATAATTGGACAATGAAGGTCCCAACATTGCATTCGGAAACAAATGGTGGAAGATCTCAAAGGGGATCATTGGTAGTTGCCAAGGGAGAAAAGGTTGGTACACTTTATTTATGTACTATCAGTACGCAACCTTTAGCTAGTGCAAAAACTATAGAAGTTGACAGTGCGGTGTGGCACTACCGGCTTGGGCATTTGAGTGCCAAAGGAATGCAAATCCTTCAAACAAATAAGCTTCTGCCAGGTTTGAAAGAAGTGGACTTAGAGTTCTGTGAAGATTGTGTTTATGGTAAACAAAAGAGGGCAAAATTTCAAAAATTAGGAAATGAAAGAAAAATTAAAAAAACTTGAGTTGGTTCATTCTGATGTTTGGGTCCTGCAAGTACACCATCACTTGGTGGCTCATTGTACTATGTAACATTTATAGATGATGCAACTAGAAAAACATGGGTTTATGTCATAAAGAATAAGTGTGATGTATTTTTCATATTTCAAAGGTGGAAAGTTGAAACTGGTACCAAGGTTAAATGCCTCAGATCCGACAATGGAGGCAAATATTGCAGCCAAGCTTTTGAAAGCTTTTGTGCTAGCAATGGCATTCGGAGGCAAAGGACAACCTCAAGGACACCTCAACAAAATGGGATTTTGGAAAGGATGAATAGGACAATCATGGAGCGAGCACAAAACATGCCGCTACATGCAGGCCTACCGCTTGAGCTGTGGGCAGAAGCTGTAAGCACGTCTGTGTACTTAGTCAACCAGTCACCCTCAACGGCATTGGATGGGGGAGTTCCAAAAGAGGCATGGACAGGTAAAACGGTAAATTATGCATTTCTCAAAGTGTTTGGGTGTGAGGCTTTCATGCACATAGAAGAAGCCTAAGATCAAAACTAGATACAAAGTCCAAAAGGTGTTTCTTCATTGGCTATGGAGAAGGTGACTTTGGGTATCGCCTATGGAATCTTGAAGGTGTCAAATCTTGAGGAGTAGGGATGTAATTTATAATGAACAAATTATGTACAAAGATTACTTGGAAAGAAAACAAACAAAAGAAAGAGGTGATGAGAACATGGAGCTTGAGGATGGTGAAGACTCAAGGACTTCAAACGGTGATAATGTGCAGCAACGTCAACCAAATGAGGAGCATCAACCTATTCCCCAAAGATCTACAAGAGCAGGTAGACCTACAGAGAGGTTTGTTCCTTCCTTCAACCATCTCTTGATCTCAGATTTTGGAGAGCCGGGATCATGCAAAGAATCTATGCAACACGAATCCAAAGAAGAATGGACGAACAACATGCAAGTTGAGATGGACTCACTACATCAACATGGGAGTTGTTTGAGTTGCCTAACGGTAAGCGGGCACTTCAAAACAAATGTGTGTACAAGCTGAAGTAAGAAGAAGGTGGGAACAAAAGTTACAAGTCTAGGCTTGTGGTAAAAGGGTTTTCTCAAAGGAAAGGTATTGACTTCAATGAAATATTTCCTCTTGTTGTAAAAATGAACTCAATTAAGCTTGTCTTAAGCCTTGTGGCTGCTCATGATCTAAATCTTGAGCAAATGGATGTAAATACCGCATTCCCTCACGGTGACTTAGAGGAGGAAATTTACATGCTTCAACCAAAGGGGTATGAAGTTAAAGGTAAGGAGAAAATGGTTTGTGGATCAAAGAAAAGCTTGTATGGTTTAAAGCAACCATCAAGACAATGGTACTTGTAGTTCGATTGATGGATGTAAAATCATGGATTCAGAAGATGGAACTCACATCATTGCATCTACACAAAGAATTTGGAAGATGGCAAGTTCATCATCCTAATGTTGTATGTTGATGACATGCTAATTGCACATGAAGGACATCAAACACCTAAAAGAGGATCTATCTAAATCTTTTTCAATGAAAGATTTAGGTGCTGCAAAGAGGATACTTGGTATGAATATATCAAAGGAAAGGATGAAGAAGACAATAAAGCTATCTCAAGAGGATCACATCAAGAAGGTACTAGAAGGTTTGCAATGCAAAATGCAAAAACGGTTTCTACACCTTTGGATGATCACTTTAAACTAACCAAGGATATGTGTCCAAAGACGCAAGAGGAGATAGCCTATATGTCTAAAGTTCCATATGCTGCGCTGGTAGGTTCTCTTATGTATGCTATGGTCTGGACAAGGCCAGACATTGCACATGTAGTGGGATCTGTAAGTAGGTTCATGGACAACCCAGGTAAAGAGCATTGGCAAGTTATGAAGTGGATACTTAGTTATCTAAAAGGGAGAAGAACAAATGATTTGTATTTTGGAGGATCTTATATTTTTCTAGAAGGGTATGCTAATGCAAATATGGCACGTGACAAAGATACTCGAAGGAACACTATTGGCTATCTCTTTGCCGTTGGAGGCACAACAGTAAGCTGGGCTTCAAAGCTGAAGAAAGTAGTCTCACTTTCTACCACTAGGGAAGAAGAGTATGTAGCAATGATGGAGGCAAGCAACGAAATTATGTGGCTTCACAGATTCTTAGAAGAGCTTGGATTCAAACAAGACAATTGTGTCTTGTACAGTGATAGCCAACAGTGATAGCCAAACCGCTATGCATCTTGCAAAGAACTCAACCTTTCATTCAAGGAGAAAGCACATTGAGGTGAGATATCACTTCATACGCACTCTTTTGGAAAAGGGACAACTGAAGCTTGGAAAGGTGCATACAAGTGAAAATCCTGCACACATGTTTACAAAGGTGGTCCACCAGGAGAAGTTGAGATTTTTGCTCATCTTCAATCGGCATTCAAGGATAATAAGCTAGAATCAAAAGCAGTCACAGGTTTGGTTTGGAGATCATTCTCCGAGTGGGAGACTATTAAGTATGGAGCCTGATTTACCCGTTGTAATTTTCTGTGTTAAAAATGCACATTTGTAAGGCCCCCATTATGAGGAAAATCCATCGTGCTTGAAGAAAGATAACTCACCGGAAACCAATATTCTAACGCCCAATCTTGCCAAAATATTCCTTTTCGCCAGAATATTATGGCCGGCCAGCGGCCGAGAAGTGGTAAAAAACGATCGGTTAGTAGGCCGGTGACCGTAGTCAATGGCCGGTGGCTGGGGGTCGGAAGTCAATGGCCGGTGCTGGTGGACAAATTCAAAAGCGGAATTGTCTTATTAAGAAGGGCCACACATGGGCGGATGGGAGGGTCTGATTCAGACTTATCTACACAAGGGCGGGTACACATGGCTGCCTCTCATGAGAGAGGGCAGCCCTTTTGGCCTATAAAAGGAGGCTATTTCTACAAACATTTCATAGTGTGAAGTTGATGGAACAAGGTGGGTGTGAGGTGGTGAGAAAATGCCATGAATACCTGAACAAAAAAAGAAAGGATTCATTAAGTACGTACTTACACAGTATCGTCACCTGTGCTTGGTAGCTTCATAGCAGGTGCTTTTGGCATCCTCAAGATATGTTTTCGGATATCGCTATTCAACTGCAACCAATATTTGCCTAGTAAATCCAAAATACTTATGCTTTGGCTCCCGGATCAACTGCACCTAATGCAGAAGCAGGCACCAGCTTAGCCTGGAGTGGAAGCGACTTAGTAGCAGTGGCCGGCAAGGTGGCCTTAGCCTCAATTCCATTAGGCACCGCAGATTTTTTAGTGCACTACATCTACGCATTAACGATTCATGTTACTGCACTAATACTATTGAAATGCATCTTATTTGCATTGCACGCAGCTTTTGACTAATACTTGACAAAGCAAAGAAGCAAGGTGGGAGCTCTGAAAGGGTATAATCCCTTTTTAACCTACTTCTTGTTTTGAAGTACTAAAGCCATTGAGTGGCTGCTTTCCCATGGACGTAGCCCACATTGGGTGAACCACGTATCTCGTGTGCACTCTCTCTATCTACTCTAGAATCTGTTGTGTTTGTAAATTATCTCTCTCCATTAAGTAATCTACTCAATTATCTACTTAGCTATGTCATATTTCCTAACAGAGATTGCAGGCCATGAGATGTATAGCTTTATGGATGGCTACATTGGTTATAACTAGTTAAAGATTGCTCCTAAAGATCGCAGTAAAACCACTTTTTTTACTAAATGGGATGCGTTCATGTATTTAGTCATGACATTTGGTCTTTGCAATGCTCCAACAACATTTCAACGTTACATGTTGGAGATATTTTGTGAATTCCTGCTGCGATTTCTCGCCATGTTTATGGATGACTTCATTGTTTTCTCAACTAAGGAGAAGCATTTATTGTTTCGAAAATGATTTTTTAGCATTATAATGAGAAGAGGATTTGTTTGAATCCATTCAGATCTGTTTTCTTGATATGAAAAGGACAATTATTGGTGCATATAGTGTCTAGAAATGGCATTGCGATGGCCAATGATAAAATCCAGTGTGTCCAAAGGCCAAGGCACCCTGTACAACATCAAAATTAAGTTCATTCTTGGGACATATCAATTTTTATAGAAGATTTGTTCATATGTTTTCTTCCAAGGCATTGCCTTTATATAAGCTCACCAAGAAACCAACAAGTTCATCTAGACTGTTGAATGTGATGAGAGCTTCCAATTTAGAAAAAAATGCCATTTTTAATAAGCTAGTACTCCTACAATCGGATTGGGATGTTATCTTGCATGTGCATGTCGATGCTTTGTGACTAGAAATGGGAGCAATACTGGCTCAACCAGAACGGAGAACTGATTATCCAATGTATTTTGCCAATCAAAGATTCAATCAAGCTGAACAAGCATATACTACCACAGAGAGAGAAGCCTTAGGAATGCTTTTTAGTGCCACAAAGTTTTGACATTATTTACTGGGAAAGCTATTTCATTTCTATGTGGATCATCATGTATTATTATTTTTCATTCAGCTCGATAAATCTCACCGTGGTGCTGATTTCCTATCCAGAAGTACTAACGGCTACTCAAAAATATCCCTGAGAGATGAGCCAATAGATACAGAGCTATTTCAGGTGACAATTGAGGAAAATACAGATCCATAATGGTATGATGTATATCAGTTCCTTTCAAAAGGAGGATTCCCAAAAAATTGGACTCTAAATTAGAAGAAAGCTTGTATTATTAAGAGTCTGAAGCTCACCATCATAGGAGGATTGCTCTATAGACTAGGAGTAGATAGGGTTCTTTGAAGGTGTGTGCCGATGGAAGGAAGAACGCAAGTTATTTTTGATGCAACAATAGGGATTCTAGAGGACACTTATCCTTTGATATTACTTATAAGAATATTTTGCACTTTGGATTATGGTGGCAAACTCTGATATTTGATGTTCAAAGTTTTTATAAAACTTGTGATATATGTCATATAATGGGCAGACCAAAATCAACTGATATGACTCCACTTGCTCCAGCCCAACCACTGGGAGTATTTATAAAATGGGGTTTGGACTTCATGGGACCATTCAAGAAGGTCACTCCAAGGAAATGGGGTCTGGACTTCATGTGACCATTCAAGAAGGTCAGTCCAAGGAAGAACATGTATATCTTAATGGCTACCTATTATGTCACTGAATGGGTAGAGGCCAAGGCTCTTCCAAATAACACTAGAAATTCCACTAATGTTTTCCTATTTGAAAACATTATATGACGTTATGGATGCCCCATTGAGATTGTGTCTGATCAAGGGACACATTTATTAATAATACCATGGAAATTCTGATGAAGATGATCTTAGTTAAGCATAGGAAATAAACTCCTTATTATCCTCGGTGCAATGTTCAAACAAAGAGCAGTAAAAAAACCATCAAGAACATTTTAACAAATACTGTTCATAAGGAACCACATTAGTGGGATCTTAAGCTCCAGTTTGCTCTATGGGCCTACAAAACAACTTACAAAGTCAGTCCTGGAATGACACCTTTTAGGATGGTGTATTGTACTGAAGCTATAGTGCCTAATGAATTCGTGATTCCTAGTCTCAGAATGGCAATGAAATATGGATTAGATTTTTTTTAAATCATAATCTTAAACATAGACTCAAAGAACTAGTGAAGTTGGATGAGTTGCGACAACGTGCCATGCTGGAACAAGAGATTGTTTAGCAAAGGAGAAAGCACTAGCATGATAGAAGAATCAAAGCTAGGGAGTTCCAGAAGGGAGACTTATTTTTGATTTATCAATTCAAATTGGGTCCTAAGAAACCAAATTTAAAGATAGCTTGGGCTGGTCCATATGAAGCTGATTGGGTATTTTCCAATGGCACAGTAAGGTTGAAGGACTTATCTAGATTATTGTTGCCAGTTGTTTATAATGGGGCCAAAACTAAGCTATATTTTTCTAATGAGAAAGAGACCTCCAGAGAAGAAGATACTAGCATTCTGGGTACTGATGACTAGGAACTTTTAGACCCAGCCATTCTAAACCTCTTCCATGTACAACCAGTACCAAAACTAGTGATGGTGCCAGAAAAGTCTCAGCGTGACAAAACAGTGCCAATGACATGGTCAGTAAAGTTTCAGAGCGAGTACCACTTCTTATGGGTAAAAGGGTCAGTGCGATGCATGTGATAATCATTAAAGAGATTATGGGACAAACTAGCCCATGCATGTGTGCCACATCATCAGTGATGCACAAAACTCTAGGAACAATAATTAATGAATATTTTATGGTGCATATACGTATAACAATAATGTGGGTGGGCATTCTTCCTCACAAATCTCTTGCATGATGCCTACATGTTGCTACACAGTTTCCATCGCCAAGCTCTGAAGACTCTTCACTGAAACCAAAAACCTCCTTGTTAGAAGAATCTGTTGATCATTGTTTGTTCCTACCTGACACACCTTGCTGTGGCTTTGAATATACAAGTAAGTCTTCTTCATCTACAGACTTACCGTTCACAGTGTATGGGTAGAAGGAAAATGTCAGAGAAGATGCATGATACAATAGATGAAACCACATCACTGACTCTCTTCAAGCTTCTCTACCACTTATCGCGCATAGAAAGTTACAAAGATTTGTGTTTACTCAGCAGATAGAACCACTGATGCAGCTCTGGGATTTGTATGTAGTCGTACAAGCTACAAGGTTGAATTTTGACATGGCCATTATCAAGAAAATTCCTGATTCTCTAAATGCTGAGGACGGCAGTGCCATTGTCAATGGAGTAAGAATCACAGCAACTCCTGACCACATTGCCTATGCTTTTAAAATTCCCAATGAGACAAAGCCAACCACAACGTTTGTATAGCAGATAAGTCTAGTTCTGAAGGAGGATGAAGCAGCCAAAAAGAAAAGAAAGTCTAGTGCACAAGGGGTTCTAGTAGCAAGATTGGACATCCCTTAGCCTACAGACTTGTTGTTGAGGCTATTAGCTTGAAGAACAATCCCACACATGTGTCAAAAAAGGTCTCTGCCATGCTTCTTGCAAAAATATTAAATGCTACATCTAAAATCAATTTATGTCAGATCTTGTATCACAATGTGCTATAGCAGATTGCCAGGTTGAATCTCAGAATGTATGCAAAGCCTCGTATGTCTGGAAATTTCTATATTGGAAAATTGCTCCAAAAGCCTCTTTCTAAGTAAAAATTTCTTGGAGTCCGAAGCCCATCCCAGCCACTAAGAATGTAGAGCTATCTTCAGACAAAGAGTCTCCAAGCAATCAGTTGGCTCTAACTGGATAGAAGAGGAAGGCCACACAGGTGGAGGCCGTTGGTTGAAAGAAACCAAGGATTACGTGGGACAAGAGAACTACTTTACTAAAGCAACTATAGAGTCGGCAGGCCAGGCTTTAGCCATACCTGAAGAACATACTTCAACAAACACCAGCATTGGAAAAGGCTAGTAAGAAACATCTAGCACTGAATAGGTGGCGGTCAATAATGACAAAGGAAAGGGCCCAGCACTTGCGAGTCTAGCTAACATAATTCCTTTTAGTGAATTGGCTTTATCCATAGCCAAGAAGGATAGACTGCAATAGTTACAACACAACCTGTCAAGGGCCAACTGATTTTTAAAAATTTGGATTTGGTTACATTACCATACATGGATCCTGTCATGGTTTATGAACCATCCATAGCCAAGAAGGATAGACTGCAATAGTTACAACACAACCTCTCAAGGGCCAACTGATTTTTATAAATTTGGATTTGGTTTCATTACCATACATGGCTCCTGTCATGGTTTATGAGCCAGTTCAATTTGACCGAGCAACAGTTAATGGCTGCTCAACACTAGCACTTATCCAAACATCTTAGAGCACCAATGTCAACACCTTAGGATAGATGATGGATATGTCATCTTCCAATGAAGAAGTGTCTAAGCTGAAAGAAGAGCTGGAAAGCAGCCAGCAACAGATTCAGAAACTTTAGAGGGACATATAGGCACAATCTCTTAGGCATGGTATTGCTGAAAATTAGTGAGCAAGAACAATTAAGGAGCTGCATGCAATGTTGTGTAAGCTCAAAACAAAAAATTGACAATTGAATGAAGACAAGTCAGAAGCCTTAAGAAATGTTGATAGATGTCAGACTATGCTACAAATGAAGTGGGTAGAGTGCAACACGTTGTTGTCAACCCACACTGCATTGAAGGCTTCCCTTATAGAGAGATACATCTATAAGAACCTTGCTAATCTTTTGACTCCACAAGGTAATGTAACCATGGATGTGGACAATTTGAAGGCACTTATGGAGACTATGCAGAGTGATCTGCAAGAAAGCTATTTGAATATAACACAGCCTGAGCGAATCAAATAATCATGGATCATATCGATCAGCAGAATGATCCTGCTGAGGATTCTGAGAGGGAAGAAGAGCACAATGAGTAAGGGTTGGACAACCCAGCAGATAAACCTAATAATGATAATTACAATCCTCCCTCTCCATCTTCAGGCTCTGGAGCTGGTGCATCAGCTCTGCCAGAGGGGGAAATAAACCCAACAAAGACCAACTAGACCAGAGAAAAGATCAGCTAGCATCAGACCAGTAGTCTGATGATTAGCTGGACAACACGATAAGGGAAAAATTGGAAATTCTTGAGTACACCAGTCATGGTATATCCAAGACAACAAAGGAAAGGAAAAAGATGTGATTGAATCCTTAAAGGCTGATGAGCAACACTCCTTATAGCTCATCACACTCAACAAGAGATTAAGACATCAACAAGCTTCTACTACTAGAAAGTATTTGGAGGATGGAACTCTTATCTTTGATCTAGAATGATTTCAAAGGTTGTATGTAGGATCCAAGAAAATGATCCACCACTGGAAATCAGTTGCCTTTCATGATCAAGAGTTGTGTCAATTACTAGAGCATCCTAGCAGAATCCATCTACTACTGGAAAGGGTATCTGAGTGGACGCTAACTTTTGATGATATGACAATCAATACACATTGGTAGTAAAATTCCACTGCTGAATGACACTCTCTAGATCTTGAACTAGATCTACTGCTAGGAAACAGATTTCCATACAGATGTATGAAGGAGGTTAGGACTCAATTGAAAGAAGTCTGGCTTCAAATGTAAATTGCAATAGGACTTTTGGATCACAGGGTGCAGGCTATCATTGAAGATCAGTCTTTCAACAGTAAAGGACCTCGGACTCAAATGACAATAGGAGAACAGGCAAATTCTCTCCAAAAACTCTTTCAGCTCATCCAAGTTATTGGGAAGATGATGCAGCAGGAGAACCAAGATGTTCTCAATTTTTTGGAGTTTCTACGTGATTCTCTAGTTCTCCTGTATGCATTACTACTTGCTAAAGAGGCTGAACTGCCTAGATTTTTCCCAACCTTGTATCCTCCACATCCAGAACCAATGGATTGGCCCCTTACTTTAGCATCACTAATGAACTCTAGGACTGGTATAAGCGAGACACTATGAAATGGAAAGCCTGGTAATCACTGATCAATGACGCCCTCAAAATGGATATTGTCATGGATTTGCAACGAGAAATGAAGAAGGTCAAAATCTATATGGGACAATGGAAGATCCAGCTTTGTGGATTAACAAAGATCACAAATGAGTTACTTCAACTGACTATTGAGTATTCCACAATTGCTGAAAAGAATCATTGCGAAACTAGGACTAGATATATAGAGATACCTGAGATCCTCTTTGAAGCTAGAATGAAGAAAAATCATCCTCTTTAGCAAAGATGGATCCACATAGCCTTGCATTGTCATAAATTGGTAAGAACTTGTCTAATAAAGGGCAAATGCAGTTTGTATGATCCCAACACCAAAACGTACAACGCCCTCACGCATGATGAAATTGTGATGTCCACTAAAAGGCGGGATCAGATTGAGTAGCAGGCCATTTACACACTCATCTAGAAGGACAATGCTGGGTTTAGGACAACCGTGAATCGAATTGTAATCCATCCCCAAGTTTTGCAAGATATTTCTTACTTCCTCTCTGGAATCTCGTATCACATTATCAGATGGCAGTATGTGCTCTTTGAGCAATCTACATAGCGAAAAAAATGCGGTACATTGAAGTAAACACATTGTAATCAATCACCTGAAAAGCGATGTGATGCTAGTGTCACTCCATCCAAATTTTTCTTGCATGTTGAGAAGAACCAGGAGCGCCTTCTATCTAGACACACGTGATCCATCATACAATGGCATATCGGCTTCACTTTTCATATCATCATAGATAAGCCTTTCTGAATCCATGATCGTCTCGATCATTTCATTGATCTCAGGCTTAAACATTGCCTCATTGGGAATGTGGTCTGCATGATCATCCTCCGAGCTGTGAGAGGCTACATCTTGTGGCCTCACGTATGCTCCTTGACCAAAGTGTCTACGAACACGTCTATATGGGTTGCAAGATTGATGCATGTTGGCCAGCGTCAGAGTCCGACGAGTTATAATTGTCAACAACTCGATCTATAATAGATGGATCAAACTCGCCAAATTTGCGAACGTGCTGCAAAGAAACACGTCTTGTTCGTCGCATAGTATGCTTGCCTAGATTACAAGGACATAAGATCCTTGATGAGAGATAGGTGTTTTGGTTGGACGACTCCACATCCTCGTCACTCCTCATAATGAATGTAAAAACCTTATAACTTGGACATAAATTTAATCTTCTATTGGCATCCTTTATCTTTTCTCTCTCTCTCTCTCTCTCCCTCTCTCTCTCTCTCTGTACACTCTAAACTACCTCACATTATCTAGTCATGTCTGATCTGCGCACACCTTGGTCTAGAGGTGCACGGAGATCACAATCACCGGGTTAGAATCTCGTCTTTATTGGTCAATGCCTATATTTGTGGGTACGAAAAATCTACACACCCACGTCTGCATGATCGTGTGCATGTAGTGGACAAAACCCCTTTGCCTCTTCTCTAGCTGTAAAAATTCACAGTGTAACGACTCCAAAAAGATTGTATAAAGATCAAATTGATATGATTATTGAAAAAGCAATATAGAATTGTCCAACCGTGGCAAATATTAGTATTTTTGGAATCTTAAGCACAGCAAACCCCGGGCTAGAATTTTTCAGAACCGAATTCCGATAAAATCTGGAGAAGTTACAGGCTTTGAAAGGCTACACTAGGAAGTTAATTAGTTAAGTAAAATTGGATGGTTTCAGTAATTATTATTAATAAATAATTTCTTATCCTAAGGTTCTAGAAATTACTGATATTTCCAATTTTCATCAGTAAAAATCAGAGAAATTAGTAAAAATTGATTCTGGAAGCTGGGGGGTCTGTGTGGAGCTCGAGGTGCCATCTTCAGCCTGGGGACTGCTTGAACTGCAAGCAACTGCCTTTTATAGCATGTGAGAGCTTGTGAGTGCCAGAAACCTATAAATAGGGCCCCTTGCTTCACAATTAGACAGACTTGGAGCCTTGACACACTCTCTCTCATCTAGAGAGACCGCTACACACAAATCACTAGAGATCAAGCTCTAGTTGGTTAATTAAACGGTAATTAGCCTAATCCTTCTTAATTAGCAAAGCTAGGTTAACCTATTTTCTTAATAAATTAAATATTCTCTTCTGATTGTTGTAATTAAGCTAATTAATTATCATATCATATTAAGGTTGAAATTGTTCATATTAACCATAAATTAATGGAAATTATATTAATTAAGTTTATATTATGTTGAGATAATTGTTTGAGTCGCATTAGACTGTCATCAAGCTAGGAAAATTATCTTATAATTTTTGAGTAATTTTCATAGTTAATTTAACAACATTATACTATTTTTTAGAGAAAAATAAAGAGAAAAATAATCAAACTGATTCAAAATACTTTGATTTATTCATCAAAGGTTAATTAAATCTTAGGGAACCCGTGATAATTATTTTAACCTCAGATAATTAATTTACCTAATTATCTAAGAAAAATTACATTGTTTTTAGGACAATTTAAAAGAAGGAAATTAGCAAATTGATTCTAAATTATTTGAGTTATTTATTAGAGGTTAATTACACTCTAGAGGACCCGTGATAATTATGTTAACCTCAGATAATTAATTTACCTAGTTATCTTAGCAAAATTACACTGTTTTTGGGACAATTTAAAAGGGGAAAACTAGCAAATTGATTCTAAATTCTTTGAGTTATTTACAAGAGGTTAATTACATCTTAGGGTACACATGATAATTATGTTTAGCTCAGATAATCAATTTACCTAATTATCTTAGCAAAATTACACTGTTTTTAGGACAATTTAAAAGGAGGAAATTCGCAAAGTGATTCTAAATGCTTTGAGTTATTTATCAAGGTTTCACACCGTAGGGAACCTAATAATTATGTTACCCTCAGGTAATTTGTTTACCTAATTATCTCAATAAAATTACATTATTTTTAGGAAAAAATAAAAAGGGAAAAATAGTAAATTAATCGAAAAACCTTTGATATAATTATCAGTGGTAGAACATACCTTGAAGAATCCGTGATAAATACCACAACCTCAGATAAATAGTTTAAATACTTATCTTCATTGAAAGTAACCAATTTTGCGTATAAAATAGAGAAAGTAAATTAGTAAATGAGTTTATCTAATTACCAAATAAATACCTGAGGTTCAAAATCACTTTTCAAGGCTGGGAAAATTACCTCAGTATAAATGGTTGTTATAACAAATTACTATCAGCAAAATTTTGCCTAAATTAGACCATAAGTATAGGAGGGAAAGGTCATAAATCAAATTTATGAAAATTCCTAAAGATAGAACATAGCAAATTACAATTTAGGGTGAGTAATCCATTAGCCAATAGGAATTATAATTTACTAAGGTTAAATATAAAGTATTCATGGAATATAGACTAAGGATAAACTTAGTTAAATGGCTTCCCTAATTAAATGATAATTATGGGAAATTACTTATTGTACAAGGAAGTTACAAGAGGAATATCTCATTCAATTAATTGTCAAGGATACCTACTAGCTCCAAAAATACTTATTTTGGGTAAAAAGGAAAAAAAGAGATTATTCAATTAAACTTCTAATCGATTGAGTCTTTTTTTAAGACTGCAGATATGGCTCCAAAGAGAACCAGAGGAAATCCTCTTACCCTCGAAGAGGATATTAGCAACAAAAGAAATAAAGACACTAATGACCATGAGGCTGGGCGTAGCCATAGGCTGACGGAGGAAAGTTTGCAGGCTCCATCCCAGCAGCACATGGAAGAGCAGTCCTAGGTGGAAAGACCATATTAGGTAAAGTGGGAAAATCCCAATTCCCAGGTTGGACAACTTTCAATATATCATGTATAAAATATAGAGATTTTGTCAAAAATTTGAGTTTTCTTAAGGTCTCATTCCACTTTATGCACATACAATACACAATGAAAACAACTAAAATATCATGGTTTCAATCAATTGGATTATTAGGAGAGGAGTATATTGCATCCATTATCGTTGTCTATGTTCTACTGTCGTACCTACAACTTATCTCAACATGGAGAGCTTGGTTTCTAGGTCCACCACTTGTCCAAGTTAATGTAAAAGTGACTCAAGGTTCACAACTTGTGAAAGCAAGGATCCATTGAGGAATACAATCCACTTGGCTATTTTTCCTTAATTTATTGCATGTGACATTTAAGCAAGGTCCACTTCTAATCTATAACTTCTTACTTTGAGGCATGGGGCATACATAAAATATGTAGCATATGCTCTATTGCCTCATAGGAAGGTTGGTTTCAAGGTGCACTTATCCATGCTAGCCTATCTTGGAGAACTGATGGAGCTTGCTTCTCTCCTTTTTTCAATGGAGACTAGCTTGAACAAGTGGTGGACCTTTGCTTCTCTCTATGTTTCAATAGAGTTAGCTTGGACAAGTGGTGATCTTGGAACAAAACCCCCATGTAAAACATATCATGGGTATTCCAAGTGATTAGAAAGATTACCATTTAAGATATAACCTTATAGGTTGGACAACTAGATCTTGGCTTGGAGAAATGGTGGACCTTTGATTCTCTCCATGTTTCAATGGAGTCTATCTTGGAGAAATGGTGGAGCTTGCTTCTGTCCATGTTTCAATGGAGCCTAGCTTGAATAGTTGGTGGACCTTTGCTTCTCTCTATGTTTCAATAGAGTTAGCTTAGACACGTGGTGGATCTTCAAAATAAACCAACTACTATCAATGTTGCCTAGCTTGGACAAGTGGTGGAGTGTTTCTCTACTCCATGTTTCAATGGATCTTAGCTTGGACAAGTGTTGGACCTTAAAACAAAAACCCCATGTACAACATAGAATGGATTTTCTAGATTTCAATGGAGTCTAGATTTAACAAATGGTGGAGCTTGTCTTCATCCATGTTTCAATGAAACTAGCTTGGACAAGTGGTGGACCTTGTAACAAACCCTCCCATGTACAACATATCATTGGTTTTCTAAGTGATGGGAAGGAATACCATTCAAGATATAAACTTATAGCTTGGATAAGTAGTTGACTTTAAAACCAAATTTATCATAATACAATGAAATACAGGTCAGCCAATTCCTAAATCTTGAGACCAAACCTCCCATGCTATTAGAGATAATATATTGGATAAGTGGTGGACCTTCTATTATTTTCCCATGCCTAGTTTAGACAACCGGTACACTTCGCAGCTATAAAGGTTGGACGAGTTGTGGAGCCTTGTTTCTATCCATGTTTTAATGGATCCTAGCTTGGACAAGTGGTGGACCTTGGAAAAAAGCTTCCATGTACAACATATATGAGGTTTTCCATGTTTTAATGGAACCTATCTTGGACAAATGGTGAAGCTTTCTTCTCTCCATGTTGATTTTGGAACTACCTTAGACAAGTGGTGGAGCTTTTCTTTTCTACTCTTCATAATACAATGAAGTATATGTTGGTTACATGGTGAATCTTAAGGCCAAACCTCCCATTTTACTAGAGATGATAGGTTGGACAAGTGGATCAACCTTCTATCATTTCTCCATGACTATATTGGACAATTAGTAGACATAACATCTCTCTATGTTGTCTAGAGATGAGCTTGGACAAGTGATGGACCCTGCTTCTCTCTTCCCTTGGTTTACTAGTTTGAAGACTCAGTATAGATACTTTCTTAGATCTAGCTTGAACAAGTGGTGGACCCTGCATCCACAATCTTAATTCAGTACAAAAAAGTATATGAAAAAATAACATAGGAATCTTGGTTTGAAGGTCAAGCAATTAGGTTCCAAATGCACATAATAATATATTTTCCACCCATATTAAAAGAAAGTTAAATATGTTATTACCAAATTGACAAAGGTAATGTCCAAGAATTATATCTTTCCATCTTGTCAGATCTAAATCTTCATCAAGGCGACATGCATGTATACATCAACTTTCAAGCCATTCAAGAATACATGCACTTAGATTCCATAGTTTTGTTTTCAAAGTCTTTTAGGTTCTAAAACTCTTTCACATAAAGTATGTAATGACAAAATTCTTGAAGCAAACATTTGTGCCCAAGAAAAAGATCCCTCTCACATATTTAAAGTCCATGAATTCTCTGATCCACACTTACAAGTTTTATTTTGACATCAAACATCAATTCTTTCATAGTTCCAAATAAATGCAACCTCGATATGAATTGACAAAAAATGAATTTCTTTTACTATATGACCCAACATAGGCCCCAATCAAATAAAAAATGAGTCCCCAAAAATTTGGGTGCACTCTAGCAATACATCAGAGTCCCCTTACAATAGGATGCCCTCCAATAGTACATTGAAGTCCCCTTAGAGTAGGGTGCACTCCATTCAAGTGTTCATAAAATTGACACACCTTTAAAAAAAAAAAAAGACTACATCAAATTATACAAATGTTGAAAGATACACACTAGAATAAAAAAAGCATCTTATAGCCATATTTATTCAATGCTTTCGTGTTGACAAGTACACACCAAGGACATAATTTGTCTCAGAATCACTATACTGATTTACAATTGTGTTGTATGTATAGACTCTCTTATCTCTTGCATACAACCATCCTACCAACCATGGAATTATGGTTCTCTGCAAGAAGTTTTGAAGTTGCTCGGAAGTTTGTCTCCACATCTTTGGAAATATAAGATATGTCCCTGGCATGTTCCACATCACCCTATATGGAGTGTCATCAAAAATTAAGGTATTGTTTGCATCCAAATCCTCAAATATCTTCCAAATATCACTCAGATTTTTGTGATAAACCCTTGTAAATCCTAACATGATATTTGGATTTTGGCAATTTTTGTTACTCATAAAGACCTTGAACTTGGTATACTGCTCAGGAAAACACTTTTGTGTGATGCGTTGCACCCTTGTTAAGTTATAGCAACTCCATATCCATAGCTCAAAGTATTCAACACAAAAATCCAAAAAACTTTGTGCGTCTGGTCGCACCACATGATAAACTTCATCTTTGTCCTCCACAAGTCGCATGTGTTGAGCCCAAGATGGCATAGAATCTCCATGTTTCATTTCAACTGTCTTGAGAAGTAACCCCTCTAGATCCAAGATAAGTACTCTTTTGATGTCCTTGAAAGCAAGTGGTAGGTGATAAGGAGGTGATTCATTCCTTGGACAAGGTCTTGGAGGAGGTTGGATGGGTAATTCAATAGTTTTCTTCAATTTATGCCAGCATATAGCCAATCCATTTTTCTGTAATGGTTCTGAAATTAAAGAACAAGAACACTTAATGCAAACACAACAATAGACATGAGTTTTACATTGTCTACCCTAAGGTTTTATTAGATACCAAAATCCATCTATGATCTACTCATTAATAGAAAGAAATTCAAATTAAAATTCTGACTCTTTTTTATGCTAGCTACACTCTCTCTTAGTCTCAATACCATGGAGTTCAACTAAACTTAAGTCAACTAATAACTACTACTTGTTGTTAAAGGTATTCTTGAAGTGTATAAGGCTTAACCAATGCTCTAGTGTAGAATGGGTATTTAGGTCTCAAGGTCTACCACTTATCCAAGCAAAGATCCATTTAGATATGGAAACCCAATTTTTCTTAATATAATGATATAGAGTGGACAAGTGGTGAATCCTGAGACCAAGCCACTCATGCTACTAGGGATAATAGGTTGGACAAGTGGTGGACCTTGAATGTAAACCCCCCATGTACAAAGTATTAGGGGTTTTGGGTATTTCAATGGACTCTAGCATCTTGGAAACATGGTGGAGCTTACTTCTCTCCATGTTTCAATGGAGTCTATCTTGGATAAATGGTGGAGCATCATTCTCTCCATGTTTCAATGGAGCCTACATTGGACAAGTGGTGCACGTTTGTTTCTCTCTATGTTTGAAAAGATTTAGCTTGGACAAGTGGTGGACCTTGGAACAAAATCCCCATGTAAAACATATCATGGACATTACAAGTGGTGAGAAAAAATACCATTCAATATATAACCTTATAGGTTGGAAAAGTGGTGGACCTTAACACCCAATTATTATTAATATAATGACATAGAGTGGACAAGTGGTGAATCTTGCGACCAAACCTACTAGGAAAAGTACGTTGGACAAGTGGTGGACCTTGAATGCAAACCCCCCATGTACAAAATATTACTCATGCTACTAGGAATAATTTGGTATTAAGGTCCATGTTTCAATGGAGCCTAGCTTGGAAAAGTGGTGGACCTTTGTTTCTCTCTATGTTTCAATAGAATTTGCTTGGACAAGTGGTGAACCTTGGAACAAAACCCCCATGTAAAGCATGTCATGGGCATTACAAGTGGTGAGAAAAAATACCATTCAAGGTATAACCTTATAGGCTGGACAAGTGGTGGACCTTAGCACCCAATTCCTCTTATTATAATGACATATAGTGGAAAAGTGGTGAATTGTGAGACCAAACCTACTAGGGATAATAGGTTGGAGAAATGGTTGACCTTGAATGTAAATCACCAATGTACAAAATATCATGGGTTCTGCGTATTTCAATGGAGCCTAGCATCTTGGAGACATGGTGGAACTTACTTCTCTCCATGTTTTAATGGAGCCTATCTAGGAGAAATGGTGGAGGTTCCTTCTCTCCATGTTTCAATGGAGTCTAGCTTGGACAAGTCGTGGACCTTTGTTTCTCTCTATGTTTGAATATGGTTAGCTTGGACAAGTGGTGGATCTTGGAATGAAACTCTCATGTAAAACATATCATGGGCATTTCGAGTGGCGAGAAAGGATACCATTTAAGATATAACCTTATAGGTTGGACAAGTGGTGGACCTTAACACAATAGAATGACATAGAGTGTACAAGTGGTGAATCTTAAAACCAAACCACTCATGCTACTAGGGATAATAGGTTAAACAAGTGGTGGGCCTTGAAATAAAACCCCCTAGAGTGTTTCAATGGAGCCTAGCTTGGAAACATGGTAAAGCTTGATTCTCTCCATGTTTCAATGCAGCCTATCTTGGATAAATGGTGCAGCATCATTCTCTCCATGTTTCAATGGAGCCTAGCTTGGACAAGTGGTGGACCTTTGTTTCTCTCTATGTTTGAATAGAGTTATCTTGGAAAAGTGGTGGACCTTGGAACAAAAACCCCATGTAAAACATATCATGGGCATTACAAGTGGTGAGAAAAAATACCATTCAATATATAACCTTATAGGTTGGACAAGTGGTGGACCTTAACACCCAATTATTCTTAATATAATGACATAGAGTGGATAAGTGGTGAAATTGGGACCAAACCTACTAGGGAAATAGGTTGGACAAGTGGTGGACCTTGAATGTAAACGCCCCATGTACAAAATATCACTCATGCTACTAGAAATAATTTGGTATTAAGGTCCATGTTTCAATGCAGCCTAGCTTGGAAAAGTGGTGGACCTTTGTTTCTCTCTATGTTTCGGTAGATTTATCTTGGACAAGTGGTGTACCTTGGAACAAAACCCCCATGTAAATCATGTCATGGGCATTACAAGTGGTGAGAAAAAATACCATTCAAGCTATAACATTATAGGTTGGACAAGTGGTGGACCTTAACACCTAATTCCTCTTAATATAATGACATAGAGTGGACAAGTGGTGAATCATGAGACCAAATCTACTATGGATAATAGGTTGGACAAGTGGTGAACCTTGAATGTAAACCCCCCATGTACAAAAAATTATGGGTATTGGGTATTTCAATGGAGCCTAGCAACTTGGAGGCATGGTGGAGCTTATTTCTCTCCATGTTTCAATGGAGCCTATCTAGGAGAAACAGTGGAGGTTCCTTCTCTCCATGTTTCAATGAGCCTAGCTTGGACAAGTGGTGGACCTTTCTTTCTCTATATGTTTTAATAGAGTTAGCTTGGACAAGTGGTGGACCTTGGAATGAAACCCCCATGTAAAACATATCATGGGCATTTCAAGTGGTGAGAAAGGATACTATTTAAAATATAACCTTATAGGCTGGACAAGTGGTGGACTTTAACACATATTTCTTCTTCATATAATGAAATAGAGTGTACAAGTGGTGAATCTTGAGACCAAACCACTCTTGCTACTAGGGATAATAGGTTGGACAAGTGGTGGACCTTGAATGTAAACCCCTCATGTACAAAATTATGGGTTTAGGGTATTTCAATGGAGCCTAGCTTGGAGACATGGTGGAGATTACTTCTCTCAATGTTTCAATGGAACCTATCTTGGAGAAATGGTGGATCATCCTTCTCTCCATGTTTCAATGGAGCCTATCTTGGACAAGTGGTGGACCTTTGCTTCTCTCTATGTTTTAATGGAGTTAGCTTGGACAAGTGGTGGGTCTTGGAACAAAACCCCTTTGTAAAACATAGCATGGACATTACAAGTGATGAGGAAAAATATCATTCAAGATATAACCTTATAGGTTGGAAAAGTGGTGATGGACCTTGACAAGTGGTGAAGGATACCATTTAAGATATACCCTTATAGGTTGGACAAGTGGTGGACCTTAACACCCAGTTATTCTTAATATAATGACATAGAGTGGATAAGTGGTGAATCTTAAGACCAAATCACTCATGCTACTAGGTATAATACGTTAGAGAAGTGGTAGACCTTGAATGTAAACACCCCATGTACAAAATATCATGGTTTTAGGGTGTTTCAATGGAGCCTAGAATCTCGGAGACATGGTAGATCTTGATTCTTTCCATGTTTGAATGGCACCTATCTTGGAAAAATGATGGAGGTTACTTCTCTCCATACTTCAACGGAGCCTAGCTTTGACAAGTGGTGAACCTTTGCTTCTCTCTATGTTTGAATAGAGTTAGCTTGGACAAGTGGTGGACCTTTGCTTCTCTCTATGTTTGAATAGAGTTAGCTTGGACAAGTGGTGGACCTTGGAATGAAACCCCCGTGTAAAACATATCATGGGCATTTCAAGTGGTGAGAAAGGATACCATTTAAGATATAACCTTATAGGTTGGACAAGTGGTGGACCTTAATACATAGTTCTTCTTAATATAATGACATAGAGTGTACAAGTGGTGTATCTTGAGACCAAACCACTCGTGCTACTAGGGATCCTAGCTTGGACAAGTGGTGGACCTTGGAAAAAAGTCCCCCTATACAACATAGATGAGTTTTTTCATGTTTTAATGGAAGAGAGATTCGACAAATGGTGGAGCTTGCTTATCTCCATGTGGATTTTAGATGTAACATATAATGGCCTAAAATCTTTTGTGTAGCGGAATTTAGCATGAACATAGTGGGCATTTCATTAGAGTTGATTCCTAATGAGAATTACAAGAGTGCTTGGGTGGAGAGAGCAACAAAAAGCATAACACCTAGTTAGATAGCATCGACAATACTTTCAAAAGAGAGAGTAATTAATCTATTGACAACAGTTGAGGACCGGATTTGCATGGAGCCGGTCCCCCCTCCAAAAGGCTTTGTATTATGGTTTCTCCCATCAAGAGAGACATTGTACAATACAATTCTTTGTGTTCCTTCAAGACTAGCTAGTGTAATGAAGATGGAAGCTTCATACACCAAGCAAAACACTTAATCAAACACAACTTGAATTATCCCCGTTCTCAGACCCAAGACCTCACACACCTTCGAAGATGGTGAGAGCTAGCAGGGTATGAGAGTAGATTGAGAGGAAAAAGAAGTATCTTACGAGAAAGAAGTACATCTCCTCACATAATCACTCATATTAGCATAGCTTAGCTTAGTAATTAGCTTGGTAGAGAAGATGAGCATGCATTGAAGCTTGGCTCTTGGTTGGATTTGCATCCACATGCCAAGAGAGTGTTGATGTAGGCTTCTATCTCACAAGCTTGGAGTAGGTGATGAGCTCTCCATTAAAGCTTGGGAGGAGATAGAGTATTTTCCCTTCACACATGGTCAAGTGTGAGAATGTGAGAGTGAATTCCAAGCAAAAATCAGCCCCCTCTCTCTCTTGGGCGAGCCCTAGCTGCTAAGTTAGGCTGGCTTTTGCCTCATTGGACCTCCCCAGGTCAAGCCAATAGGGATTAAGCAGCATAAGTGATAGCCTTCTGACATGTGTCCCCCTTTCCCCTTTTGTGAGAGCTTTAGATAATTAAATAATTAAACTAAACTCTCATTGGACCCCTTTGCCTCCTGGCCAATAGGAATCAGGCAAGCCATAGGGCTCCTGAATGCTCATTGGACCCCTTGGGAGACTGCCCAATAGTCTTCTAGGACACTTAATTCTTATTGGTTTCTTTTATTAAATGTTTTTAAATTAATTAAACTAGATTTACTCTAGCTTAATTCTCATTGGTCCACTTCAAGGGTCTTCCAATAGGAATTGGACACACCTTGTGGGCATCTGGCCTAGGGAGCTGACATGTGTCCCTCATTCCCTTTGTGTAAAGGGAGCCTGTGTGTGTGTGTGTGGTTTTCTCTCTCATCCCCTAGCTTTGGGGCTCGCCCCCTCCCATGTAGAGATGCAGGAAGACTTTTTGGGCACACACACTAAGCATCCAATTTTCCCTAAGGTTGACCTTTGGACACAACCTTTGAATTTTGGAACCTTAGCATTTTGGAAGTCTTAATGGGCTGAACCTTAGGGTCTTTTTAGCCCGTTGTTTCACATGGCTCTTTTGCAGATGGCCCCCCCTTTGGATCCTTATTTTCCCTCCTTTGGATCCCTACTGTGGCCGGTCTGCTAACTTAACCAATATTCTAGCTTTTTCTCCCTTGGCACTTCCCCACATTAAATGATCAGTTTAATATGAGAAAATCATTTAGGAGAATTAGATATTGATTATTATGACATTACCTCTCTCTTGAAATCATAGTCGTCCTCGACTATGGTGTAGAGAAGATAAAGCATATGCATGAGTCCTTTTCTTAGCGGGTAGAGGATCCCTATGTTACCCTACGACATCATTCCATAATGGATGACTAGTCCATTTGGCGCTTGAGAGCCTGAGGCTGCCGCAAGCATGTCTGCACATTAGTCCTATCAATCTTCCATAGTAGAGTGACAAGCTCTACTTGGTGTTGGGGAGACGTCGTCTCCGCAAACTTGATCTAAGCATGCATACTACTTCATTTTTGTGCACAAATCAAGAAAAAGAGAGTCTTATAAGACAAAATTTTTTTGTTCATTTTTAACATTTTGTACATTTGCTTACTCTTGGGAAGCATTGTAAGCATTGACAAGGTTTAGGTTATCCTTTAATTGTATGCCTTGCATCCATCTAGCATCTTCAAAAGGATAATTCTTAAACTTAATAAGATATCGTCTGATAGTCTTACCGCCTCTTAATACCTTGTCTTCATGTCGGAGAATGGACTCGGGCTGCAGCACCTCCTCGTGGTCCTTGATCTCCGGTGGGTCTTCAATAATTGGTTCTTGAGGTGGCTCTCCTTTGTAAGGCTTTAAGAGGCTCACATGAAAAGCATTGTGTATGAGCCAATGATTGGGCAACTTAAGTTGATAGGCCATTTCATTAATTGGCCTAAGAATCTGGAAGGGACCATAGTACCTTTTTGCTAGTTTAGCATAGTACTTTTGGTGGCCCGTAGGATTCTTGCCCGTCGTGTGCCTTAATCGAGCCTTGGGAAACTTTAACAAGACCCAATCGTTTTCTTTAAAGGCTTGGGCTCTTCTGTGCTTGTCAGCAGCAGCCTTTTGCCTTTGCTGTGAGATAGAGATAGCATCCTTAATCTTTTGGAAAGATTCTTGTAGGTCTCGGCTATACTCATCTGCAGCGAAGATCTTCCCATGTACCTTAAGTAGCAAGGGACTTTTTGATCTTCCCTCAATTACCTCGAAAGGTGCTTTTCCTGTAGAAGTATGTACAGTGTTATTGTAAGCATACTCTACTAAGGGTAAGTACTTCTCCCATTGGGATCTTTGATCTACTTCCGTTACATAGGCTTTTAGTAGATCGAGAATAGTTAGGTTAGCTATTTCACTTTGGCCATCAGTTTGTGGATGATAGGCCGAAGAGAAGTTTAGCCTTGTTCCTAAATTCTCAAAGAGACCCTTCCAGAAATTACTGGTCATTCTAGGATCTCTATCCGACACTATGGACATTGGCAAGCCATGGTACTTGAAAATTTGTGAAATGAAGAGGGTTGCCATTTGATGGGCTTTGATAGTCTTTTTGACAGGTATAAAATGAGCTTGTTTACTGAACCTGTCTACTATCGTCCATATTCCCGTATTCCCATGGATAGACTTAGGCAATCCAAAGATAAAATCCATGGATATGCTCTCCCACGATGAATTAGGGATTGGCAAGGGTTGAAGCAATCCAAGTTGCTTCCCTCTATCAAATTTTGTCTTTTGACATACCACACATTTGGAAACATACTCATGTATGTTCACTTTCATGGTAGGCCAATAGAAATATGTTTCAATTCCCTTTAGGGTAGACTGAATCCCTCTATGCCCCGCATATGGGGGAGCATGAGATTCATACATTACTTTCTCACGTAGTGAGTTAGTAACGCATAGTCTATTGCCATAGAGAAGATAACCATCTTGTAAAGTAAATGGTTCTTCTTTCTTCCCTAATGCAAGGGCTGAAATCACATCTCTAAAATCGGGATCAATAGCATACTCATCTATCATTAAAGATAGATCATTGTGAGTTGCTATGGAAACCGCATTCACTCTCGATCGTCTTGAGAGTGCATCGGCTACTTGATTATGCTTGCCAGCAATGTGAGCAATATGAAAATGAAATTGCGAAAGGAAATTTGCCCACCTCATTTGTTTGTCGGAGAGCTTGGTCTGCGTCATGAAGTACTTAAGACTTTGATGATCCGTTCGCAGAATGAAAGGAGTCCCCAATAAATAGTGCTTCCATGAGTCTAAGGCATGTAGAACTGCAAGGAGTTCTTTTTCGTATATGCCTAGAGCTTGCTCAACAAGGTCGAGCCTTCGACTCTCATAGCCTATGGCGTGCCCTTCTTGGAGCAAAACAGCCCCAAGGCAATCACCACAAGCATCACATTGGACCTCAAATGGTTTTGAGAGATCCGGTAGTGTAAGCACAGGTTGAGAGATAAGCTTTTCTTTAAGCTTTTCGAAAGCATTGTTCTCCTTAGCAGACCACGTATACCTAACATTTTTCTTTGTTAGGTCATGTAATGGTCCCGCAATTTGTGAGAACTTTTCTATGAAGCGTCTATAGTATGCACACATACCTATAAAGCTTCTTAGTTCATGAAGATTCCTTGGTTTAGGCCATCCTTTTATTACCTCTAACTTGGATGGATCCATTTGGATTCCATCTTGAGAGATAATGTGACCTAAATATTGAATCTCTTGCAAGAAAAATTCACTTTTCTTTCGATTAACATAAAGTTTATTCTCTCTTAAAACTTGAAATATTACCTGGAGGTGTTGCTTGTGTTCCTCTAGTGAATTAGAGTAGATGATAATATCATCAAAGAACACTCCAGTGAAGGTTCGATGAGGTCTGAACAGCTTCTCCATCAAGCGGTTAAATGTGGCTGGTGCATTAGTCAAGCCAAAAGGCATGACAATGTATTCGTAAAGACCAAATGTAGTACGAAATGCGGTCTTTACAATGTCTTGATCAACTATCCTTATTTGATGATAGCCACTTTTTAGGTCAATCCTACTGAAGTAGGTCGATCCTTGTAGCTTATCAAATAGGTCTTCTACCCGTGGAACGGGAAACCTATTCTTGATAGTGATCCTATTTAGTGCTCTATAGTCGACACACATACGATATGTGCCGTCTTTCTTTTGCACTAATAGCACAGGTGAGCAAAATGGAGATGAGCTAGGCCTAACCATGCCCTTCTCAATTAACTCATGCACTTGCCGCATAATCTCCTCTTGTTGAGCTTGAGAAACTCTATAAGGAGGTTTGTTAGGCGGTGAACTTCCTGGAAGAAGTTCAATTGCATGGTCGTCATTACCTCGTTTAGGAGGTAGCTCACAAGGGATGTCGTCAATAAAGACATCTTGAAACCCCTTGAGAAAATTGGATAACTCTAATTCCTTTTGGTTGCTTTTATTTTCTTTTGCTAAAGCATTAGGTTCATTTTGAGAATCTTTAACAAAAATCATGTACACGGAAATAGAGCTCTTTATTGACTTGTTGAAAGCTTGTGTATGTACAATGGGGATGGTGTTACCCATTTCCCTAGCATCTATATACATGTCCTTTTCCCTGAACTTAAAGGAGATTCTCCTTTCAGGAAATTTAACATGGGCAGCCACACGGTCAAACCATGGTGCCCCTAGGATTACATCCTCATGCTTGAGAGGAGAGATAAAGAAATCCTCTTTGTCCACATAGCCTTGGACATGAAGCCTCAATTTCCCGATTAAGGGAGTGACTGAAGCTTCTTGCCCCTTGAAGGCACTGTCTGCGGGTAGGATATCTCCCATCTCGTAGGATTGTATGCCTAGCTTGGTGGCTAACTCCATAGATATAAAATTGTGAGTAGAACCAGGGTCAAAGAGAATAAAAGCATCATGTTCTCTTACCTTTCCCCAAGCATGGCATAGAGGAGATCCTTTGTGGTGAGTTTGGTGAATCTCCTCCTCTTGGATTTCAACCAAAGAAGCTCTAGGAGGATCTTGGCGGTTGTTCTTTTGGGGACAAGCGCGGTACGCATGCCCTTGTTCGCCGCACTTGAAACACCGGTTATCTTTACGATAACGCTCAAGCTCTTCAGGAGAGAGTTTATTCTTTCCTTTGTAAACTCCCTTCTCTTTAGCTTTGTTGGAATTGCCCTTAGGAGACTTTTGGACATTGTCCTTCCCCTTAGGCTCATTGGTACCTTTGTTTTCCGGGGGCTTATTATTTCTTTTTCCCCCCGTTTGGAAATTGATTCGCGAGGCCACCATAGTATGGTGTATTACCGCCGATATGGTACGTGGCCTTTGGGAGTTGACATACTCCGCCATTTCTTCGGTTAAGCCCGCACAAAATTGTTGCTTTTGCTCTCCAAAATCCAACTTTTTGAAGACAGTGGCTTTGAGTTGTAGGTCCCAAAACTTGTCTACATATTTGTGGATGGATTCATTTGGAGAGAGCTTTAAGCTTCGCCATTCGGTGAGTACTTTGTCTTTGGCATCGGTGGCCAAAAACTGCTTCATAATGGAAGCTCTTAAAGCCTTCCATGTTCGTGGAGCTTCACCGTTGGCTCGTAGGCTAGACCACCATTGTCTGGCGGACTTTTGAAAGTGCATAGCTACATGGCGTAGCTTAGAGGACTCCGTGAAGCCCTCATCTCCAAACGCCGCATCGAATTGCTGGATAAAGGCCAAAACTTTGTCTGTAGCACCGAAGGTGCCATCATAGGTAAGGAAAGAGATGCTCTTCCCTCCCTCTTTGAATTTCTTCAGCTTGGACGACCTCTTCCATGCGGCATAGGATTTCCTATGGCCTCTTCTTTTTGATGGTTCAAAAGTTCCACCATCACTTTCTTCAGAAGATGAAGAATTTGAAGAAGGTGGAGAAGAGGGTGACCTCTTTCTCGCCTTTTTCTTGTCTTGATCTTTGTCGTCTTCACCATAGCTTTCATAAGAGGAAGAGGATGAAGAAGATGGAGAAGAGGGTGTCCTCTTTCTCGCCTTTTTCTTCTCTTGCTTTTTATCATCCCTCTTTGAATTATGATGTGGAGAAGAGTGTGATGGTCTTCTCCGCTTTGGTGGTGATGGAGAGCGTTTAGCCCGCCGTCTTCGTGGAGCCATCTCCGCCGAGGTGGCGGGAGACTCGCTTCTTTCTCGTTCCTTCGGTGGAGGCTCTTGAGTTCTCCTTTGGGAAGGAGATGCATCATCAAGAAGTAAGTTCTTGAGCCCTTCATATGGATTCTCTTCTTCTTCCCGAATCGGAGAGAGACCTCTTTTGGTAGTCTCACAAGGAGGCTTCCTAGGTGTTCTCTCGTCATGGTGATGAGCTTGGAGAATCCCGTGAGCACGGAGCTGCCGTTGCACTTCACTTTGGAGAGATGGATTGCCCATGGCTTGTTGAAGCCTAGAAACAAGATAATTAACAAGCATTGAAGCATCATTAGTAGCTTGCTCATGAGCAAAATCAAAGTTATCAACATTAATTTCACTCTCTTTAATATTGTCAGCCATTCTAACAATTTTTAGGTGTAAACTTTTTAGGTGTACTTTGGCACTTCAAGCCCTAGTTGCTACTCCTCTTTACCCCTTTAGAAAAAGCACTCAAGCTACTGTACCCGCGGCTCGAATACCATTAATTGCAAGGAATAGAAGAGAGGGTCTTTCGACACCAAAACAGCACCGGCTCCTGTCAAGCTTCTAATAGCTCAATAGTGGTTAAGCCGTAGGCAAGCCCCGTAGGACTCCACTATTAAGACCATAGCTCTCGATGGTGATGCCCCATTAACTGCACAAAGGCAGGCGCACTGCAAGGCTGAAAAATCCCTATTCTACTTACTCACAGGCAATTAATAATACCAACCATTTGTAGCTAGCTTGAGGACCTCCCTTCTTGAGCAAGAAAAGAGAAACCTTGAGCTCTGATACCAATGTAACATATAATGGCCTAAAATCTTTTGTGTAGCGGAATTTAGCATGAACATAGTGGGCATTTCATTAGAGTTGATTCCTAATGAGAATTACAAGAGTGCTTGGGTGGAGAGAGCAACAAAAAGCATAACACCTAGTTAGATAGCATCGACAATACTTTTAAAAGAGAGAGTAATTAATATTAATCTATTGACAACAGTTGAGGACCGGATTTGCATGGAGCCGGTCCCCCCTCCAAAAGGCTTTGTATTATGGTTTCTCCCATCAAGAGAGACATTGTACAATACAATTCTTGTGTTCCTTCAAGACTAGCTAGTGTAATGAAGATGGAAGCTTCATACACCAAGCAAAACACTTAATCAAACACAACTTGAATTATCCCCGTTCTCAGACCCAAGACCTCACACACCTTCGAAGATGGTGAGAGCTAGCAGGGTATATGAGAGTAGATTTGAGAGGAAAAAGAAGTATCTTACGAGAAAGAAGTACATCTCCTCACATAATCACTCATATTAGCATAGCTTAGCTTAGTAATTAGCTTGGTAGAGAAGATGAGCATGCATTGAAGCTTGGCTCTTGGTTGGATTTTGGCATCCACATGCCAAGAGAGTGTTGATGTAGGCTTCTATCTCACAAGCTTGGAGTAGGTGATGAGCTCTCCATTAAAGCTTGGGAGGAGATAGAGTATTTTCCCTTCACACATGGTCAAGTGTGAGATGTGAGAGTGAATGCCAAGCAAAAATCAGCCCCCTCTCTCTCTTGGGCGAGCCCTAGCTGCTAAGTTAGGCTGGCTTTTGCCTCATTGGACCTCCCCAGGTCAAGCCAATAGGGATTAAGCAGCATAAGTGATAGCCTTCTGACATGTGTCCCCCTTTCCCCTTTGTGAGAGCTTTAGATAATTAAATAATTAAACTAAACTCTCATTGGACCCCTTTGCCTCCTGGCCAATAGGAATCAGGCAAGCCATAGGGCTCCTGAATGCTCATTGGACCCCTTGGGGACTGCCCAATAGTCTTTAGGACACTTAATTCTTATTGGTTTCTTTTATTAAATGTTTTTAAATTAATTAAACTAGATTTACTCTAGCTTAATTCTCATTGGTCCACTTCAAGGTCTTCCAATAGGAATTGGACACACCTTGTGGCATCTGGCCTAGGGAGCTGACATGTGTCCCTCATTCCCTTTGTGTAAAGGGAGCCTGTGTGTGTGTGTGTGGTTTTCTCTCTAATCCCTAGCTTTGGGGCTCGCCCCCTCCCATGTAGAGATGCAGGAAGGACTTTTTGGCACACACACTAAGCATCCAATTTTCCCTAGTGGTTGACTTTGGACCACAACCTTTGAATAGTGAACCTTAGCATTTTGGAAGTCTTAATGGCTGAACCTTAGGGTCTTTTAGCCCGTTGTTTACATGGCTCTTTTGCAAGATGGCCCCCCCTTTGGATCCTTATTTCCCTCCTTTGGATCCCTACTGTGGCCGGTCTGCTAACTTAACCAATATTCTAGCTTTTTCTCCCTTGGCACTTCCCCACATTAAATGATCAGTTTAATATGAGAAAATCATTTAGGAGAATTAGATATTGATTATTATGACATTAGAACTAGCTTGGACAAGTGGTGGAGCTTTGCTTTTTTACTCTTCATAATACAATGATGTATAGGTTGGTTACGTGGTGAATCTTAAGGCCAAACCTCCCACCTTACTAGAGATGATAGGTTGGACAAGTGGTCAACCTTCTATCATTTCTCCATGCCTATAATTAGACAATTAGTAGAATTTGAAGATCTTTTGCTTATCTAAACTAGACTCTAACTCAATAATAAGTTTCATAAGTTCCACGAATTGTCCTATCTAGGCTCCAAAAGAGTCTTAATTGGTTTGTGCTAGATTCTAACTTCCTTGATGGGGTAGAATCCTAGAAAAATGAGGCACTATAAGTTTTACCTTAGCTCAAATGGATTTTTCACTTAAACTCAACTGCAATTTGGCTATCTAGTCTTTGTCTCAATGGAGTTTAACACTAGATACATAGTAGTGATATTTAAGCTTCATGTCTCTTCACTTGATCGAGATATGAGACCATACTTTCAAGGTCACCACTTGTCTTACCTAAAGACCAATGTGAGACATGGGAGCAAGAAAGCCATCCGATATTGTTTTAAGGACTATTACATAGGCAATCAATAACTTAAGTAAAGCAAAAAGACTTGGATCTTTCACAATTAATAACTTAAGTAAAGCCAAAAAGACTTGGATCTTTGACAGTTTTTTTCAAACTAAAAAAGCACAATCTCATGCTAACAAAACTATAAATCACAATTGAAAGGTTTGAACAAGAAAAAGATCAACAATCTTAATAAGAAGGATACTTTTCATTTCATTTGATGATTACAAACTAAAATAAAGTCTCTCAAGAAATTGATAAACAAAAAATGTAGGTGACTGCTTCATTATTTTGAGCAAAAATATCAAAATCTCTATTGATTGAGCTCCATCTAGTAGTATCCTTTGTAAGATCCTGCAAGAAGGAATAAAAAGAAAGATTTGTTAGATACCATGCACATGAGTGTTCAAGCATGTGTATCAAGAATATATGACATGTCACTAGTACCTTAGGGTTGCTTTCTATCCAGCCTTAGAAGATTGTTCTCAGCTTTCACCTTATTTATATAAGCCTTTGCTGTGGTTGCCTTCAAAACTCCTTTTGTGTTACAACCCAATTGCCTAGCTAAAGTGGTCAATTGTGACGCCTTCATGCTTTCAATGGGTGTACGCTCCTTTGCCAAGATCTCTTGTATTTGGGCTCTTCTCATTTCATTGCGGTGGCTTGTGTCACTTGCATCTTCAATGATAGTTTCATCTCTGTCACCTTTTGCAGGTGGTATTCTTCTTGTAAAGAACACCTTAGCTGACCAAACATCATTTTTCTGCTTCCAATACTCCATGATTTGTTTGTATTCACTATCATTTGTCACTATAGGTTGTCCATAACGATTAGAAGCAATTAAATCACGCACATCCCTTCTCTCATCAAGCTGAATCAAGTATGGCAGTAGCTCCTCCAAGAGCATATTGTCAACCATCTTCTCAGCATCAAATTGTGGTGGAAAAATGCAATTGTTTGCTGGTGAAATACATCCCTTGTAAGGAGAGTCATCAATAAGCACTGTTCTTTGTGGATCACATTCAAACCCCATGGCAATTTTGGCTAGAGGCTTGAACATTGCCTCAACGTTTGGATTGTCGGGTCTAAACAATTTTTGAGTTTGAGCGGTGTAGCAAACATCTTGCGACCAAATTGCAAAGAAAGGCAATGTATCCTCAGCTAAGTTGTTTAGTGCTGCAAGGATTTGATACACATTATTCCTAGTAGCTGTCGACCAAATTGCAACATTAAACCTTTGTAAAATAGTCTTCAAGAATTGGATGCAACCTGGCCTGAGTATAATATATCTTTTTGAATCCATTTGCACTGAGTTGTGGTGTGAGGATGGTTGAGGGGAACGTTTCAACAATAGACCATTTAAATCCAATATAATTGTAAGCATGGATTTCTCAACATCTACGCTACATGACGTAGTACCAATTGGCAATAGCTCGTGAGTGGACTTTTCAGTCTCTTTTGATGTATGTTGCATTTTTGAAGCATCGATTTCTTGGTTCTCATTATTGGAAGCTTGCTCAAGTTGCACAACACTAGACTCTAGTATAGAAATATCATCCATCTTGGGCACTTTAGAAACCATAGAATCTATGGATTCTATAGTTGTTGACTGAACCATAGGAGCATTATCCATCCCAGTTTGTGAATCTAAGAAAACACACACACAAATGGTATCTCAAAACCACTAGAATTTTATTCACCATATTTATATGTAGAACTCCTAGTAAGAAATTTATTTAAGGTAAAGTCGTTGTTAGAATCCTTGCAACCATTTTCAGCATTCGTACACCAAACACCACTTGTCTAAAATACAATCTACTAACTCAACATTTTCCATCCTACACTTTATTAAAGATGAGTACTTAAAGTGAAAACTAAAAGCCACCCTTGTTGAGGAAACATGGATACAAGGTCCACCAAATGTCCAACCTAGACTACAAGAAAATAATTAGAGATTTGGCTTAGATTTGGATTCAAAGGCCACCACTTATTCAAGTAAGATAACTCCACTTGTTTAAGACAGTAATGTTTGAAGCCCCACCACTTGTCCAACCTAGACATTGATTAAATTTTGGTAAGATTTATCACAAATCTAGAGTAGAATCAAGATTCTATGGCCAAGGTAGTCAAATATGTTAGACAACACACAAAGCATAAGAGCACTCTAGATTCTCGTTGAGCATAAACTAAACAATAATCAAATGTTATATTCACTTGAGATTTCATCCATGAAAAATGAAAATGATGCATGTACTTGAGATTTCCATCCATGTACAATACTTTACAATGTCAAGTAAAGTTATAGTCAGCAAACAACTCTTCTCCTGCTTCAACTTGACAAATAGTCTCAATGCATACATGGCCATATTCTTCTGACTTGATGTGTGAAGAGGTGCATTTATGCCAAGGTGGCAAATTTGGATCAAATGTATAGCGTACGTTGGGACAGACATTTGTACTGTGAGAACTATTTATATAGCCCGACACGTTTCCTTCTTCTACACAACCAATAATGTATGATTGATCTTCCTCTTCTTCTATGTTTGGATCCTCTAGAAGAGAATATTTATAAGCTCTTGGAAATATTTTGCATATCTTTTTCCAGTCTTGAAATCTATACTTATGCCCTCCATAGTTTAGAATAGTCAAACCACTTTCCAGGGTAGTATGCACAAATAGCCCATAACCAGCTCCTTCAATACATGAAAGTCGCACTTCAAAATCCACACCGTTAATATGGAAAATTACATCTTTGGGAATAGGAAAAGTTGGTGTCCCAAAAGGATCTTCATGCCAATCATAGTGTGAAATACATCTAGTTTTTATATCACTTAACTCCTTTGTGTCTGCAAAAAGAAGAAAATATTATGCATAAAATAATGACAATATCAAAGAAAGATATCATTATTTTATAGTCCAATAGGTCCATTGTATGGAAGACTTAGAGTGCCTCTTACATGGTGCCTCCAAGGTTTCCAAAAAATAAAATCATTGGAAAAAAAAGGCCACTGTGTCTCCAATCTATTGCCCATTTGAAGCATAGAGAGAACCAAGGTCCACCACTTGTCCAAGCTAGACATGGAGCATTGACACAAGATCCAACACTTATCCAAGAACCCTATAGTATATGTGGTAACATGGGATGCATTGATGCAACAAAAGTAGTCTAGCCTCCTCATCCATCTCTTTTTTCTTGTAGCCTAGAGGGATTAGTTTCAAGGTCTATCACTAGTCAAAAACTACACATAGAACATTGATACAAGGTTCCACCACATGTGAAACCTATCATCTCTAGTAGCATGGATGGTTTGATATCAAGGTTCATCGCGTGTCCTACCTATACTCTATTGTAGCATATAGATTCTGGTTTGGTGGTACTACACTTGTCCAAACTTGGCTTGTTGTTGATATCTGGAGGTAATCAAGGGTCCTCCACTTGTCCAAGTTAGGCATATAAAACAATTGCAAGGTCCACCATGTGTACAACATATGATTGATTATAGCATGCATGGTCTTATTTCATGGGCAACCATCTTCTCTCCAACATGTGTCCAACCTCGGCTCCATTGAAGCATGGAGAGAAGCAAGGTCCACCACTTATCAAAGCTATTATTTTCTCCCAGTGCTTTCAAAACCCATAATACGTTGTACATGGGGGGGGGGGGGATTCTTGTTTCAAGGTCCACCACTTGGCTAAGATTGGATCCATTGAAACATAAAGAGAAGCAAGCTCTACCATTTGTCCAAGCTAGGAGCCATTGAAACATGAAAACCCCATAATATGTTGTATACGGGGGGTGTTTTTCAAGGTCTACCACTTGTCTAAGCTATGGTCCATTGGAACATGGAGAGAAGCAAAGCTCCACAACTTTTCTAAGCTAGGATCCATTGAAACATGGAGAGAAGCAAGCTCCATTGTTTTTCTAAGCTAGGATCCATTGGAACATGGAGAAAACAAGCTCCACCACTTGCCTATTATTGCATAGAGATTCTGGTTTGAAGGTCCACCACTTGTCCAACCTTGCCTTCATGTATGGAGATAATCAAGAGTGCAATGCTTCTCTAAGCTAGGGACATAAAAGAGTTTCAAGGTCCACTACATATACGATCTATGATGGGTTGTAGCATGGGAGGTTTCATTTTAAGGTTGACCACTTCTCCAGCTCCGCTTGTCCAACCTCAGATCCATTGAAGAATGGAGAATAAAGGTGTACCAACTCTCCAAAATAGGCAAGACAATCTCTATAAAACCCATGAATTGTTAATATATGCTATGCTGTGGAGTTTTGTTTGAAGTTCCACTCCTTATCCAAGCTACAATCCATTGAAGCATGGAACTAAGTAAGATATATCTCTAGTCCAAGATAGGATCCATTGAAACATAGAGAGAATCAAGGTCCACCACTTGTCCAAGCTATGCATGGGTAATTGATATAAGGACCACTACGTTTTCACCTATACTATGCTCTATCATGGATGGTTTCATATCCCACCAATTTTCCAACCTATTTAGTAGGTTGTATTATGGGGGTTTGGTTTCAAGGTACTTCACTTGTCTAAGGTGGGTTCCATTGAACCATGGAGAGAAACTATGTCTACCACTTGTCCGAAATATGCTCCTTTAAAACATAAAAACAAGGTCCACCACTTGTCCAAGCTAAAGTTTCTCTCCATTGAAGCATGGAGAGAAACAAGGTCTACCACCTGTCCAAAATATGCTCCATTGAAACATAAAACCAAGGTCCACCACTTGTCCAAGCTAATATAACAAATGGGTGTTGGTTACAAGGTGTACCACACTTGACTAAACTAGTCTTCATGCAAGGTCTACCACATGTCCAAGCTATATGAGCTTGTTTTGAAGGTCTACCACACCTCTTGAAATTAGGATCCATGTAAGGTCCACCTTTTGTCAACCTATGCATTTAATGAGTACTAAAACTAAGTAAATTGCAGTACTTAAATACCTTTCCAAGCTCATTAAGATTTTGGTCTCTAAGGCCGGCCACCACCACATGTCTAATCTATGCTCTAATTGATTACTTATGCTAGTTCTCAAAGTCCAAACATAAGCTCCCTTCTAGCAAGGTTAGTTTAAATTTAGGCTCGAGCACCTGTCTAAGCTAGGTTCAATTTATGAAGCATCACCATTTAACCATGCTACGATCTAATGTATCATGAGACTTAACAAAGTCTAGCAGCATGGTCTCCACACTTTTTGCCTCCTCCACACTATCAATTAAGCAGATAACTTCTTTTTTCTGTTGTATTCCTTCTTGTGCAACCAAGGAGCCATCACCAAAAACATCAACAAGCTTGCGGTCTCTAAAACAATATGTACGAATGTAGTGCTTGACCAAAGGTCTTTTTTTGGCCTCCAAATATTGCAAATCTGACATATCGTTATCTGCTACTTGAAGAAGAGAACAATCAATTGGCATGGGATGTTCCTCTAATCTTCTTCTCAGGTCTTCAAATGCATTGCCTTGTCCCAAGAAGGCAATAACTGTTAGGAATTGAATTGCTCCTTTGCAAGGAGCTGATGGAAAGTGATGCAATGCACCACAACAATGGTAGCTCAGATTATCTCCCATGGCGTCAAAGGCACATTGCAATTTTGTGAAGTTAGTGAAATCCACAAATGCAAGAAAGACAAATCTAGGATCTGTTGACCCTCCAGCAATAGCCAAGATCCCATCCAAAGCATTGTTAAATGTCTCCTCACTCCACTTCAAATTGCCTCCAACGTTTTTTGTCATATCTAAAACACATAAGCCAATAGGCACTTTATTATTGAAGTGGCGCATCAAGTAGAGATTGCCTTCCATTTGTAGGCTCACCACATAGATTGACCATGGCAAATCTCTAGGCTCAGTTTTCTCCTTTGAAGGTGAATTGCCCATTGCATGTATTTTATTGCTCCATCTGGAAAAGCCATTTTCTTTGTTCCACGCGTCAAACTAGATCTGATCCATTCCTCGCATAGCATTAAAATTGTTTTATAAACAACATCATTGATGTTATACATTTTGACCACCTCCTCCCAGTCTTTACATGGTGAAGACTCATTCAAATTGTTGAAGCCTTCAAGAAGTGCATCTTGAATCAATTTGTCTTGCTTCAACTGCTTGATTCGATCATACATGTCAGTTGCATCACCATCCTTTGCACTCTTTGACAGTAAAATCTTCTCATCTCTAATCTCTTCTTGAATAGTCTTTACCTCTGATTCCTCAAGGCCACAAAGGTATCTAAATACAGTTGTTGGGGTTTCTTATTCTCCTCTTCTAGATTTTCAATGATTTCTATCCAGCAATCATAAACTAAATCAGAGTACGTGACCATGTGTGCCTGTTTAGCAATCCAACTTGCTGCTGCACTCATTCTTGCCAATCGAAGAAAAGCCTAAAAAGAAATAGAGAAATAATTAAACTATTGAGCAAGATTTGTTAATTAAACACTATCAAAAAGACAAAGAAAATAACTTACATCCCATCCGGCACGAGATGCATGTCCCTCTGCAATTCCACTTGCTGCCTTTGGTGGTCGTCCTGAGAAGATCCATTGACTCCGTAAATGTCTCAATATTTGGCTGTAAGGTTGCTTGACATACAATGCCTGAGCCTCCTCATTTGCAATGGCAGATATAGCAGTTGCAACAAATGGAGGAGCATTCACAACAATGCGAGCCTTTCTAAATTTATACACGCTAATCAGTCTTTCAAAGATCTCTTTGTTGTTTTGTTCATTGTGAAGCAAAACTTTTGCAGCATAGATTGAATGCTGCCCATCAAGAATCCAATAATGATAATCTTTAATTTTTTGCTCCTCTACCTCTTCTACTGCCAAAGGAGTCCCCTTCTTTGATTTTGCATTTCGAACAGGCATCAAATATGCACATGCTGCAGGCTTGGTCGTACTCCGTGAAAATCCAAATAACACACTTTCAGCGTGTTTTTTATCCATAATACGTGCATTATAGTGATCAGGAGCAAGCCAACAATTTTGAATAGGGATATCAAATTCCCTATATTGGAAAGGAAAATAATTTATGTACTTATTCATTCCACCTGTATCTTTTTCTTGTCCTTTCATGGCCTCAGCTTCTAAAACATTTGGATCCACAATTCTCATCTTTGACATTGAACCCTCTGTTGATGAGGATGCCAAAGATGCCTTGTCTACATCCAAAATGGAACTAGTTCGCTTAGCTTCTACTTTCTGCACTTTTGCTTGCTTCTTTGTGGATGGTGGTCGTGAAGCTTTCACCTTTTTTCGTTGTAGTGTGGCAATGATGGAGCTTTGAAGTTGATCTGCTGTGATATTTGGATTTGATTCTGCAAACTTCCATCCTCGAGAAAACATTGTCTCTTCTTTGTTTCTAGACATGCACTCCAATGCATATGCTCCTGGAGATAGTTGAAATTCTAGATTCATTGGAACTAGAATGTCAATGCATTCCACCTCTGGATGACTATCAACTACAGAGACAGATGCTTCCACAACTTGTCCAACATCTTCAAACAAGCTGTCATTCTCCTTTTTGGCAATAAATAGATGCACCTTATGAAATTGTGCACCCTCTATACCATGTATGTCCAAATACCATTTCCTAAGATCATTGCAAGTATAGTCAACTGAGACAGCAACCCTTGCAACCTGTTTTTTTGGAGCCATCTTTCCTGAAACAAAAAAAACCAAATGTTATTTTAACATATACTTTTTTGTAATGGATTAAGTTTGTGTGAATACAAGTTCCACCACTTGTTCAAGCTAGATCTAAGCAAGTATACATAGTGATCATTTAAGCTAGTAAACTAAGGGAAGGGAGAAGTAAGGTCCACCACTTGTCCAAGCTCAGCTCTAGACAACATGGAGAGATTCGAGGTCTACTAATTGTCTAATATAGGCTAACTATATTGAAACATAGAGAGAAGCAAAGGTCCACCACTTGTCCAATCTAGGGTCCATTGAAACATGGAGAGAAGGATGCTCCACCATTTGTCCAAAATAGGCTCCATTGAAACATGAAGAGAAGCAAGATGCACCATGTCTTTGAGATGCTAGGCTCCATTGAAATACCTTAAACCCATGATATTTTGTATATGTGGGGTTTAAATTCAAGGTCCACCACTTGTCCAACCTATTATCCCTAGTAGCATGAGTGGTTTGGTCTCAAGATTCACCACTTTTCCACTCTATGTCATTATATTAAGAAGATCTGGGTGTTAAGGTCCACCACTTGTCCAACATATAAGGCAATATCTTAAATGGTATTATTTACCACCACTTGGAATGCACATGATGGGTTTTACATAGGGGTATGGTTCCAAGGTCCACCACTTGTCCAAGCTAACTCTATTGAAACATAGAGAGAATCAAAGGTCCACCACTTGTCCAAGCTAGGCTCCATTGAAACATGGAGAGAAGGATGCTCCACCATTTGTCCAAGCCAGGTTTGATTGAAACATGAAGAGAAGCAAGCTGCACCATGTCTCCAAAATGCTAGGCTCCATTGAAATATCTTAAACCCATGATATTTCGTACATGGGGGGTTTAAGATACTATGTCTACCACTTGTCCAACCTATTATCACTAGTAGCATGAGTGGTTTGATGTCAAGATTCACCACTTTTCCACTCTATGTCATTATATTAAGAAGATCTGGGTGTTAAGGTCCACCACTTGTCCAACCTATAAGGCTATATCTTAAAGGGTATTCTTTCTCACCACTTGGAATGACCATGATAGGTTTTACATGGGGGTTTGGTTCCAAGTTCCACCACTTGTCCAAGCTAACTCTATTGAAACATAGAGAGAAGCAAAGGTCCACCACTTGTCTAAGCTAGGGTCCATTGAAACATGGAGAGAAGGATGCTCCACCATTTTTCCAAGATAGGCTCCATTGAAACATGAAGAGAAGCAAGCTGCACCATGTCTCCAAGATGCTAAGATCCATTGAAATACCTTAAACCCACGATATTTTGTACATGGGGAGTTTACATTCAAGGTCCACCACTTGTCCAACCTATTATCTCTAGTAGCATGAGTGGTTTGGTCTCAAGATTCACCACTTTTCCACTCTATGTCATTACGTTAAGAAGATCTGGGTGTTAAGGTCAACCACTTGTCCAACCTATAAGGGTATATCTTAAAGGGTATTCTTTCTCACCACTTGAAATGTCCATGATATGTTTTACATGGGGGTTTGGCTCCAAGGTCCACCACTTGTCCAAGCTAACTCTATTGAAACATAGAGAGAAACAAAGGTCCACCACTTGACCAAGCTAGGCTCCATTGAAACATGGAGAGAAGGATCCTCTACCATTTGTCGAAGCTAACTCTATTGAAACATGGGGGGTTTACATTCAAGGTCCACCACTTGTCCAACCTAATAATGCTAGTAGCATGAGTGGTTTGGTCTCAAGATTCACCACTTTTTCACTCTATGTCATTATATTAAGAATATTTGGGTGTTAAGGTCCACCACTTGTCCAACCTATAAGGCTATATCTTAAGGGTTGTTCTTTCTCACCACTTGGAGTGACCAGCATAGGTTTTACATGGGGGTTTTGTTTCAAGGTCCACCACTTTTCCAAGCTAACTCTATTGAAACATAGAGAGAATCAAAGGTCCACCACTTGTCCAAGCTAGGGTCCATTGAAACATGGAGAGAAGGATGCTCCACCATTTGTCCAAGATACGCTCCATTGAAACATGAAGAGAAGCAAGCTACACCATGTCTCCAAGATGCTAGGCTCCATTGAAATACCTCAAACCCATGATATTTTGAACATGGGGGGTTTACAATCAAGGTCCACCACTTGTCCAACCTATTATCTCTAGTAGCATGAGTGGTTTGGTCTCAAGATTCACCATTTTTCCACTCTATGTCATTCTATTAAGAATATCTGGGTGCTAAGGTCCACCACTTGTCCAACCTATAAGGCTATATCTTAAACTTTTTTCTTTCTCACCACTTGGAGTTACCAAGATAGGTTTTACATGGGAGTTTGGTTCCAAGGCCCACCACTTGTCCAAGCTAACTCTATTGAAACATAGAGAGAAGCAAAGGTCCACCACTTGTCCAAGCTAGGCTCCATTGAAACATGGAGAGAAGGATGCTCCACCGTTTGTCCAAGATAGGCTCCATTGAAACATGAAGGGATGCAATCTGCACCATGTCTCCAAGATGCTAGGATCCATTGAAATACCTTAAACCCTTGATATTTCGTACATGGGGGGTTTACATTCAAGGTCCACCACTTGTCCAACCTATTATTCTTAGTAGCAAGAGTGGTTTGGTCTCAAGATTTACCACTTTTCCACTCTATGTCGTTATATTATGAAGATCTAGGTTTTAAGGTCGACCACTTGTCCAACCTATAAGGCTAGATCTTAAAGGGTATTATTTCTCACCACTTGGAATTACCATGATATGTTTTACATGGGGGTTTGGTTTCAAGGTCCACCACTTGTCTAAGCTAACTCTATGGAAACATAGAGAGAAGCAAAGGTCCACCACTTGTCCAAGCTAGGCTCCACTGAGACATTTAGAGAAGGATGATCCCCCATTGGTGGAAGATAGGCTTTATTGAAACATGAAAAGAAGCAAGTTGCACCATGTCTCCAAGATTCTAGGATCCATTGAAATACCTTAAACCCACGATATTGTTTACATGTGGGGTTTAACGTCAAGGCCAGTCACTTTTCCAAGCTATTATCCCTAGTAGCATGAGTGGTTTGGTCTCAAGATTCACCAATTTTCCACTCTATGTCATTATATAAAGAAGATCTAGGTGTTAAGGTCGACCACTTGTCCAACCTATAAGGGTATATCTTAAAGGGTATTCTTTCTCACCACTTGAAATGTCCATGATATGTTTTACATAGGGGTTTGGTTCCAAGGTCCACCCCTTATCCAAGCTAACTTTATTCTTCTCATAGAGAGAAGCAAAAGGTCCACCACTTGTCCAAGCTAGGCTCCATTGAAACATGGAGAGAAGGATGCTCCACCATTTGTCGAAGCTAACTCTATTGAAACATGGAAGGTTTACATTCAAGGTCCACCAGTTGTCCAACCTATTAACGCTAGTAGCATGAGGGGTTTGGTCTCAAGATTCACCACTTTTTCACTCTGTGTCATTATATTAAGAATATTTGAGTATTAAGGTCCACCACTTGTCCAACCTATAAGACTATATCTTAATGGTTATTCTTTCTGACCACTTGGAGTGACCATGAAAGGTTTTACATGGGGGTTTGGTTCCAAGGTCCACCACTTGTCCAAGCTAACTCTATTGAAACATAGAGAGAAGCAAAGGTCCACCACTTGTCTAAGCTAGGGTCTATTGAAACATGGAGAGAAGGATGCTCCACCATTTGTCCAAGATAGACTCCATTGAAACATGAAGAGAAGCAAGCTGCACCATATCTCCAAGATGCTAGGCTCCATCGAAATACCTTAAACCCACGTTATTTTGTACATGGGGAGTTTACATTCAAGATCAACAATTTGTCCAACCTATTATCGCTAGTAGCATGAGTGGTTTGCTCTCAAGATTCACCACTTTTCCACTCTCTGTCATTATATTAAGAATATTTGGGTGTTAAGGTCCACCATTTGTCCAACCTATAAGACTATATGTTAATGGTTATTCTTTTTCACCCCTTGAAAGACTATATCTTAATGGTTATCCCTAGCTATTATTGCTAGTATCCTGAGTGGTTTGGTCTCAAGATTCACCACTTTTATTAAGAATATGTGGGTGTTAAGGTCCACCACTTGTCCCACCTATAAGGCTACATCTTACTACTTGGAGTGACCATGATAGGTTTTACATGGGGGTTTTTGTTCCAAGGTCCACCACTTGTCCAAGCTAACTCTATTGAAACATAGAGAGAAGCAAAGGTCCACCCCTTGTCTAAGCTAGGGTCCATTGAAACATGGAGAGAAGGATGCTCCACTATTTGTCCAAGGTAGGCTCCATTGAAACATGAGGAGAATCAAGGTGCACCATGTCTCCAAGATGCTAGGCTCCATCGAAAATTATTAAACCCACGATATGTCATAGATGAGGGGTTTACATTCAAGGTCCAACACTTGTCCAAGCTATTATTGGTAGTAGACTGAGTGGTTTGGTCTCAAGATTCACCATTTTTCCACTCTATGTCATTATATTAAGAATATGCGCGTGTTAAGGTCCACCACTTGTCCAACCTATAAGGCTACATCTTAAAGGTTATTCTTTATTACCACTTGGAGTGACCATGATAGGTTTTACATAGGGGTTTGGTTCCAAGGTCCACCACTTGTCCAAGCTAACTCTATTGAAACATAGAGAGAAACAAAGGTCCACCACTTGTCCAAGATAGGGTCCATTGAACCATGGAGAGAAGGATGCTCCACCATTTGTCCAAGATAGGCTCCATTGAAACATGACGAGAAGCAAGCTGCACCATGTCTCCAAGATGCTAGGCTCCATCGAAATACATTAAACCCACGATATTTCGTAGATGAGGGGTTTACATTCAAGGTCCACCACTTGTCCAAGCTATTATTGCTAGTAGCGTGAGTGGTTTGGTCTCAAGATTCACCACTTTTATTAAGAATATGTGGGTGTTAAGGTCCACCACTTGTCCAACCTATAAGGCTACATCTAAAAGGTTATTCTTTCTTACTACTTGGGGTGACCATGATAGGTTTTACATGGGGGTTTGGTTCCAAGGTCCACCACTTGTCCAAGCTAACTCTAATGAAACATAGAGAGAAGCAAAGGTCCACCCCTTGTCTAAGCTAGGGTCCATTGAAACATGGAGAGAAGGATGCTCCACCATTTGTCCAAGGTAGGCTCCATTGAAACATGAGGACAAGCAAGGTGCACCATGTCTCCAAGATGCTAGGCTCCATCGAAAAACATTAAACCCACGATATGTCGTAGATGATGGGTTTACATTCATGGTCCACCACTTGTCCAAGCTATTATTGCTAGTAGCCTGAGTGGTTTGGTCTCAAAATTCACCACTTTTCCACTCTATGTCATTATATTAAGAATATGCGCGTGTTAAGGTCCACCACTTGTCCAACCTATAAGGCTACATCTTAAAGGTTATTCTTTATTACCACTTGGAGTGACCATGATAGGTTTCACATGGGGGTTTGGTTCCAAGGTCCACCACTTGTCCAAGCTAACTCTATTGAAACATAGAGAGAAACAAAGGTCCACCACTTGTCCAAGCTAAGGTCCATTGAAACATGGAGAGAAGGATGCTCCACCATTTGTCCAAGATAGGATCCATTGAAACATGACGAGAAGCAAGCTGCACCATGTCTCCAAGATGCTAGGCTCCATCGAAATACATTAAACCCACGATATTTCGTAGATGAGGGGTTTACATTCAAGGTCCACCACTTGTCCACGCTATTATTGCTAGTAGCCTGAGTGGTTTGGTCTCAAAATTCACCACTTTTATTAAGAATATGCGGGTGTTAAGGTCCACCACTTGTCCAACCTATAAGGCTACATCTTAAAGGTTATTCTTTCTTACTACTTGGAGTGACCATGATAGGTTTTACATGGGGGTTTCGTTCCAAGGTCCACCACTTGTCCATGCTAACTCTAATGAAACATAGAGAGAAGCAAAGGTCCACACCTTGTCTAAGCTAGGGTCCATTGAAACATGGAGAGAAGGATGCTCCACCATTTGTCGAAGGTAGGCTCCATTGAAACATGAGGAGAAGCAAGGTGCACCATGTCTCCAAGATGCTAGGCTCCATTGAAAAACATTAAACCCACGATATGTCGTAGATGAGGGGTTTGCATTCAAGGTCCACCCCTTGTCCAAGCCATTATTGCTAGTAGCCTGAGTGGTTTGGTCTCAAGATTCACCATTTTTCCACTCTATGTCATTATATTAAGAATATGCGCGTGTTAAGGTCCACCACTTGTCCAACCTATAAGGCTACATCTTAAAGGTTATTCTTTATTACCACTTGGAGTGACTATGATAGGTTTTACATGGGGCTTTGGTTCCAAGGTCCACCACTTGTCCAAGCTAACTCTATTGAATCATAGAGAGAAGCAAAGGTCCACCACTTGTCTAAGCTAGGCTCCATTGAAACATGGAGAGAAGGATGCTCCACCATTTGTCGAAGCTAACTCTATTGAAACATGGGGGGTTTACGTTCAAGGTCCACCACTTGTCCAAGCTATTAGTGCTAGTAGCATGAGTGGTTTTGTCTCAAGATTCACCACTTTTTCACTCTATGTCATTATATTAAGAATATTAGGGTGTTAAGGTCCACCACTTGTCCAACCTATAAGGCTATATCTTAAAGGTTATTCTTTCTCACTACTTGGAGTGACCATGATAGGTTTTAAATGGGGGTTTGGTTCCAAGGTCCACCACTTGTCCAAGCTAACTCTATTGAATAATGGAGAGAAGTAAAGGTCCACCACTTGTCCAAGCTAGGGTCCATTGAAACATGGAGAGAAGGATGCTCCACCATTTGTCCAAGATAGGCTTCATTGAAACATGAAGAGAAGCAAGATGCACGATGTCTCCAAGATGCTAGGCTCCATCGAAATACCTTAAACCCACGATATTTCGTAGATGGGGGGTTTACTTTCAAGGTCCACCACTTGTCCAAGCTATTATCGCTAGTAGCATGGTTTGGTCTCAAGATTCACCAGTTTTCCACTCTATGTCATTATATGAAGAATATCTGGGTGTTAAGGTCCACCACTTGTCCAACCTATAAGGCTATATTCTAAATGATATTTTTTTTGACCACTTGGAATGTGCATGATATGTTTTACATGGGGTTTTGTTCCAAGGTCCACCACTTGTCCAAGCTAGATCTATTACATATATATTATACATACAATATTCAACTAGATTCCCTACCTATCATGTCCAGTAGCATGGATGCTCTAGCTTGAAGGTCCACCACTTGTCCAACCTATACTCTCTTATGTAAGGGAGATCTCGCTATAAATTCAAAACCTTCCCGCCTAAATTTAAAATATCCCTCCCAAATCTTAAATATCCCGCCTAAATTTTAAACTATCCCGCCCAAATTTTAAAATTCAAACTTTTTTATAAAAATTTAAATTTTATTACTTAAATTTAAAATATTCCACGCGAAATTGATTTTAAATTCAAGTTTACCACAAAAAGATATCATTATACCACCTAAATTCAAATATGCAAACCTCAAATCATTATATTGTACATAAATTCAAACAAATTCAAATCAACAAGCCTAAACTAATATTAGTTTGCATAGATATGAATTTATCACACCTAAATTATGTCACCATGTTAGAGAGAGTGGTTAGAGAATTTGAACAAGGTCCACCACTTGTCCAACCTAGATACCAAGAAGGATTGAGTGTACAAGGTATTGTTTGGAGGTCCTTATAGTCCATTGGTCTCAAGGTCCACCACTTGTGGTAAGGGTCACCAAAAAGTGTATATATTCATCCAAAGAAATACACGTATTTTTGGTCTACATGTCCTAGTTTAAACCATTTATGTCCATTAGGTGTATCACTAAACAACACTACTATTTTTGAGAAACAGAAGTTACAATCATATCTACAAATGGATTAGAGGAAAATCAGCTCAGCATACATCTAGAACTCGCTACAAGAATCGACTTTAACAGATCACGCAAGTAAGTCTTCCATTCAATTTTACTAGTATTACAATGTGTTAGTTATTTGTGATATTTATGTATGTATATATACTATGTGTGCATATCGTAATTAAGTGTAATTGTGTATCTGCATTATGTATGAGTATTACAATGAAATAACACAAATATACATACATACACATAGATAACACAGACGCACACATACATGAGCATGTATTTTCAAGAGAGAGATAGCAAGATACAGAGATAGACAGAGAGAGAGAGAGAGAGAGAGAGAGAGAGAGAGAGAGATAAATACCTGTTTTTTAGAGAGAGGAGAGAGAAAGATAACAGATTTCACTGTGTTTATGTATGTGGAAGAGAGGAAGACGATGTATGGGAATATGTGCATGTATTTTCAAGAGAGAGACAACAAGATAACAGATTTCATTGTGGTTATGTATGTGGAAGTGAGGAAGACGATGTGTGGGAATATGTGCATGTATTTTCAAGAGAGAGACAGCAAGATAACAGATTTCACTGTGGTTATGTATGTGGAAGAGAGGAAGACGATGTGTGGGAATATGTGTATGTGTGCGGGGATACTTTTAAACTATGTATCTCTGTCTTTTGACGAGAGAGTGTGTGTGCAAGAAGAGTTACAGAGAACCATCTTCTCTATATGGAGAAAGACAGAGAGTGAGAGAGAGAGAAATACCTGTTTTTTCTCTATTCGTGAGGTGTGCAATGTCTCCTGAGAAGACTGCCCGATCCTGCCCTTCTGGAAAGCGTTGTGTACGCTGCTGTTTCTTTATCTTGTGCGCGAACTTTCAATCCTGTGCACTCCACCTGTGTTTTGTGTACGATGCCGAGCTTGCTCCTCTACGCGCGCGTATACTCCAACTGTGTGCGATCCGTGTGCGCTTTCTGTGTGTTTGCTGCTCGCCTGCTTTCTCTGTGTGCGTTTCTCGTGCGCTCTCTGTGTGCTTAATCTTGATAGGGTTTATTAGAATGCCACGTATGCTACAAGTCCATGTTTTATCATAGGATTAAAAAAAACAAAAGCAATATAAAAAATTAACCAATTCACACGGCGCTGCCCCAGGACCCCGCCCAGAACAATATCCCAAAATCAACCTCCCAAGCCCCGCCATCGAGAGCGCTATATTCCACATCCCCATCAAGAGCGCTACCCCCAAACCTCACGTGGAAGCGTTGCCTTGTCACCCCATTGTGGCATTGCCCTAAGACCCCGCATCTGGAGTGCTAAATGGGAACATTCTTCATTAGTGAAATTTTGAACATAAATTATATTAGCATATACTTAAATATAACACAAATATTAACATATTAGCTATACTACTAATTTACTATAGCAGTTCTAGATTATGTCCCATACTATATTTAAGGTGCCAAAGGTTTGGCCTTATGGTCCTAGATTTAGCCAAGTGGTCAACACATATAGGACCAAGTGCACACTGTGCCACAAAACTTGGCCACCACTTCACTTGCCAAAGTTTAGGCCACATGGTCAATCCTAACTTTCCAATGTTCTTATTATGTCACCTTTTGCCTCGTGGAAAACCTAGGCTTGTTTTCACATACTCAGGCACTTCAAGCCACAATAAATTGTCATTACTCCTCGACAACCCTTTTGTTCAAGTCTTTGAAAAAACATTGTTTAAGGCCACCCTAAACCATTTTCATTTAGGGGTGTCTAAAACTAGCTTTTTGGCAATTCGAGAAGAAAATGGTCAAAGTTTTATACTTAGTTTTAACCACTTGACCAATTCAAATATTGGAAAGCAAGGTCTTGTAATACTTTTCTTTGGACATCACACATTAAAACTAGGTCCCTCACTTGTCCAAGCTATGCTCTAATACAATAAAGGGCTTTTGGTTTCAAGATGCACCACTTTCCCAACCTTGATTCCATTAAAGAAGCTAGCTCTACTTAGACATTTAATAGCAAGGTCTTGCAGTAGTTCAGATTGAACATTTTCCATGGCAGCTAGGTCCACCACTTATCTAAGCTATGCTCTAATAGAGTAAGGGGGTTTTGGTTTCAAGATCCACCACTTGTCCAAACTTGATTTGGGAAGCAAGGTCCTATAATAGTTTGCTTTGGACATTCACCATTACAACTAAGTCCACCACTTCTCCAAGCTATGTTCTAATACACTAAGGAGGTTTTGGTTTCAAGGAGAACCACTTGTACGACTCTGTTTTTGGAAGTAAGGTCTTTACATAGTTCACCTTGGACCTTGGACATTGGATACTACAACTAAGCCCACCACTTGTCTAAGATATCCTCTATATATAGCCAAAGGGTTTGGGTTTCAAGATTCACCACTTTTCCAACCTTTCTTCCATTAAAGAAAGGAGGGGCTTTATAACTAGGTCCACCACTTGTCCAAGCTATGCTCTGATGTAGAAAGGGGATTTTGGTTTCAAGGTCCACCACGTGTTCAACCTTGCAAAACTCAAGGGATACTTGGGCATTGGAAAGCATAGTCCTATAGTAGTTGATAGGTGGCAGTGGGTATTACAACTAGGTCCAACCTATGCTCTCATATAGCAAAGAGGCTTTGCTTTCAAGGTCCACCACTTGTCCAACCTTGCTTCCATTAAAGAAATGAGGGGCTACGTAAACATTGGCAAGCAAGGTAGCAAGGTCCTAAGGTGTTTCACCTTGGATATTGGGCATTATAACTAGGTCCACCACTTGTCCAAGCTATGCTCTGATAAAGAAAGGGGATTTTCGTTTCAAGGTCCACCATGTGTTCAACCTTTCTAATATAGAAAGGGGATTTTCGTTTCAAGGTCCACCACGTGTTCAACCTTGAAAGACTCAAGGGATACTTGGACATTGGAAAGCATAGTCCTATAGTAGTTGATAGGTGGGAATGGGTATTAAAACTAGGTCCAACCTATGCTCTTATATAGCAAAGAGGCTTTGGTTTCAAGGTCCACCACTTGTCCAACCTTACTTCCATTAAAGAAATGAGGGGCTACGTAAACATTGGCAAGCAAAGTAGTAAAGTCCTAAGGTATTTCACCTTGGATATTGGGCATTATAACTAGGTCCACCACTTGTCCAAGCTATGCTCTGATATAGAAAGAGGATTTTTGTTTCAAGGTCCACCACGTGTTCAACCTTGAAAGACTCAAGGGATACTTGGACATTGGAAATCATAGTCCTATAGTAGTTGATAGGTGGCAGTGGGTATTACAACTAGGTCCACCACTTGTCCAACCTATGCTCTCATATAGCAAAGAGGCTTTGGTTTCAAGGTCCACCACTTGTCCAACCTTGCTTCCATTAATATAGCAAGGAGGATTTGGTCTCAAGGTTCACCACTTGTCCAACCTATGCAAACCTTTTTCATGTTGTAGCATGATTTTTGGTTTGAAGAGTATTTTTCTATAACTATGGATTTAACAATGTAATCTTTTTACTTACAAGATGGACTTCGAATCTGGGGAGAAAGTACATATGATACTTGACAATGAAATCGTTGGTATTGGTTGTTTGTGTAGAACAGATCCAGATTCCACTTGTGGTGGTACAAAGATAGGGCTGGGAAATGTCTCCATACTAGTGGAGGAATGCTTGAAGGATGTGGTCCTACCTTTTCCTACAATGGATACTTCATCTCTCCAAGGCTCATTATGGAGTGCTGTTCGATGGTCAAAGCTTCTTTTGCAATCTTTTGTATTAAATGGGAACTTAATTGATCCACACGAAAGCTACAATGGTGATGAAGAACATGATCATTCTGATCCTCTAGTTACAGATGCAATACCTATGACAAGCCCAGAATTTGAAGCAATGATTCAAGAGTCTTGGAGAAATCAGAGGGTCCTTTTAAAAGATGACACAATGATGCAAACCATGAATGAAGGGACCATCTTATATGTATTTCCACATGATTATGTCAACTTTCAGGAACTTGGTCCTGATTGTGTGGGTGTGGGTATTGAAAGAGAAAATGCAAGCATTGATGATGTGGTTGAAGTGGGTAGCATCACTTTGCATGCTACATATGAGGATGTATGCATGCTACATATGAGGATGTATCCAACGATGGCAATGTTGGAAAAAAACTTGATGGGAGTAATGTTGTCCAGTTGTCAAGGAAGAGACGATACACTTTCATGAACAGGACTCAAAAATCAAAAGCAGCACCAGCTTCGACTTTTTACCTTTCAAACAAATCAATTCAAAGGGTATCATGCATTGATTGTTGTGCACAAAAATTCTGCCAATTTGCAGATCGTGATATGGTGACAAGGTTACAACAACAATTTTGGGGAGAGTCTCAAAAATCACGCACTAATTATGTTTATGATGTTCTTTCTATATGTTATCAGAAATATGAGAAGTCACGATACCAATTCAGGCTAAATGGCTCTATTGTTTGTTGTAGAGCATGGTATGAGCTACATGGAATACCAAAGACATCATTTTATCGATACAAGGAGAACTTTGAAAATGGTGTGCGCCAATATGTACATGGGAACACATGTACATTGAGAAGGGGACTTCAACATACTAGTTTAGCAAGAGCACTACTAAATGAGTTTGTGGAAAACAACTCTGAGAAGATGCCACATAGAAGTAGAACACTGCTAGATGGCTCAAGAGAGACTCAATTGGTGATTCCATCAACATACAAACAAGTGGATATTTTATGTGAAATCAACACGACACTTGACCAAATGGGCTATGAGAAGAAGCTATCCCAATCTTCTTTTGGTAGAATTTGGAACAAAGAGTACCCACATGTCACTTTAACAAAGACGAGTGAGTTCTCTAAGTGCAATATTTGTAGCTCAATCAAGGCAAGGTTAGAAGCTAAACCTTCTCTTGAAGAGAGAGCTCTTCTCTTGAGGGAGAGAGAAGTTCACATGGCACAACAAAAGAGTTGCAGAAGCCTATATTATGCACGGCGCACATATTCAGAAACTCAACCACAAAAATATGTATGCATAATCCATGATAAGATGGATCAAAAGAAGACTGCCATTCCTAGATTACGCATTGTTCCCAAGGGTGTGGATTCAGGATATAATCTGCAGGTGGCATTGATTGGCATGATCACTCATGGACATGGAGAAGGTCATTACAGACACTTTGTCTTGAATGGTTTGTGGACAGCTGATCCAAATCTTACAATTGGATCAATTGCTAATTGTTTACATAACCTCGAGAGGATAGATAAGCATCCTCTTGGTGATCTAGTAACAAATGGACTTCCAAGGAGCAATATTTCACTACTACATGCTTTGAACTCAAGGGATGCTTTGGACTACCATAACTTGAGTGATGGAAAAGAGCCCATTGTGCAGTCGTCAAAAATTGCAGAAGAGGAATTGGGGTCAACATTTCGCAGATTGCCAGAGAACTTGTTGCTACAATTCGATAATTGTGCAGGGGAAAACAAAAATCGATACTTATTTGCCTATTTGTCAATGCTTGTTGCAAGGGGTGTTTTCAAAACCATCCAGCTGGGATTTTTAATGGTTGGGCATAGACATGAGGACATAGACGCCATGTTTAGTAGGTTTTCAGAGAAGTTGAGAGTTACACAAACCTATACTTTGCCACATTTGATGGATACATTACGAAACAGCTCATCTTCATCTCCAGCTCCATTTTTTCTCACAAAGATCCCCGATTTCAAGCAATATTGTGATGGCTATCTTTGTGATGGACAAGAAATACTTGTTGGACATTCCAAACCGCTTCAGTTCAGGTTCTTTATGCAGGATGAGACACCAATGATGCAATATAAGGCACATGTAGGTGTATCAAGTTGGAGTGGAAGTATTCGCCTTTGGAAAACAGACACAGAAGGCAAGCCAATGTTACCACATGGAGATCCACCTCTAGTACAAATGGCGGAGTATGTCAAGGCCCACGAAGAAGTCATTTTGGGGCTAAAGAACTATATAAAATTTTGGAAAAATTTAGGGAATGGTTCAAGTATTCCGCGATATTATAGACCCGTGATAGATTATTGGAGTAAGGTAATTGAAGAGATTGGAAAAGAAATCATATCAGAGGGAGTCTTGTATGAAATGTTTTGGACAAAAACTCAAGAATATTCTCACCTACAAAGCACTACAATGAATTTGCAACAAGGAGCAGAAAGATTCCTAGGCCTTGAAGAGTTGAACGATCATTTCTGTGGGCCTCAACGAGATAGGCCAAGGGAAGAGTTTGACCCTATGTCTGATGTGCACCAAGGTGACTTTCTTATGCTTGTTCCGAGTGACACAGAAATCTATCCAGTGTGGCTTGCAATGGCTTTATCTGACATTGATAATGAGCCTACAGCACCAAACTACAGAAAACTCTTGATTCAATATTGGGCACCTTGCGCGAGAAAAAGTGGGATGACAGATACTCAAGCTTACAGTAATTGTTGGAAGGGTTATTGGGCTGTCAACTATAAGGACCCACAAGTGTGGGAAACTATAGATGCAATTGTTTGGTCCTGGAGACCCAACAAAGAAGGACCATTTTCTAGAATAAAGATTCCAGAAAGACATGCTCTAAAAGCCAAAGAAGGCATCACTCCTGCACATCAGCCACACTTGGATCAAAGTTCAGATATGGTATCAAATGTGGAGAAGAATTATGTGGAGCTTCTATTGTGACTATACTAGTCAATTTGTAAACAAAATCTTGTATCTTCCTTTGTTTTATGTAATTTATAGTTATTATTCAAATCCATGTGTTGTACATCCTCTTGACTTTTGGTGTTTATCAACACCACAATCCTATGAGATTTTCACTTTATTTACTAGCCACACACCTCAATTTTTCCCACTTTAAGTGGAAAATCCCCAAATTACATGAATTCGGTCGATTTGGAGATTCCCATAATGTGAGATTTTTACCAAAATACCTAATATGGTCTTTGGATTTCTATTTTGTTCAATTAAATCTTTTAAAGTTCATTTTTAAGTTAGCATTGCATACATAAGGAGTGAGTAAGAATAAGAAAAGGAATAATTGACCAAAAACAGAGGGTAACTTCGAACGTACATTGTTTATAATGTAGGAAAGAATTGTTGGGTTTGAATAAGAAATGGGTGCTGTGTTTTTCACCCTTAGGTGGTCTTGAGACAAGAAGAGTACTGGAGTCATGGTTATAATGGACAATGTTTTGATTAGCAGTACCTTGTCTTAATTTTAAAGATGTCTGTTTGCAAAAAGAATGTTTTCAATATTGTTTTCAAGGGAACTTCCAAACATACCAAGCTTTGAAAATATTTTTGGACTTCAACTTAGCAGTCTGCTAAAGCACATTATGTGACAGAATCTGACATAGATTTATTGGAACTGTGTCATTCAATCTTCTTGCCAGTAACATAGCAAACATTTTTTCTCACACATAAGTTGGGTTTTTTTTTAGACTCACAACTTCAGCTACAAAACGGTAAGCAGCGGGAATTTCCAGACCCGCTACTCGAACCCCTTGCGTGCTGGCTTTGCATTTATTCTTGGCAGCATCATCTTCTTTTAGAACTACATTGATTTGTTTTGTTGTTGCTATAGATGGCTTTGGCTCATTTGGCATCTTGAATGCAAAAGCATTATTTTTAGGTGTTACCGACACTTTCCTACCATAGACCATAGTACTTCCTTCATCCACACTGAAGGAATCAAGAACTTGTCTAATGATAGCTGTGTCAAAATCAATTCTTGTGGCTTGCACAACAACATGCAATTCCCACAGTCAAAGTAATGCCCCGGCTTGCTTAATAAACAAATACCGCTGTATTTTACTGTGAGGGATAAGTGGAACAGAAGCTTTTGCAACAGCAATAAGTGCTTGGGTTTTCTCTATAGTTTCTTGCATCCTTTTCGACATTTTCTTCCTACCCATACATCGTGAAGACGATGAATCAGTATAGGAAGAAGAAGAGGACTTACTTGAAGCTTCAAATCCGTATCCTAGTGTGGCTGGTAAAGATAGACATCAATCAGCGGTTTCCTCAGACGAAGAAGTTTGTGGTTGTAGAGATGAAACTTCAGAGCTTGGCCATGGAGAATGGGTAACAATAGGCAGACGTGGTTCAAGAGATTTATGAGGAAAAATACCTACTCACCTTACTGTTATACGCGTTTGCACCATAAAAGCTCCACTACTTACCGTTCTTAGAGTCCTGTGCACCACAAATGATGTGACACACATGCACTGGCTAATACTCTCCATCTTCTTCAAAATGATTACTACTAATGGTCCAACTGACCCTTTTTCCCATAAAAGGTGATATTGGTTTTGACACGTTACTAATTCTGGTACTACCATGGTTTTGTTGTACTGAGACTTTTCTAACCTTTTGACTGGCTCTAGAACTGGCTATACATGAAAAAGGCTTAAAATAGCTAATTGTAGAATTCCCTGGTCTTCAGTTCCCAGACTAGCAGTACCCTTATCCCTAGAAGTCTCTCTATCTTCTGAATAATAGAGCTTGATTTTGGCCCCATTATATATCCCTGGAAATACTAATTTGATAAATCTTTCAATCTTACTATGCCATTCAAGAATACCCAATCAACTTCATATGGACCTGCCCAAGCTATCTTTAAGTTTGTTTTTTAGGGCCTATTTTGATTGATATAAGAGAACCAAATCTCCTTTCTGACACTCCTAACTTTGATTCGTCTGGCATGCCAATGTTTCCTTCTTTGCTAAAAAATTTCTTGTTCCAGCATAGCCCTCTTTCTTAACTCATCCAGCTCTATTAACTCCTCCAGTCTCTATTTCAGATTGTGATTAAAATCTAACCCATACTTGATTGCCATCCTGAGATTGGGTATGACAAATTCCATAGGCACAAAAGCTTCAGGGCCATACACCATTCTAAATGGTGTCAATCCCGTGGTGACCTTGTAAGCTCTTCAATATGTCCAGAGAGCAGTTTGAAGTTTCAAATCCCACTGGTGTGGCTCTTTCTGCACAATCTTAGTGAGAATAGTCTTGACAATCTTGTTACTTCTTTTGGCTTGCCCATTGCATCTAGTATAATATGGTGTTGATTTGCGATGCTTGACTAAAAGCATGTCCATGAGAATGTCCATAGTGTCATTGATAAAATGCGTACCCTGGTTTGACACAATCTCCAAAGGACATCCGTATCGACAAACAATATTTTCAAATAGAAAAATAGAATGGATTTTGTCGTGTTCTCGAGAAGAGCCTTAGCTTCTACCCATTTGGTCACATAACAAGTGGCCATCAATATATACCTATTCTTCCTTGGAGTAATATTCTTGAAGGGACCCATAGAATCTAGACCCCATTTCATAAAAACACCCAGTGGGCTGAATCGGTGTGAGAAGAGTCATATCTACTGCCGTGGGTTTTCCCATTCTTTGGCATATATCACAAGTTTTACAAAAGCTTCTGACATCAGATATTAAAGTGTGCCACCACAAACTAGCCTACAGAATCTTTTTGGAAGTGATATTAGTAGAAAAATGTCCCCCAGAATCCCCATTATGTGCCTCTGAAATAACTTGCATTCGTCCCTCCATAGGTACACATCTGCAAAGAACCCCATCTACTCTCAATCTGTAAAGTGATCCGCCAATGATGGTAAACTAATTAGAGCCTTGTTCTGATTTTTAGTCCAGTTATCAAGGAATTATCCATTAGAAAGAAACTAATATGCCTCATACAATTCTGGATGTCAAGTTGATTCTGCCTCTGTTAACTAAAATAGTTTTTCATCCACTTGCTCATCTCTTAAAGACATCTCATAGTAGCCATCCGTAGTCCTGCACAGGAAATCAGCACCACAATGGTTTTTTTCGAGCTTCTGGAAAATACAAAATTCAAATTCCATCAGGAACATCATCCAGCATATCAATCTACCTTGAATAATGACTTTATTAATCAAAAATAATAAGGCCTGATGATCCACATAAAAATGAAATAGCTTGCCCAGTAAATAATGGAAAACCATCCATAAGGATTCTCTTTCAATAGTTATATACCCTTGTTCAACCAGATTGAACCTGCGAAGACTGGCAAAGTACACTAGATAATCCGTTCTTCCTTTTGGCTGAGGCAGTATTGCTCCCATCACCAGTCCTAAAGCATCGGCATGTACATGAAAATTAACATCCCAATTTGGTTGTCGAAGGACTGGATTACTGATAATAGCATTCTTTAAATTCTGAAAACTCACCTTACATTTATCAGTCCAACTGAACTTGCTGGTCTTCTTTGTAAGTTCATACAAAGGTAATGCATGGGAAGAAAACTTGTGCACAAATCGTCTATAAAAATTGATGTATCCTAAGAAAGAGCTTAACTCTGACACATTCCAAGGCGCCTTGGCCTATTGGACACATTGGATCTTGTCATTGGCCATTTCTATACCATTCCTAGACACTACATGCCCGAGTAGTTGTCCTTTCCAAACTAAGAAAACTGATTTGAATGGGTTCAAGCATATCCACTTTTCCTGATAGCGCTAGAAAACCATTTCAAGGAAAAGTAAATGCTTCTCCTCCATTGAATATATAGTGAAATCATCCATAAGTATGGTCAGGAATCAGTGAAGGAATTCACTAAATATTTCCATCATACATCATTGAAAAGTGGCTGGTGCATTGCAAAGACTAAATGGCATTACTAGATATATAAATGCTCGCCACTGAGTAATAGAGGTGGTTTTACTCCGGTCTTCAAGAGCAATTTGTAATTGGGAATAGCCACTATAACCATCCATAAAGCTATACATCTCATGTCCTACAATTTCATCAAGCAACATATCTGTGAAGGGTAATCGAAAGGGATCCTTAATTGTTTGAGAGTTCAGCTTCCTATAGTCCACACACACTCTGACCTTTCCATTTTTCTTGGGTACCACCACAATAGGGAACAACCAGTCACTACTAGCTACTTCAGTAAATGAACCCATCCTTTAGAAGGTTATCAATCTCTTCCTTGACCTTCTTAGCGTAATTTGGTATTGCTGCAGCCGTACTGGTCTGGCATCTGGTTTCAATGGTATTTGATGTTGACATACCTCTGGATCTACCCCTTTAAGATCAGTATGTTCCCATGAGAACACATCCTTGTATTGCTGGAACATATGTTGGGCCTTCTCTTTCATCTTAGGATTCAGATGTTTGTTGACTTTGATCAATCTAGGATTTTCTTCACAACCTAAATTCCATTCCTCTATTTCTTGATCATCTGGAAGTAACCAGCTAGGTCCTCCGCCTTTTCTCTTGGTTGACTCCTCATCATATTCCCAGGACGGTCCCCTGAGCTCTGAACTACTATGCTGATTTTTAGTAACTTCTTTCGAGTGTATTTGTTCAGAATCCATTGGTGTACTTGAATCAACTGGTTCTTATGGCCTTTCAGTTAGCTGAACTGGCCGTTCTCCAAAGTTCTGTTGAACTAGTATAGAAATTGCTTCTTTTCCTTTTCAGTCTAATCTTTGTCCAGTAACACTGCGTTGAGATCTATTTCGGTTAGTGGAAAAATATTCATTGTTGTCAGCATTCTCTCAATTTTCTTCACCTTATACTTTTGGCAAAGCTCTTTAGGTCTCAGCTTCTTTCTCCAGCTTGTAGTGTTGTTTGTCTGAATCTAAATTTTGCTACTAGCACCTTGTATTGCCAGAGTCTGATTAGCATAGTCGTGAACAGTCTGTGCCGTTTGCAGCCATGGGTGCCCCAATAGCATCCCATGCGCACCTTGCACGTCTAATAGTAGGAATCTAGTTTTCAACTTTTCCTTGCCCACTCTTATCCGCATACTCTCTATCATACCAGTTGCTTGCACTACTCGATGGTTCGCCATTCGAATTTTGAAAGGTGCAGGTGTCAGATTTATAATTCCCATCCTTTGCTGAAGATGTGCCCCCAAGATGTTTACCCCTGCTCCTCCATCCAGTATAACACTAGATAGTGGCTCCCACTATTTCCTAACTTTATAATCTACCTGGATCACCGGCACTTCATTATCTTCGACAGTAGCCAAGTCAATCGTTCTGGCTTTCGCATCAGCCTTCCTTCGCCGTCTGATGAAATTTGCTACTCCAGGCAAATTTTTTCTAATGTCCTCTAACTCCAACGTGAGTTTCTGAATTCTGTCACAAATCTTGACATGAATTTCCTCTCTCTCATGATCAAAGCTATTAGAACTTGAAGAATTGGTAGTATTTGCACAATACCATTCATTTGTTCTAGTGCTTTCAACTCCTTTATCAGTCCCTCACTCTTCCATCAGTCCCTAGACTGCAGCCAACATGGTCTAAGGTGTTCTAACCTTGACTGATCCAGTTGTGCTTGCTCAAAAGACTTGGCTGGTATCTTTTGAATGACCCGAGCATCAGAATTCTCTGGCTTCTTCTTGGCTAAATCCTCTATGATTTCTGCCACCAATTCTCTCTGCTCCTGCCATTCATCAACCACCTTTCTTTACCCTTGGCTTTTCACACCTCTCTCTGTTGAGCCCATTTGCTACTCTTAGGATTGGCTCGTTTCGCTGGGTTATCTGGGATTTCCTTAATAACTACCCCTTTGAAGCGTTTAACTGCTCGTACAAGAACTGGTTTTGGGGCCTTCGTGTCAGTAGCCACAGTACACTGAGCCGCAAAATGCCCATACTTACCACATGTATAGCAATTCAAACTTTTAAACTCGAAATTACCATGACCCCGGACCCGTGACCCCGGACCCGGCCAATACTCCCTTGGTATCTGTCGTGGCCCGTACCAGCACAACTGATTGGGGTACACTGGTAGTCTCCACTCTTACTGGTTCAGCATTGGTAAATGCCACCATAGATAGATCTTTTCCCTTCTTGAAATGATGAATGCGAATGCCACAGTTGTTCCATAGATGGTCGTAAGCTTTGCAGTAAGTACACTATGGGCATTCATTGCAAACATGATCTTTGGATTTATACTTTGAACACCGGGTTTCCACTCTTCTTATTGGTTGTCTAGTTTGGCTGATTTCAACAATCTGCTCGGCCATCTCATCAATCTTTCTAGACCAAGACCCCTTCTTAGCCTTGTCTTTGCTCTTCTCATTTGAGCTACTTTCAGAACTACTGGAGGTATTAAAGGAATCAAAATTCTCAGTAGAAGTACGGCTACCACTGGACCTCCTCTTCTTACGACTTATTTCCTTCTTAGCCTGTTGTTCCAGCTTTAGGTCTCGCTACACCAGATCATTTAATTTCTTTGTTGGTGAAGGCACCTCCTGTTCTCTAAGCTTCTTATTGCAAAAACCATTTAAAAACCATGCTCGCAACCTTTTTTTATGGTGGTTCCTGCAGCTGCCTAGTCAATTCCTTGATTTTCTCAACATAACTTCTGATTGATGATTTCCTTTGCTTTATCTTATCCAGTTCACAGACGATATCCTCATCTTCTCTGCTATCTGAATATTCCTGTTGGAAACCTTTGAGTAGTGTGTTATATGATCTGGTTTGGCAAGCCGGGTAATGGTAGTACCATTTCCTTGCTGCCTCCTTTAATGTTTGAGGAAAGTATTCCCCCCAGTCATCTTCATCAATATTTTTCAACTTAGCATACTGTTAAAAGGCTTGGATATGAACATCTAGGTCATCTTTCTTCCCACCTTTGAACACTTGAAAAGAAATTTTCAATGAAGAGGTATAATCAGGTCGATCAGCATCATTTCTATCTCTTCTTACCTTAGGAACCTGACTCCTTCTTGAAGATTTCTTGTAATGGTCTATGTCTGCATCCCAGTCAATTTCTTCTTCAGTCTCAGTTTCTGTCTCCTCCATGGCTTTTCTACTGGAATTGTGGCAACTACCTTTACTACCTTTGGCTCCTTCATCCGCATGTATGGTCCGAGAACTCTTGGCCTTGCGTTCTTCCCTCTCAAACCTTCTTCTTCTGGACTGACTGGAGTGCTGAGAGTCCTTAGCCTCATTACCCTGAATGTGCTCCTCCGGAGCCTCAGTCTCAGTCCTTGATTCAATATTAGGATCAGAATCTCTTTCTGACTCCTTAGGGATAGGGTCAACACCGTAGGATGGTTTACGACCACGGTTGGTTTTGGGTGCCATATCTTCAGTTAAAAATTCAAATTGAGAGAAGCGTTTTGGTCAATGAGCACACAGCTCTAGCCACCGTGATTGCCAAAATGGAATTGGAGCTTATCTATTTAGATAGCTGATTCCAGTGTTAGAATTTACAACTACTGGAAGTATCAGTTCTCAGTCAAATTGGAATTGAGTATGGAAAATGAACTGGAATAGTTAACTGAACTGAAATACTCTATTGGGACTAGAAACAAACTGAATGACTGGAAAAGTGTTTCAGGTTCAGATTCAGAGTTGATGAAGAATGAGTACAAGGTATAACAAGTTGAAGCCCAATCGACTATTGTAGTAATGATTACAAAGTAGAATTACAAGTGAAGAGATTGTAATTCAATAACAACTTTGGAGACTAAAACCAAAAGACTAGGAGTAAGAAGTCAAAAATACAAGAAGGAAAAGTACAATCAACCCAATTACAATGTAATGGGTCCTACTTATAGCCTCTTGAGGTTACTGTGGTAACCACCATGGTAATTATTGATTGATCCACTGTTCGGCTTCTAGGAGACAGTTCCCGCCTATTGAGACTGTCTTGGCCGTCTACACACTTTGATTGGGGCTCCTCAAATTGAAAGTTGTCACACTATTAACATTCATAACCCTAATGTATTTTATAATGGAAATTATAATTTTTTCTCAAAGAGAAGTACCTATGGATATGAACTTGACAATGTATTTTTTTTGTTTGCACAATGGACTTCGAATCTCGGGAGAAAGTACATTTGATTCTTGATAATGAAATTGTTGGTATTGGTTGTGTGTGTAGAACAAATCAATATTCCACATGTGGTGGTACAAAGATAGGGCAAGGAAATCTATCTACAGTAGTGGAGGAATGTTTCAAGGATGTGGTGCTCCCTTTTCCTACAATGAATACTACATCTCTCCAAGGTTCATTGTGTAGTGTCGTTCAATTGCCCAAGATTCTTTTGCAGTCTTTAATGATAAATGACAACCCAATTGACACAAATGAAAGCTACAGTGGTGATGAACAAGGGGATCAACCTCATCCTCTACTTATAGATGCAATACCTATAACAAGCCTAGAGTTTGAAACATTGATACGAGAATCTTGGAGAAATCAAAGGGTACTTTTAAAGGATGACACTATGATCCAATTGTACATGAAGGGACCATCTTATATGTATTTCCAAACTTTTATGTTAACATCCATGTACTTGGTGATGATTTTGTGGGTGTCGGTATTGAAAGGGAGAATGAAATTAGTGAGAACATGCCTGATGTGGCTAGCATCACTTTGGTAAAGTGGCCCATCAAGCAGACAACCATGTTGGATGGGATCCCATTACAACGGTTTGTTCCTATTAATGGGATTCATGCTAGATGTGCAGAATCTGATGTATCCAATGATGATAATTCTAGAAAATATGGGATGGGAATACCGCTGCTACATCTTTAAGAAAGCGGCGCCACACTCTTATCAACAGATCTCACAAACAAGAGCAGCACCAACTTCTGCTTTTTATCTTGCAATTGAGTCAAGTCAAAGGGTTTCATGTATTGATTGTTGTGGGACAAAACTGCTATCGGGATATGGTGACAAGGTTACGACAAGAATTTTGGGGAGAGTCTCAAAAAGCACGCACTAATTATGCTTATGATGTTCTATCTGTGTGAAATCAAAAAGATGAAAAGATGCGATACCAATTCAAGATAAATGGCTCTATTGTTGGTTGTAGAGCATGGTATGAGCTACATGGAATACCAAAGACATCATTTTACCACTACAAGGAAGAATTTGAAAATGGTGTGCATCATTATGTGCATGGTAACACATGCACGTTGAGATGAGGACCTTAACATACTAATTTAGCAAGAGCATTGCTAAATGAGTTTGTGGATAACAACTCTGTGAAGATGCCACACAGAAGTAGAACACTACTAGATGGCTCAAGAGACACTCAATCAGTGATTCCATCAATGTACAAACAGGTTGACATTTTAAGCGACATCAACACGACACTTGACCAAATGGGTTATGAGAAGAAGTTATCGCAGTCTTCTTTTGGTAGGATGTGGAGCAAAGAGTATCCACTTGTCACTTTAACAAAGATAAGTGAGTTCTCTAAGTGCAATGTTTGTAGCTCCATCAAGGCAAGGCTAGAAGCTAAAGCTTCTCTTGATGAGAGATATCTTCTCTTGAGAGAGAGAGAAGTTCACATGGCACAACAAAAGATTTTCAAGAGCCTATATTTTGCATGGAGCACATATTCAGAAACTCAACCACAAAAGTATGTATGCATAAAATTCATGATAAGATGGATCAAAAGAAGACTGCAATTCCTAGATTACGTGATGCTCCTAAGGGTGTGGATTCCAGATACAGTTTTCAAGTGGCATTGATAGGTATGATCACTCATGGACATGGAGAAAGTCAATATGGTCACTTTGTCTTGAATGGTTTGTGGCTAGTTGATCCAAATCTTACAATTGGCTCAATTGCTAAGTGTTTACATAACCTAGAGAGGATAGATAAGCATCCTCTTGGTGATCTAGCAACCAACGGACTACCAAGTAGCTCTGTCTCACTACTAAATGATTTGAACTCAAGGATGCCTTGGACTACCACAACTTGAGTGACGGAGAGGAGCCCATTATGCAGACATCAAAAACTACAAAAGTGGAATTGGGGTCATCATTTTGCAAGCTACCGGAGAACTTGTTACTACAATTAGATTGTTCTACAGGGGAGAAAAAAAATCGATACTTAGTTGCCTATTTGTCAATTCTTGTTGCAAGGGGAATCTTCATAACCATTCAACTAGGACTTTTGATGATTGGACATACACATGAGGACATAGATGCAATGTTCAGTAAGTTCTTAGAGAAGTTGAGAGTTACACAAACTTATACGTTGCCTCATTTGATGGATACACTAAGGAATAGCTCATCTTCATCTCCAGCTTAATTTATGCTCACAAAGGTCCCTGATTTCAAGCAATATTGTGATGGCTATCTTTGTGATGGACAAGACATACTTGTTGGCCATTCCAAACCTCTTCAATTTAGGTTTTATATGCAAGATGAGACACCCATGATGCAATATAAGGCACATGTAGGTGTATCAAATTGGAGTGGAAGTATTAGCCTTTGGAAAATTGACACAGAAAGAAATCCAATGTTACCACATGGAGATCCACCTTTGGTACCAATGGTAGAGTATGTCAAGGACCATGAAGAAGTGATTTAAGGGTTGAAGAATTATATTAAGTTTTGGCAAAATTTAGGAAATGGTTCAAGTGTGCCATGATTATAGGCCCGTCATAGATTACTGGGCTAAGGTAATTGACAAGCTTGAAAGAGCAATCATATTAGAGGGAGTCTTGTACGAACAATTTTGGCCAAAAATGCAAGAATCTCGTCACAAACAATGCACCACAATGAGCTTAGAACAAGGAGCTGAAAGATTTCTAGGTCTTGAAGAGCTAAATTATCATTTCTGTGGTCCTCAACAAGATAGAACAAGGGAAGATTTTGACTTTGTATCTGATGTGCACCAAGGTGACTTTGTTATGCGACTTTCAAGTGTCATGGATATCTATCCAGTTTGTCTTGCAATGGCTTTATCAAACATTGACAACAAGCCTACATCACCAGACTATGGAAAAGTTTTGATTCAATATTCGGCACCTTGTGCAAAAAAGATTGGGGTGATAGATACTCAAGCTTACACTAATTGCTGGAAGGGTTTTTAGGCTGTCAACTATAAGGACCTGCAAGTGTGGGAATCTGTAGATGCGATTGTTTGGTCTTGGAGACCCAACAAAGAAGGTCCATTTTCAAGGATTAAGATTTGAGAAAGGCATGCTCTAAAAGCTTAAACTGGCCTTGCTCGTGCACATCATCAACCACACTTAGATAAAAGTTTGGACATGGCATCCAAGTTGGAGTAGATTATATGGAGCTTCTATTGTTACTATAATGGTTGTAAACAAGACCTTTCATTGTAGTGATCTTTCTTTCTTTTATTTCATTACTAGTATTTATTCAAATTCATGCTTTGTGCATCCTCAAATTTTGGTGTTTATCAACACCACAATTCTTTAAGATTTCACTCTATCCCATTAGCAAGTATATTGACAATTTTTCCACTTTAAACAGAAAACTCCCAAATTACATGAATTTTGTCAATTTGGAGATTCCCATAATGAGGGATTTTTATCGTAATACCTAATATGGTCTTAAAACATAGAATTGTCATAACTTTTAGCTTTTGAAACTCGGATTTCAACATTTGGAGAGTTGTTCTTAAGGTTTTGGGACGACCTAGAGTTGCTCCTCATGACAAATTTTTTAAATTCTATACAAAAGTAACTTGCAACAAATTGGTAATCAACTATTTTCAATACATTTTCAACCAAGTCTGTTAGAAGATAAGAGCTTTTATAATTTCAAATCTATTTCCGTTAAACTCCTTGTTAGAAATCTTTAATTTATTTTTCTTAGATTATATGCAATTTGATTTTGCATATAAGTAATTAGATAAAAAATAAATTAGATTGAAATTACATTGTATTCAACTAGATTTACATATTGACACGTGTTGAGGTTTTTTGCTACATGATTTTTGGATTTTCTTTTCGTATCATATGCAATTCAGTTTTTGTAAAAAAATTTAGATCAAAAGTTCAACATTTGAATTTTTATCATCTTTTATTCAATCTACTTACTAAAAACGGAGATAGATTGATTGATCACCATATTTTTTACTCTTTATGCGTATCACATATATTTTGATACATGTGCATCAAAATAGATCTTTCTGCGTATCACATATATTTCAATGTATGTGCATCAAATTAGATCAATGCTATATCACTATAGATATTTTATTTTGTTTTTCTTTTCTATTTATTGTGTATGATTTTTGATAAAGATGGAATCAAGATATTATTGTGCTCAAAATAGAGAGCTACATGATACTATTGTAGAGAGATTTATATGCATCATTTTCTTTTTCACACAAAGATTTAATGTATGATGTTTTACTTGAAAAAGCCATTTGTATGCAATATAGATATTCAAGAGTTATGGTTTTGATACTTTATAAAGAGTTATAATTATAGATATCGAGGAACTATAATTTTGATAATTTATGTCGTATTCAAAGACTTATGTTTTGGATAATTCTTTTTATTCTTTTGATTTGGATATTGAAGTGTTATGTTTCAATGATTTAATTCACTAGATTATAAACACTTACGATTCTGATAATTCTTTTAATAATCTTAAATCAATGTTGTGTTGAGCTTATATGTGAAGCTACTAAATATAATGCTTCTCTATATATAGCACCCAGGTCCCCTCTATATATACATCATCTCATGTGTGTATTCTAAACACTTTGGGGTTCTATTTCTGTGCTCTTTCTTTTCTCTCTCAACATGGTATCAGAGCAGGACGTTTTTGTTTTTGATTTTTCTCCTCATTGAAAACGATTTTGCAAAAACAACCCAATGAAAGCATCGGAATCGATGTGGTCTACACCTTTACAAAAAAATCTTTTTTCAAATTCTGCACCCATTTTGAGTTATTGTTCGCGGACTGCGTACATGTCTGAAAAGAAACTTCCGCTTTTTGTTTTCTCTCCTAATTGAAAACGATTTTGCAAAAAAGGTTCGTGTGAACCACTGTAATTGATGTGGTCTATAACTTTGCAAAAGAAACTTTCTCTAAAATTTTGCAGTGATTTTGGATTATTGTTCTCAAACTGCGTACATGTCAGAAAAGAAAATTTTGCTTTTTGCTTTTGATTTTCCTCCTAATTGAAAATTTATCAATTATATTTTTCTCTTCATGAATCATATATTTGTTACTGACAGAACTTTGCTGCCAAAGACAGTTAAAAATTGAATCAATGTTATAGGTATATGTTTTCAAAAGTCTATACTATTTCAAGCTGTCTAATACATACTGAGACATTTATTGATGATTTTTTCTTGAATACCTATATTTCCAAAAAAGAAATATCTATAGATCTGCTCATGGATACATATCATGAATATCGTTTCGATTCAGTCGAGCCGTTGATGATCGTCCAAATTCCATCGAGCTACAGATGGTTTATGATCTTTTGTTGTATGATATATTTGTTTATTGATTCTGATATTATTATTTTTCTAGAGATATAGTTTACGTCATTTTATTGATAGTCTCTTGTTGATAGCATAGTGATTTTGATGGTACCATGATGATGTTTTGTTAGTACTTTGAACATGGTGATTTTCGTTGATACCATGATGATATTTCGTTGATACCACGGTTATTCTCGGTGATACCATGATGTTGTTTCATTGATACCATGGTTAGTCTCGGTGATACCATGATGATATTTCATTATACCATGGTTATTCTTGGTGATACCATGATGTTGTTTTGTTGATACCATGATTATTCTCGGTAAAACCATGATGTTGTTTCGTTGATACCATGGTTATTCTCGGTGATACCATGATGTTGTTTCTTTGATACAATGATTATTCTTGGTGATACCATGATGCTTTTCATTGATACCATGATGATTAATTCATTTCTATTGATACATTGATGATGTTTTACTTTGATGATATTCATTGATATCACTACGTTGATAAATGTTGTTTTATATAGTATATACACATGTCATTTGCATCATGTAATCACGCATCTTGTACTTTTACGTTCATAATTTATGTACACATATGTTGTCGTGCGTATATATGTTTTCAAAAGAGTGGCATCATAAACCATCTCTTATGGTATTGTGAATGTAGTTATCTCACTAGCGATGCTAAAAGATTTCATGACTATGATTTTTGAGTCTATAATCTATGTAGGATTGATCAAAGATTTGATTTCATGAAGACAACCTTGGTGACAATAAAAGATTTATGAAGACATGTTTGGTGATTCCATGTTGATGACAACATGAAGACATGTTTGGTGATGCCATATTGATGACAACATGAAGAAATGTTTGGTGATGCCATATTGATGACAAGCTGCACAACAGATTCATAGAGACACTTTTGATCACGAGCTAATCGATAGCCTTTATACCTCTTTATTGAATCTTTGTATTCATTATTGTATTTGATAGGATAGGAGTGATGTAACTCCTCGTAAAACATTCAATCTAAAAGGAGTGATGTAGCTCATCATCAAATATTCATTGTAAAAGGAGTGATGTAGCTCCTCATGAAATTTGTACATTCAATGATTTTATAATATAATGGTGGGTGTATATAGAGCTGTGGGTTTTTTCCTTGGTCCCTCAAGGGTTTTTTCATCCACAATTAGGGACCCTTATTTGAGCGGGGGTGTTGAGCTTATATGTGAAGCTACTCAATATATGACTTCTCTATATATAGCACCCAAGTCCCCTCTATATATAAATCATCTCATGTGTGTATTCTACACACTTTGGAGTTCTATTTTTGTGCTCTCTCTTTTCTCTCTCAACATGTTGAATCTTATTCTTTAATAATTCAATTATTTCTCTTCTGTGAAAATGTCAACAATTATGATTCTGATAGTTTATGGAAGAGTTATATTTTTGATGATTTAATTTCTCTTTGGATTATAGATATCAAAGATTTATAATTTTAATGGTTTTCTTATTCTTGATAACTCATGTCAAATCATTATGATTTATTAATTCCTATCAATTCCTTATATATGGATATTGAAGATTTATAGTTTTATTCATGATAAGATCTTATGATAGCTTATTATTGAGATTGTGATTATAGAGTTATTTCATGATATCATGACGTGTTCGCATGGTGATTACACGCCGTTTGTATGGATCTTTTGCTATTGAGATGATTATTTCTTTATAGAGTTGTTTCATAATATCATGATACATTTTCATGGTGGTTACAAATATTTTGTACTAGTTGTTTCATGATTCCATGATGCATTTTATGATTAAATGTCATTTGTATAGTTTATTCATTATGGAAATTGTTATCATTTCACAAAGTTGTTCCATGATTCCTTGATGTATTTTTATATGTGATTAGAAGTCATTTGTACTTATGCTCTATTTTATTGAAATAATTATTCTTCCATGGAGTTGTTACATGATACCATAAAATATTTACTATGGTTTTTATCATCTTATTACACCCTCATTTTCATTGGTGCTATGGTTGTTATCGTCTTAGTGCACCCACTTCATCATTGGTTATATGGTTGTTATCATTCAATTGCACCATTGTTGTCATTGGTGCTATGGTTGTTATTGTCTTATTGCACCATTGTTGTCATTGGTGCTATGGTTGTTATTGTCTTATTGCACACTTGGGTTCATTGGTGCTATGGTTGTTATTGTCTTATTGCACCCCCATCTTCATTAATGGATGTTGTAATCATCTTACTGCACCCTCATTGTCATTGGTGCTATGGTTTTTTATCACCCTCTTGATTGATGCTATGGTTGTTATCGTCTTATTTCACCCTCCTCCTCATTGGTGCTATGGTTGTTATTGTCCTCTTGATTGGTGTTATGTTTGTATTGATCGTTTTTTATTAGTATGATTATTGCTTTACAAATTTATTTAGTAATGACATCATACATTTTAATGATGATAAAAAATTGTTCATATTGACTGTTTTTCATTGAGATGATTATTACTCCATGGAGTTGCTTCAAGATATCATGACGCATTTCCATGATGATCATAAGTTGTTCGTATTGATCATTTGTCACTAAGATGATTATTATCTAATAGAGTTGTTGCATCATTTTATGACATGTTTTCATGGTTAGAATTCATTTGTATAGACCGATCATTATAGAGACAATTATTATTCCATGGAGTTGTCTCATGATGTCATGATGCATTTTCATGGTGATTACAAATTGTTTGTAGTGATGTTTTATCCTTGAGACAAATTTTCTTTCCTAGAGTTATTTCATGATGTCATGATGTGCTGGTTCATATTGATCATTTGCTACTGAGATGGTTATTCATTTATAGAGTTACTCCATGATGTCATGATGTGTTTTCATGATCATTGGTTACTGAGATGGTTATTATTTTATAAAGTTATTCCATGAGAAATGATGTGTTTTTAAACTGATCATAAGTCTTCTGTATCGATTGTTTGTTTAGTGAGATGATTATTACTCCATGAGTTGCCCCATGATATAATGATGCATTTCCATGAGACTACAAATTGTTTGTACTAATAATTTTTTATTGAGATGTATTTTTGTTAGATAGAGTCATTTTAATATGATGATTTTATTCCAGGATAACTCATTATGATTAAAAAATATCCATAAAATTATTTTGTAATGATTTCTTACAATTTAAATGATTCTTGTACCATGGTGATATGCCATGATGTCATGGATTTTATTCTATTCATCTATTTTATGACGCCATGATATTGCTCAATGATAATTTGTTATGATTGAATAATTATTGCTCTATGAAGTTTCTTCATTATGTCATGATACTACTCACAATGATTTGATGTTCGTTGCATGGTATCATGCCGTTGTTATATGATATAGTGTGCTCGAGATATTTATTATTTCATGGGTGGTTCCATAATGTTGTAATATGATTCCCTAATGATTTGTTATCATTTATTATGACGGGCATGACTATTATTCCATTGTGTTGTTCCATGATTATTTGTATGTTTATTGTTTAATGATAATTTATTTTTTATTATTTAATGTAACATTAAATAGAGCTGGTATAAATAAGAGTTCCCAATGGTTAAATTTATATATTTTCTTGTATATATGTGCACATATCCCATGAATTTTATGTTAAGAATATTGTATAGTATATACATGGGTCTAATCTTCATTTAAAATATTTTGTGTGTTGAAGTACTATTACAAATCATCTCCAAAGATATTATGTGCATGTATTTCTCTAACATTGATATGATTTCTATCTTGTGCTCTTTGATCTTGTAATATTGACAGATTATAAACAACTAAAAGACAAAGTAAAGTATTTTAGAGGTAGTATACATTTATGGAAGCTGAATGTCATAAAATCTAATATCTAACCAACCCAAATGATTTTCTCATATTAAATTGATCACTTAATGTGGGAGAATAAATGAGAACAAGTGTTAAGATATAGATATGTGCTTATAGATCTATCTCAACACGGGGCCAATGGTAAAGGGGCCCAAAAGGGAGATGGTCTATCAAAGAGCAAGGCTAACCAATGGAGCATAAGACCTTAGGGTTAGCTTCATTGAAGACCTCCAGTAAATGTGTGTAAAAGTCCTTTGACCTTAGGTAAACTAGGGCTGAGCTTGAGGTGGGAACCTGGCCCAAGCTCGAGGTGCTTGTCCTCCTTGAGGTGCTTGTCGTGCTTGAGGTGTTTGTCATGCTTGAGGTGCTTGATTAAGATGCTTGAGGTGCTTGACCGGCTCCACATAAATCCGGTCCTCAACTGTTGTCATGTTCTCTAAACTCTCTCTCTTGCAAAAGTATTGTCTATGCCAAGTTAACTAGTTGCTATGATTATGTTGCTATCTTCAATTATGTCAACCCGCTATGCTCACAAAATCATTTCTTGAAAGTACTCTCATTAAATTCCGCTACTCTCACATATTAAGGCAAATTCCATTACATTGGTATCAGAGTATTTGGTTTCTCTTTTCTTGCTTAAGAAGAGAGGTCCTTAAGTAGCCTATAAATGGTTGATGTTGTTAATTATAATAGAGTAAGTGGAACTGGGATCTAATATCGGTTTTGTTAAGCCCACTATGTGGGGGATGGTGCACACCTCGGGAGCTTTGGACTTAATAATGGAGTCTTTTTAGACTTGCCTACGGCTTTACCATTATTGAGCCATAAGAAGTCCGAAAGGAGCTAGCCCTTGGCAACTCTGCTATGTTAGACGTACTCCTCTACTCTCTATAATTAACCACATTGAGCCCTGGGTGTAGATACTTAACAGCCGATTTTCAAAGGCTAAGAGGAGTGGCAACTAAGGTTTTGAATTGCCAAAGTATACACTAAGTACATACATAAAATTTTGTTAACATGGCTGACAATAATCAAGAGAGTAGAATGAACATTGATAGCTTTGATTTTGTACATGAAGGTGCTAATGATGATGCTCCCATGTTTGTAAATTATCTTGTGACTAGGTTGCAACAAGCTATGGGCAACCCTACTTTGCAAGCCGAAGTTACTCAACAACTTCGTGCCTATGGAATTTCCCTTCCTCTCCAAGAGGAGAGAGAGCTTAGGAGGCCTCTTGAAGAGACCCCCAAAAGAAGACCCTCTCCCATTCGAGAGGAGGAATCCAAAGAGAAAGAAAGCAATGAAAGTCTAAGTTCTTCTGAAGATGTGGCTCCACGAAGAAGGCGGTCTAGACGATCGCCTACTCCTCCCAAGAGGAAAAGAGCAACCCATAGTACTTCTCCTCATCACTCTGAAAGGCAAGAGAGGAAACAAAGGAAGAAAAGGGCTAGGAAGAGGTCACCCTCTTCTCCTTCTTCTTCACCTTCCTCCTCTTTCGATGAAAGTTATGGCTATTCTCCTAGAGAATACAAGAGGGGAGGACATCGTAAATCATTTCCTGCATGGCGAAGGTCACAAAAGCTAAAGAAGTTCAAGGAGGGAGGAAAGAGTATCTCTTTTCTCACCTACGATGGCACCTTTGGTGCTACTAACAAAGTGTTGGCCTTCATCCAGCAATTTGATGCGGCCTTTGGGGACGAGGGCTTCACAGAGTCCTCCAAGCTACGTCATGTAGCTATGCACTTCCAAAAATCAGCTCATGAATGGTGGGCTAGCCTTCGTGGCAATGGAGAAGCCCCAAAGACATGGAAAACTCTACGAATTTCCATCATGAAGCAATTTCTGCCAAGCGATACTAAAGATAAAGTTCTTACCGAATGGCGCGGCTTGAAGCTTCTCTCTCATGAGTCTATCAACAAGTATGTAGAAAAGTTTTGGGATTTACATCTCAAAGCTACTGTCTTTCAAAAGATAGACTTTGCCGAGAAAAGACAGCAATTCTGTGCGGGATTACCTGAAGAGATGGCCGAACATATCAACTCTCAACGGCCCGGTACTATTACCGAAGTAATCCACCACACCATGGTTGCTTCACGCATCAATTTCCATCAAGGGGCTAGACGTAATGTCAAGCCCATGGAAAACAAAGATAAAAACGATGCAAAGGGGAAATCCAATGCTCAAAATAATTCCCAAGGCACTTCCAACAACAACAACAACAACAACAATAATCGGTCCAAGGAGAAGGGAGTTTACAAAGGTAAAAACAAACTCTCTCCTAAAGAGCTTGAAGCTTTTCGCCAGGACCATAAGTGTTTCAAGTGTGGAGAGCAAGGACATGGCTATCGTTCTTGCCCCAAGAAGAATTCTCGCAATGAGACTCCTAGGGCTTCCACCATCGAAGCTCCAAAAGAGGATGCTCATTTCAAAGGATCATCACTCTCCTATGCTTGGGGAAAGGTAAGAGAGCATGATGCCTTCATCTTGTTTGACCCTGGCTCTACTCTCAACTTCATATCAATAGATTTGGCCACCAAGTTGGGCATTCAATCTTTTGAGATGGGAGATATAGTAACAGCCAATGCAGCTTTCAAGGGACAAAAAGCCTCCATTACTCCCTTGATTGGGAAGTTGAGGCTTCATGTCCAAAGCTATGTCGACAAAGAAGACTTCTTCATCTCTCCTCTCCAACATCATGATGTTATCCTAGGGGCACCATGGTTTGATTGCATGGCTACCAACATGAAGTTCCCTGAAAGGAGAATTTACTTCACCTACAGGGGAAAGAACATGTATATAGATGCTAGTGAGCGTGGTCGCACTATTCCACTTGTAAATCCTCTTTCTTTTGATAAATCGATGAAGAGCTCAGTTTCTGCATACATGATTTATGTCAAAGAGTCTCTAAAAGCTAATAATGTTTCATCAAATGAAAAGGATAGGAATCAAGAAGAGTTAGACTTGTCTACTTTTCTAAAAGGATTCCAAGATGTGTTCATCGATGATATCCCTATGGACCTACCTCCAAAACGAGGGGATTATGACGTCCGTATTGAGCTCCTTCCAGGAAGCTCACCACCTAACAAACCTCCTTATCGAGTCTCACAAGCTCAACAAGAGGAGATTATGAGGCAAGTACAGGAATTGGTAGACAAAGGGATGGTGAGGCCTAGTTTCTCTCCCTTTTGTTCTCTAGTCCTTTTAGTGCAAAAGAAAGATGGTACATACCGTATGTGTGTGGACTATCGAGCACTAAACCATATCACTATCAAAAACAGATTTCCCGTGCATCGGGTAGAAGATCTGTTTGATAAGCTACAAGGCTCTACCTACTTCAGTAGGATTGACCTTAAGAGTGGCTATCGTCAAATAAGGATAATGGATGAAGATATCCTAAAGACCGCGTTTTGCACAACATTTGGTCTTTATGAATATCTAGTCATGCCTTTTGGCTTGACTAATGCACCAGCTACTTTCAATTGTCTCATGGAGAAAATTTTTAGACCATATCGTAAATTCACTGGAGTGTTCTTTGATGATATCATCATCTACTCCAAATCTTTGGAGGAACATAAGAAACATCTCCAAGTGATTTTTCAAGCCTTGAGGGAGAACAAACTTTTTCTCAACCAAAAGAAAAGTGAATTCTTCCTTCAAGAGATTCAATATCTAGGTCATATTATCTCTCATGATGGTATTCGTATGGATCCATCAAAGTTAGAGGTAATAAAATCATGGCCTAAACCAAGGAATCTACATGAGCTAAGAATCTTTATTGGTATGTGTGCATACTATAGATGCTTCATAGCAAAATTCTCTCAAGTAGCAGGACCACTACACGACTTAACAAAGAAGAACGTTAAGTTTGTATGGACTGCTAAGTAGCAAAATGCTTTTGAAAAACTCAAAGAGAAGCTTACTTCCCAACCAGTCCTTGTGCTTCCGGATCTCTCAAAGCCATTTGAGGTCCAATGTGATGCGTGTGGTGATTGCCTTGGAGCGGTTTTGCTTCAAGAAGGGCATGCCATAGCATATGAGAGCCGAAGGCTCAATGGTGATGAACAAGTCTTGGGCATTTATGAGAAAGAGCTTTTAGCTATTCTACATGCCCTAGACACATGGAAGCACTACCTATTGGGGACTCCATTTATCCTACGAACCGACCACCAAAGTCTCAAGTATTTCATGATGCAAACCAAGCTTTCCGACAAACAAATGAGGTGGGCAAATTTTCTTTCGCAATTTAATTTCCATATTGCTCACATAGCTGGTAAGCACAATCAAGTTGCCGATGCACTTTCACAATGACCAAACGTTAATGCGGTGTCTATAGCTACTCACAATGATCTATCCTCTATGATAGATGAGTATGCTACTGACCCTAACTTTAGAGACATAATGTCAGTCCTTGCTTTGGGGAAGAAAGAGGAACCATTCACCTTGCAGGATGGTTATCTTCTCCACGGCAATAGGCTATGTGTTACCCATATGTCATAAAATCTAATATCTAACCAACCCAAATGATTTTCTCATATTAAATTGATCACTTAATGTGGGAGAATAAACGGGAACAAGTGTTAAGATATGGATATGTGCTTATAGATCTATCTCAACACGGGGCCAATGGTAAAGGGGCCCAAAAGGGAGATGGTCTATCAAAGAGCAAGGATAACCAATGGAGCATAAGACCTTAGGGTTAGCTTCATTGAAGACCTCCAATAAATGTGTGTAAAAGTCCTTTGACCTTAGGTAAGCTAGGGCTGAGCTTGAGGTGGGAACCTGGCCCAAGCTCGAGGTGCTTGTCCTGCTTGAGGTTCTTGTCGTTCTTGAGGTGTTTGTCATGCTTGAGGTGCTTGATTAAGATGCTTGAGGTGCTTGACCGGCTCCACATAAATCCGGTCCTCAACTGTTGTCATGTTCTGTAAACTCTCTCTCTTGCAAAAGTATTGTCTATGCCAAGTTCTCTAGTTGCTATGATTATGTTGCTATCTTCAATTATGTCAACCCGCTATGCTCACAAAATCATTTCTTGAAAGTACTCTCATTAAATTCCGCTACTCTCACATATTAAGGAAAATTCCATTACACTGAAGATGGTCCAAAGCATTCTTTGAAGTATTTCAGGACTTAATCAGATCATTTCATTGATTCTTTGAGACTATCATTGTATGTAACTCTATGCCATAAATGACAGCAAAAAATTAACTCTAATCTTTTGATTAGTGATAATCAAAAGTTGAAGCAAGAAGTTGCATATTTGAAGTTTGAGATGAAAAATAAAACAGTGTGTGATTAGGAGGTGGATGCAATCAAGGCAAAGTTGAGATCCACAGAGTTTGACTTGGAGTGTGCTGTCAAGCAAGTGAACTTCTACAGTGAACAGGAGAGCAATGCAAGGATATATAAAGAATGGATGATGGAATGGGACAGTATATTCCATCAACAACTTGAACTGTTGTCCACTGTGAATGTGACATTGGAAGCAGAAAATAAAGTTTTACTTGACAGAGTTTCAGCATGCAAAGAGGTGGAAAAGAAGATTAAGGAGTGTGCAGAGGATGAGCTGGAAATTGAAGGTTGTTTTATGTCAAGGACAGATGTTGACACCATGAAGATGGAGCTGCAGAAGCATTTGGAACCTATATGGGCTGAAATGAAGGAAAAACTGTTGGACGTGTCTTCTAAGCCCTATAAAGAGTTTGCTGAAGAGGAAAACAAAGAGGAGTATATGCTACTGCAGACTCAGTATACTGATTTGCAAGAAAAATATAATCTGTTGTTGAAGAAACAGTTGGAAGTTGATCAGAGCACTGAAGATTTCAAAGTGCAAGAGGATAAGGAGGAGGCCTGTGAGGAGATGGAGACAACCCCTGACAATAAAAATTTAAATGTTTTGTTTGCAGGGATTGAGCAGACCTGTGCAAAGGAGCTGAAGATGTTGCTGAGGAAAGGGTTCAGAGCCCTGAAGAGGAGACTGAGCCTGACAGTCCAGTTAAGCAGGATTTTCAACCAACAAAACTTAACTTTGAGGATAAGGTATCTGAGGAGGGAGTAAATGAAAGTGCTACTACAGAGTGTGCTAACAATAAGTTGCAGATTATAGTGAAGGAATCTGAGATGACTACCCAGGAGTTCTTAGCAAACATTGCTAAGAAAAGTGGATGAAGATGCAATGCAAAGAGTCAAGGGAACTATGGGTTCAGGTCCTCAAAAAGTAACTTTTTGATGCCATCGGGTGTGCCAGGTGTAAAAGGGGGGACCTTGACCACAAGTTACCTAGTTAAGTTAGTAAAGAAGGATATTTGTGTAATGGGCAATCAGTAAACTGTCAGGTAGTGAATAGGATGCATTCAGGGAACTGATGTACTAATCAGAGTTTTGATTGATGTCTGAAACTTTAAAAGGCATTTTTTGAGGGATGCAACTTTTGGCTTGTAACTACCCTCATTTTTGGACGCCTTGTTGGGGCGAAATGTTGTTCTCTAACACGGGAATGATGATGAAGATGATGCAGGATGTTGGTTAATGCCCTGAATGTTTCCTGTGTGTTGCCTGTAATTCTGTTTACATTCTGAATGAGTCTGAAAGCGTTTTGAACATTATTATGGAGGTTATCTTCATGTTTCATGGATGTTGTGGGTGAAGAATGTAATTGCAATGCTTTTAGATAACCCCTATAACAAGAAAGAACTTGGATGAATGTTTTTGTGAAAAGTGGACAAGACTAGGGTCGACCAAAAAATTCTTTAAATCAGCATGAATCTCAAAAAATTATTTAAATCAGCATGAATCTTAAAAAACATGAAAAAGTTTGAGTGTATTGTGGAGATGAGGAGACAAATTTTTCATGTTTACAACTTTTTAAGACTTCTTGTGGTAGAAACAATTAAAAGTTGCAAAAGAGCGTCTAGTAATTCTCTCTAGAAAGTGTCTAACATGGGCCCCCTTTGATAGAACTTTCTTATGCATTCAAGACTGAGGCTCCTCATGAATCATGGAGTTAAATACGAAGTTGAGGTCAACTTGAACACTTGCATGGAGCAGGATTTTGCATGAATAACAAATATACACATGATGAAAGAAGGAAACAAGCTAGTGCCCACCTAGACATATGATATTATCTCATGGGCAAATAAAATATGAGAAAAGTGATACATATGAGAAAATAAAATTAGAGGGATCATAAGCAAGAGGTCCCTCAAATGTCTTCTTGCTTGAAAGGTTTTTTTTTTTTGTTAATGCATTGTAAAAGAAAATGTGCATATAAATCTCTATCTAGGGAAAAGGATTTAGCTTGTAAAAAAAAATTGTGCATCTCACTAGAGTGGAATCACACAAGGCTGGCTTGCATGACTAGGAAAATGATGTAAAAACCATGAGTATATGTGCAAATGGTAATATAATGAAAAATGGCATAGATAGGCCCAATTACACACACTTAAATGATAAATATATATAGCACTATAGGTTGATGTAAGCACACAATAGCTAAAGACAAGATGGAAAGAGATATTTGCATGGGAAAAAGAAATGGTCCATGATACTATATAAATACTAATAAACACTTGGCGGAGGGGTATTTTTGAATTAATCTATTACTCACACATGTCTACTTACAATGTAGAGAGAAAGGGGAGTGCCAAACCTATGTCGTTGTTGGCAAATCCATATCTTGTCATTTTTAAGATGATTATCCCAAGTACTTAGGTTATCTTATAGGATGAATTTATATTTTTTGTAGTTGAAATTCCCAAGATCCAAAAAGAAACTATCAACACCTATGCCACCCTTTGACCCTGGGGCCATAGGTTGGCCTATAGTACAATAAGAGATCGTATGGCCTTAGGGACACATTTTTGCCATGGTTCATATGCAAGTTCCCTTCAATGGCTTGAATTCTCTTTGAGAGCCTTTACATTGACACCTAGGCCACCCTTACTCTAGCCCTACGGCTTTAGTTTTCCCTTTATTCTACTAAGAGATCCTACGGTCCTAGGGGCATTAAGGTTCCAATGTAGTAGCTCAAGGGCCATATGTTTCCCTGTATTCCAATAAAAAATCCTATGAACCCAGGGAAATATGGCATGTATGGTGCCCATTCCCAAGATCCAAAAAGAAACTATCAACACCTATGCCACCCTTTGAACCTAGGGCCATAGGTTGTCTTATATTGCAATAAGATATTGTATGGCCTTAGGGACATAGTGTTGCCTTGAGTTCTCTTTGAGAGCCTTTACATTGACACCTAGGCCACCCTTACTCTAGCCCCCAAGCTTTAGGTTTCCATTTATTCTACTGAGAGATCCTATGGTCCTAGGGGCAGTAGGGTTCCAATGTAGTAGCTCAAGGGCCATATGCTTCCCTCTATTCCAATCAAAGATCCTATGACCCTAGGAAAATATGGATTTTATGGTGCCCATGTAGGTGCCTTTAAATGGCCTAGATGCTCTTTGGAATTTTTTACATTGACACCCAAAGCCATAGGTTTCCTTGTCTGTTGTTCAAAGATCCTATGGCCCCAGGGCCATAGGGTACCAATGTATAAGGGACAAAGGATCCCCTCTATTCTAGTCAGAGATGTTATGGCCCTAAATGCTCTTTGAGATCATTTAAATTACCCTTTCTTGGCCACCATATAGCCGTTGGGCCCATAAGTTACCCAGTATTCCAATTAGAGCTTATACACTAGAAACCAATGGTCCTAAGGCCATACACACTCTCATTAAAATAGAGGGCAACCTAATTCTAGTGTATAAGATCAAGGGCTATGATTCTAAGATCAAGGGCTAAATGCTCTTGATCAATAAAGTTATCTTTTATTACTGTAAAGTTAATATAAGACTGTAAAGTTTAAGTTAAAAATGTAAAGTAAATTATCATTAAGGAAATAAATAAAATAATTATAAAGACAAAAGAATACACAGGGATGACAAATGAAGGCACATGGACTCACCTGGACTCACATAGGAGGGGACAAAGTGGGACACACTGTCACATGAAAAGGAGAGGCTAATCTTGACTAATCTTAATGATGGGGGGCTGTGTGGCCTTATCTTTTGATGATAATGACAAAGTGGTCAAGCTGATGGGTACCACAAGGGTACCAAAAACGCGGTATGATTTTTGAGGGAAATTTTTTTTTTAATTTTTTTGGAAAAAAAAAATTGGACGTTTTCTTTTCTACTATAAATAGAGAAACTTTATTGGATACTGTAACTTTAATCCGCTTTAAGTCAAGACTTGATCTGACAATAATACAAACAAAAGATAATATTAATCCAAACTTTACTTATATACACATTATTTGCTACCAAAGTTGGTAGTCTTTAGGTACAAGGATTATAATGTCTCTATATTTTGAGTTTAGTGACTACAAAAGGATAGGCTAAAGGATCAAAATAATAAGTTTCTTTTGACCCTTGAAAGCTACGAGATACACATATGGGTCGAATCCTACCACCATGGATAACTTTTGTAACTTGGTTATAGACCCATTGAGTCTGAGATATCTTTTCTCCTCCCAAGGTAATGGTAGTATCCGGATTCTTAGTACCAATGAAAAGATAAACTTCGATGACTTTTAACTCCTCTGCCCATCGAAGTTTCTTAAGGTTGGTATCCATGCACCATATCTTGTCAGCATCGATGGTATAGATTCCTCCAGATGGACTCCAGTTGATGCCCCATCCTCTATGCACCCTTGGGATAGGTGGTGTAAACACCCTATCCAAAATCATCATCACCCTTTTTCGAAACTGATAATTTGGTGATTGGCATGCATTTTCAAACATGATGGTGAACACCTGGAATTTTTGGTAGGCTGAATGAACATTTTCCTATACCAGGAAAGTTCAGTCTTCAATACCATATAAAAACTCAAAACAATTTTTCTAGGTTCTTCTATTATTTCAAACATTCGCATCCTTCAATATCCACACATCAATCTAAAAATCTCCCCAAGCTTTAACACAGGCTTTGATACCAGTGTGAGGTCCCTGCCCCTTTTTGAGAGGAGCGCAGTACCTTTGATAGGTCTCCAATCCTGAAAAAGAAAAACCAACGGACATTGCCTTAGCTACTATGTAGCCACGGGCATGAACCGTTAGTGAAGGATTGATCCTATCTCGCTATGGCGGAGCGTGACCACCATAACCCTATCTAAAAACTATCTATAATCAACTATACCTAAATGTATAAATCTTAGAGTGACCAACCTGTGCGTTTTTTTTCCCATGTTTCAGAAGCATAGCCGCCAAGGTTTGTCTCTTTTAAGATTTATGACTAATAAAAACAAATTCTAGCGTTGGAAAGTTACCCGACTCATCGGGTCTACCCGTCCATATAATGATACCATTGGGGTATCATTCTCCCACTTTCCACACCACAATCACCCTTCTTTTGTTATCTAATTACTACCACATTGTTTAAACATGCATGTTCCTTTACTTTATTTATGATACTGGTTCGTTAAAACAGTCCTTCAAACAGTATTACAAACAATAGTCAAACAAGAAGTCGTCCAATTTTAAACCAATAACCCTTGGATTAGGTTCACTCGAGAATCTCTACTGGCGCTATTATGTCCGATCGGTATATACATTATTTATAAAAACCCTTGTCCTCATGAGCGTCCCATACCGCTCGACAAGTACTCGTTGTGCTAATCTGGACGTACTCCCGCCACAACAACAACGGTGCCAATCTGGGCGTCATCCTCACGCCACGGCAAAACAAAACTGCAGTATTCAGTTGGGCTAATCTGGGTGTACTCCCACCATAGCATCAGCGGTTCCATCCTGGGCGTCATCTCACGCCTCGGCAACTGCCACATAATGCCAGCGCTAATAAGTAGAGACACTTGAGAGAAACCATACCGAAGGTTTTGGACAAACATTCTTTCCTATAGCAACCAGTTTAACCAGACAATCTTTCCTACTTGTCAAACATATGCCGAGGTTCTTGGGGTTAAACCCCGTGGTTTCGATCCATGTTTTCTCTAATTTCCGATATGTGTGTGTGTGTGCTATCTCTTACTCTAATCTCTCTAATAGATTGGTGAGATTCAATTAGCTTTAGAAAAGGATGTGTATGTGTTCTCTTTTACTCTAATCTTTCTAATGGATTAGTAAGATTCAATTAACTTTAGAAAAGATGTGTGTGTATGTTTTCTCTTACTTTAATCTCTCTAAGTATACCTACTCTCTCTAGTTAGTACATCTTCACTATTAACTTATGCATAGTTAATTGAAAGTTAATACATAAGAAAACTCATCTTATTCTTATTATACATGATGAAATTCTCATTCAACAATTTTATTGTCGATTAGATTAAGTAGAATTTTGAATAATACTAAAAATTGATTTAGTTGACGTATAGAAATGGAAGCTAGAATTGGATTAGAAATGTCATGCATAAAAGTAATGCAGTCCCAAACTTTCACTCGTATTTTACACACTTAATTTTTGATTAATTAAGATTAACAAATATTTGATGTATAGAAATTAGATGTAGAACAACAACACTAAGTGTGAATCCGAGTTGGCGAGGGTTCAAATTACAGAATCTCTTTGGAAACAAGGAGATTACTAGGGAAATTAACCAATTTAAAGTTCTAAGTGTATAACATAAGTGTAGTACAAAAAAATGGCTCCAAAGCGTGCTCGAACCCAAGGCGCTAATGAGCATGAAGCTCGTACCAGTAATGGTGTAACTCCTGCGGAACATGCTATGTCTCCACCAATCGGGCCAATCAGAGCTATGGTACAGGTTAGTATTGCAGTTTCAAGTTATGCATCATTGCATATGCGAGACCATAGAAATATAATATTTACCTTACGAGAAGAAAACAAGGACCGAAACCACGGGGCTTAACCCCAAGAAACTCGGCATATGTTTGATAAGTAGGAAAGATTGTTTGGTTAAACTGGTTGCTATAGGAAAGAATGTTTGTCCAAAACCTTCGGTATGGTTTCTCTCAAGTCTCTCTACTTATTAGCGCTGGTATTATGTGGCAGTTGTCGAGGCGTGAGATGACGCCCAGGATGGCACCGTTGATGCTGTGGTGGGAGTACACCCAGATTAGCCCAGCTGGATACTGTAGTTTTGTTTTACCGTGGCGTGAGGATGATGCCCAGATTGGCACCATTGTTGCTGTGGCAGGAGTACGTCCAGATTAGCACAATGAGTACTTGTCGAGCGGTATGGGATGCTCATGAGGACAAGGGTTTTTATAAATAATGTATATACCGATCAGACATAATAGCGCCAATAGAGATTCTTGAGTGAACGTAATCCAAGGGTTGTTGGTTTAAAATTGGATGACTTATTGTTTGACTATTGTTTGTAATATTGTTTGAAGGGCTGTTTTAACGAACCAGTATCATAAATAAAGTAAAGGAACATGTATGTTTAAACAGTGTGGTAGTAATTAGATAACAAAAGAAGGGTGAGTGTGGTGTGGAAAGTGGGAGAATGATACCCCGACGGTATCATTCTATAGATGGGTGGACCCGATGAGTCGAGTAACTTTCCCACGCTAGAATTTGTTTTTATTAGTCATAAATCTTAAAAGAGACAAACCTTGGTGGCTGTGCTTCTGAAACATGGGGAAAAAATCGCACAGGTTGGTTACTCTAAGATTTATACTTTTAGGTATAATTGATTATAGATAGTTTTTAGATAGGGTTATGGTGGTCACGCTCCACCATAGGAAGATAGGACCAATCCTTCACTAACGGTTCATGCCCATGGCTACGTAGTAGCTAAGGCAATGTCCGTTGGTTTTTCTTTTTCAGGATTGGAGACCTATCAAAGGTACTCCACTCCTCTCAAAAAGGGGCAGGGACCTCACAATAAGTTTCCCTTTATTTCAATTAGAGATCCTATGGCCATAGCACCGTTGGTTTTCATCTAATATGATGTGAGACCATATGGCCTAAGGACCATAGGCTGCCAATATATAAGCACAAGGGCCATAAGTTTCCTTGTATTTTAGCTAGAGATCCTATGGCCATAGCACCATAGGTTTCCCTCTATTTTTATGTTATATCCAACGGTAAAAAAGGCCATAGTGTTTGAATGTTTAAGCTTTAGGAACATAGGATGTCCTCTATTCCAATAAGTAATTCTTTGGTTGTAGGGCTACCATGGTGCATATGTAAGTGCCCTTGAAATGCCTAAATTCTCTTTGAGAGGTTCTACATTGACACATAGGCCACCCTATGGTCCTAGGTACATGAGTTTCCCTCTGTTGAAATGAGAGATCATATGCCCTTCGGGTGCTAATATATAATCTAAAGGGCCAAAGATTTCCCTCAATTCCAACTATAGATCCCATGTCTTTAGGGTCATAGGGCTACCATGGTGCATATGTAGATTCCCTTGAATGACCATAATGCTTATTGAAAGCTTTTAACTTAATACCTTGGCAAACCTTTGGCCGTACGTCCATAGGATGACCTCTATTATGATGTGAGATCCTATGGCCACAGGGTGCCAATGTATAAGCTCTAGGGATATAGGTTGTTTCCATCTTTGAGAGATTTTACATTGACACATAGGCCACCCTATTGGAGATACCATGGCCTTAGGGACATAGGGTGCAAATGTATAAGCTTAAGGGCCATAGGTTTCTCTGTATTGGAATGAGAGATCCTATGGCCCTATGGCCATAGTGATGCTATGGTGCATATGCAGGTGTCCTCGAATGGCCTCAATGCTCTTTAAGAGATTCTAAATTGACAACTAGTCCATTATTTTACCCTATTTTTATATGTCTCCCTCTATTTGAATGAGAGATTATATGTCCTTAGGGCCATACAATGCCAATATATAAGGTGAAGAGCTATAGGTTACCCTCTCTACCGTGGTGCACATGTAGGTGCCCTTGCATGGCTAATGAGAGAACCTATGGCCCTAGGGCCATTGGGTTCCATTGCAAAAGCTTTCCAACCATAGGGTGCTAGGGCATAAGATTAAGGTCTTAGGGGGGTCATTATGTTTATAAATATCATATCACGTGTGTTCAAGACGTGTTCGTAAAACCCCTAGTCTATTATTTTTTAGGAATATAATGTAGCCACTTCTTACAAGATTTGTAAGTTTTTTTTAAAAAATTAAAAAAATAGTATCGTTCTGTATATATATTTCTCTAAGTTTCAAGAACTTTAAGCACCCTTCTGTTGAACTCACATAATAATTTACATTTTTCCTAGGTGACCTCCCTGAGATTAAGGTCCATAGGTTGTTGTCAATGTATAATCTCAAGGGCCATAGGTCTGTAGTATATTCAGAGAAATGTATGACCATAGATCCAAAGGGATGCCTGCTACCATGGTTCCCCTATAGAGATTTTTCATTGGCACCCTCTGGTCGTAGGGACACAAGGTGCCCTCTAGTGTTGGTTTCTATGTAGGGTCCCTTGAGTGACTTCAACGCTTCTCGAAGGCTTTTACATTGGCACCATATGGTCCTAACTCCATAGTGCATCCAATGTGTCTCTTTTGGTCATGTAAGTCCCCTCGGGGACTTTTATTTAGGTGTCATGTTAGAGATCCTTTCTTGGAACCCTATGGCCCTAAGGCCATACTGGAGCCAAGGTGTCTCTTTTGGTCATGTAGATTCCATTGGGGGCTTTTATCTAGGTGCCCTGTTAGAGATTATTTCCTGGAACCCTATAGACCTAAGGTCATAGTGCATCCAATGTGTCACTTTTAATCATGTAGGTGCCCTTGAGAGCTTAGGTGCTCCTATGGAGATTTTATTTCGGTGCCATGCTAGAGCTTCTTTCTTGGCACCCTATGTCCTCAGGCCTTAGGGTGTGCTCATGATAGATATTACATTTTATTGAACTTATTACTATTTTAAATTCCAAAATTCTCTAGTTTTAAAATATACTCAATTATAAGTTATCGTCTCTTTTCCTTTTCCACTTTTTTATTCTTTCTTTCGCACTCTATTATCCCACCCTATCCTCGTCCTCCTTCAACGTCACCCTCTCTATCCAACCTTCTACAACATTACCCTCTATTCGTCCTCCTACAAAGTCACCCTTTGCTTGTCCTCCTACAATGCATTACAGATATGCCATAGTGAGCCATGGATCTTCTTCTTCTTTTTTCCTTGTCTTAGACTTTTTTGTTTTTCTTGTTTTTTGTGCTTAGAGAGATGTGAATTTTACTCGAATGTAATTAGAAAGTAAATAGAATGTAATTTTAACGTAATTATAAAACAAAAAGCTTAATTGTGAATATTTGAATCGGATTTTGAACGGATGAGGAAGCTTGATGAAGCGGGGGAGAGGAAGAGCATGAGAGTTCACTCAACACAAAAAATGAGGGGTAAATGTGTGCACACGTGAAGAAAGATCTTTGCACAAACTGTGAACACAAATTTTCACAAGGAGAAGAGAGCATAAGGGGTGTTATAAGAGCATTTTTTGTAGCGGTGGTGGCGTTTCTATGTGTTGGAGGCCATGATTTATGTGGAGGGATACTTGCGTTGCCATAGGTTTGTGAGAAAAGAGGATGGCATCACCATTGAAACAGTGGAAACTATGGAGATGGTGGTGGCTTTGTGTGTGTAGAAAGGGAGAGAGGTAGGAGGACCTTTGTGCAAGCTCTGTGTAAGAAAATAGGAGATAGAAAACTAGTATGGCGGAAATTCTTGCAATTTCTCTTTCTGAGTCATCCTCTTCTTTGCTTTTTCAAACGCTTGCACTACACCTATTCGGAGAATACAGCGTCAAAGTTAAAAAATTCCACGGATTCTTCTCTGAAATGCCTTGAGTCTAAATTTCTCGCAAATGATGTTCATTTTGCTTCAAATCAATTTTGGAGCATGCATAGATGCATAAAATCATGTAAGGATCACCGTCATGTAATTCAGGCAAAATTTGCAACTAAAGTAAATAATCGTAATTATTTATAGCTGGGAAAGTTTTTCAACGTTTTGCAATTTTGACATCATACAGGATTGAAGCATATGTGATGTAGATATTCTTAGTGAAGTGTGGGATCATCTGAGTGTACTGGGTGGACATGGTGTTAGATTTATGCTTCAGACTCTAAAATGAGAGGTATAAAGAGATTTTGGGTTCTTGTGATCCAAATGTGATCGAATGGTGGGCTTTTGAACATTCATGTACTTTGGCCCCATAAGGTCAAAGTTGAAATTTAATCTCATCTTGGTGAAAAAGTAAATAATCATGATTATTAACTTGACAAATTAGACTTTTTTTTGTGTAAGCTGGTTCTAGACATGATATAGAGCCTCTTTGTGAGATATGGGGTGATTTAGATCAAAAAATGTGACAGTAAAGATATGGGGTGCTTTGGATTAAAAATGTGCCAGTAAACTCAAAATTGGATAGAAGATCCTTTAGTGTGGTTTTTGACAGAATCTAAGATTTTCTTGATCTTTTGGGCTCATACTTTACATATGGCATGTGATAGATGTGTACAAGTGATAGGTGAAGTGACAAAATAATGTCCAAGCCAAATGTGCACAAAAGTAAATAATCACGATTATTAACTATGTATAGTCACATTTATTGCATAAAGAGATACTTTTTGACCTACACATCTTCATTACACCTAAACAAAGTCCTAAAATGAATTTGGTAAGATTTGGTCATGTCGGAATCACTTCATGCTCTTGTTGACTCTGAAATCACCAATTTTTGTTACTACTTGGTGTGTAGAGTTATTTGGTCACTTTTGAAGCCATGGACTTGTCCACTATATAGTCCTGATATTGCTCGTCCAGTTTGGGCTCATTCGGAGTCAGTTTGACTTCGCATGTCAAATTTGACAGTTTGTAGTCTTTGAGATGTTTCCTTCTGTTTGAGAGCTTTTCTCGAAACCATCTAGGTACATTGTGTATAGACCTTGTCTACAAGTTTCCCGTGGAGTTAGAATCCAATTCTAGCATGTGACAAAAACCTAGATTATTTACTTGGGACCCCCTTGAACCCTGCCAGATGTTCACCTAATGATATGGAAGCGTTCTATTATCTGTTACAGTTCAAGGCTCGTCCAATTCAATTGAGCTAAGAGGCCGCTATGGTCGTTTCTGTGTCGTAGGTATTTGTCCACAAGTGGAATTTTATGGTTTTTTCATGGGCCTATACTTGCTACCCGACCATATAGAAATGTTCTTTGATGAGCTTAGAGCTTACCCCTCATGTCTCGTGTGAGATGGCACTTAACACTAGGTTGGTAACCTAACAGGACATAAAAGTGTCCTTTCAGGGTTTTGAAAAAAACCTCCAAAACCATAGTAGATCCACTCATTTTGTAAAATCCTTTCATGAGGTTATAGTTCAAGGCCTACTAAACATGGAAAAAATAAAAAACTTGTAAAATTTATCATCTTTTGGTCACACCAAGCCTCCAAAGTTGATGGACCAATGAATTTTCATAAAAACAGTCATTTCTTACGTTTTGTTGCATAAAAATAAGATTAGGGATTTTTGTAGGACTTGAGATAAATTCCCTAGTTAACTTCAATGGGTTCGTGATCAGAACATATGATTGCTTCTCACTCACTATTTTTTGTTTTGCCAAAATAAATAGGTACAAAAAAGTTGAATTTTTACCATTCTGCAAACCTATCATCAAAGTTTCTATAGCCATGCTCAATACAAATAATATATGCATGTTTTCTTAGTTCCCTATTGTCCTTTATGTTCATAAGGAGCCATGGAGCATGTCAAAAGAACAATACATCTCTTACCAAAGGGAATCTTGGGGACAAAGATGAAGTGTTAAATAGAGCAAACCTAAAAAAACTGGGTTCAACATTATGAGTTGTAGAATCCCATAGAAACTATTCAATATCTAGCCAAATTTGATCCTTATGACTATATATGGTTATTACCTACAAAATGCATGTATTGTCACAAGAAACTAACAATATTGAAAAAGCTATACTTGATATACTAGAATGTTTTGTTTTCTTCTATAATTGAAAAAACCAACCATCGTTGTGTACTATGCAAAATAGGGTATTTGTTGGAGCTATATATACCAACCCCTATGCTATATATAACTAGGAGTCCCCACTATATATATGTACTCAGTGCGTGCTCTACACACACTTTGGGGTTTGCATATGATGGTGTCTCCTCTCTGTCTTCTCATCTAACTGCACTCTTTGCTTCCAGTTCAACATGGTATCAGAGCCAATCTACATGCATTCTCTATCAAGATGGCTATGGAGAGCTCTTCGTTATGCTTCAAGCACAAAGATAAGTTTTACTTGTTTCTTCTTGATTGTCTATCTTGTCTTTAATTGTAGTTGTTTTTTTTTTTTTTCCTGAGTTGTAAGTTCAAGATGTAGAGATTGGTTGCAAGGCTTCAAGCCGAGATCATGGAAAAAGAAAGTGAGCCTACAAGAAATAAGCACAACAGAGGAGGGATCTTTTGAGAACCACAAATTAGGACTTATGTGATGTGAGTGTGCTTATCGCTATCAGAAATCTGTATCTCGGTGAAGAAGGTCGAAGTCATGAGGCTAAATAAATAAATTGTATATTCTGTCATGAGACTCAAGATCAGAACAGATCTAAACCTATAACGGTGGCGCTGTGCATACTGCAAACTGCATAGAGCCAAAGTTAAAAAGAAAGAAAAAAAAAAAGCTTTTGTAAAGCCGTACGTAGCTTGCGCATCAATTTTTTGATTTGTACAGCCGTAAGTAGCATCCAAAAGAAGTGTTGCTGGTCGCTCTCGTTTTCTGTCCAAAATAGCCGACTAAACCTGACTGCAAGCTACCCTCGCGCCTTCCATACTAGTATGGGTGGCTAATGGCGGCAGCTGGTTGTAGCCATGTCTAGCTACCCGTGAGCAAGAGTGGGGGCAGTTTGAAATAACAAGCAGCCATGGTGCAGACTAGCTTCTGCTTACAAAAGGCTTAGAAAAGCTGAGCGCCAGCTTGCACAACATCTTTGCTATTTGTGGCGTCTGCACATGCTTTTTATTTTTATTTTTATTTTTCATAGACCGATTTACTGCTGCCACCAATTAATTACAAAAAGCAGCGTTTGCTCATCCCGCTAGCCTGATTAGGCTCTATTTTAAGAAAATGCCTCGTCCTGCCTTATATATATGTTTTACAGTTGCATATCAAAGAAAGCGGTTTCATTGCAGCAGGCAGCTCTGAAGCACGCCTTCAACCAGAGGCAGCTCTGCTCGCTTATTCAACTTAGCACCCCGATGCTTTTGACACCTTGTTGCATGCTACAAACTGCTAGGATCCGACCATCTTCCTAGCAAGAATATTGGCGGAATAAACTCTTCCTAGCTAGAAGAGAGGCTTCAAAGCAAGCTGCAGTCGCTCATGTGTAGCAAGAAGCGTCGTGTCAATGCTGAAAGAAGGAAGCTGCAGTCGACGTGTAGCAAGAAGCCTCTCGTCTCAATGATGAAAACAAATAAAAGCCTAGTTGACACAGGTAGCCGAGTTCTGATATCCATGGGTTGTCCACTTTGTCAAACACAACTGCAAAACCAATCTCTATGTTGCCTGTGTGTGGTTTGTCTGCTGCCGAGAAGCAGCTCTTCCCAGGTTTCCCAGTGGTTACTATTCAAGCTAGCGCTAGCTAGAGTTACATTAGTAGTGTTATTGTTTGTGAGTGTATGCTGGTGTTGAACGTGACGAGAAAGATCAACCATGGTCTTTGCACACAAACCTACCCATCAAGAGTATGTTGCTGCCCAGTTTATCGTATCTCCTATTAGCCCTTGACTGATGCCAGAATTAGATGCAGAGACGCGCACAAGCCGACTCATAAATAACGCGATAACTTCTTCTTAAAATAAGGTGATATCTTGAGTTTAGAATATTATTACCCTGTTCTTGCACCATATTATTCTATTTCCTTGTGCTATTTATAACCTCCAAAAGTCGGGCAGGTTGATGTATAGTGTCGTCCTACTTTCATACGCACCTGTGTGGCTTTTATAGCCAAATAGCAATCAGTTACATAGCACTTTTGGCCTCACGTACAAGGCTAGAATGACAGTGTAAGTGTAAGTTTAAGTGCAAAATCTTCAAAAATTTGACCCAAAAATTGGGAGAATTTCAAAAAATATATATATATATTCTTATTTTAATCTAGCTAATCTCTATAGAAAGGTTTCTTATTTATTAATGCGTTATGTCAAGCTTTATGATACATGGCTATGTTCGTCAATGTCATAAGGATTTCTCAAGAAATGGTACATCAAGTTTGTCATTGATAAGGATTTCTCAAGAAATGGTACATCAAGTTTGTCATTGGCACCATGACGATAAAATTTCTCGTCTCATGAGAAGCATATAAAGGTATGAGGCAGGTTGTTTGACTAATACTGACATCAGGTTTTCTTATTTTCTAATGCTTCATGGCATGTTTTTACGATGCAATACCACGTTCTCGATGCCATAATGATTTCTTAAGACATGGTACATTAGATTTGTTGTTGATACCATGGAGAGTTTCATGATGCCATGGTACGTGAGACCATGATGATTACATAATTTGAATTTGTCTAGGCCCCATCATGTTATGTCAACCTATCGAGCTTGCGGCATGTCGGATGATCTAGCATAGAGATTGATGGAGATTGTGGCATTTCAAGATAGTAGCAGGTAGGCACGATTGATCAAAGTTGTGCAGGCAAGGACCAATTTAAGCGGCAATGTTCTGAGATGAGACTGCACACCTGGATTCAGGCGCAACAAATTTCACCTTTGTTCTCTACAGTGTAGCTACCTACCTTGACCTCGTTCTGCAAACATTATTAGTAAGAGACTCGTGAGACCAAGGACCATGGCAGCGAAAAATAAAAAAATAAAAATAAAAATAGAAGCTCATCGCTTTTGAGATTTGGAAGCTATGAGAACACGCGGTGGCAAAAGCAAAAGTGTGTGCCCTTTTTTTTTTCACGATGATATTAGCCCATCTCTAAAATCTAACTACTCTATATTTGAGTCATAACAAAATTAGAACGTCAATAATATACGGAGCAGTAACTTCATACAAGCACATGTTGTATAGAGACTCTATCTAGGGATCCCATGAGTATGGGCTATTATTAAAGCTACCTATGACCTACTGTACCAGCTTCGCCTTTGTCTTTTTAGGCTGCATCTTTGTCTCAATGTTTTATAGGGAATCGATGAAGCTTCTCTATAATTAAGCATAGCTTCTCTACTACTTCAGCTTTGTCTTTGCTTCTTGTGGTTGTGTCTTTATCTTGATGCATAAGGGGAATGGTCCTGCATGACAACGAGGCTTGGGTTTAGCGCATGGTAATCGTAGTGGATGGTTCAATGCATGGTAATCATCGCAAATGGTTCAATATATCATTATTATATTGCTTATAATATATCATTATTATATTGCTTATTTTGGTGCTATTTCCTTTTATCATGCTCAAGTTTGCATATACTCTTGCGTATTATGATAAAGTCTCAACAAGTTACAGTATTTGGAGAAATATCATTCATGGTTCTTGTCATAAAAATGTCATTTGATGTGCAACATTAATACATGATTCGTGCAATTTGACACATATTCTTTGTACATATTGACTTTACTAATAATTTTCTTGATGATATGATAGATTACCTCCAATCACTCACAAAGTTTATGTTGGAGCCTATTGTCGAGCTCAGTGCTATGCTTGTGATTATCATATCTCACCTTTCTCATCAGTATTAGTTCCTCGATATCTAATGGCACTATGGTTGTTATCGTCTCAATGCTCCCTCGTCGTCATGGTGCTATCACTCTTCTCGTCTTATTACACCCTCGTGGTCATTACCATCATCGTCTTTGGTCCTATCGTCTTATTGCACCCTCGTCATCATTGGTGCTATGGTTGTTATTGCCTTATTGCACCATCATCGTCATTGGTTCTATGAATGTTATCGTCTTATTGAATACACCCTCGTCATTAGTGGTGCTATGGGTGTTATCGTCTTATTGCACCCTCGTCGTTATTGATGCTATGGTTTTTATCATCTTATTACACCCTCGTCATCATTGGTGCTATGGTTCTTATCATTATCGTCTTATTGAATACACCCTCGTCATCAGTGGTGCTATGGGTGTTATCATCTTATTGCACCCTCGTCGTTATTGATGCTATGGTTTTTATCATCTTATTACACCCTCGTCATCATTGGTGCTATGGTTCTTATCATTCTTGTCATTAGGGACTTGGCAGTTGTGACTATGCACCACTAGTGTTTCATAGCATTTATGTATAGTCTTAGTGCACATATGATTGCATCGACATAACATTTGTTTCTCTGTCGTCTCTAAAGAGGCATGGTGAACCGTCTCTTAGGACAATCTGATGTGATTATTTTTAACCTTCACATTTTGCTATGTTTCTTGAGTTGATGTCATTTACAGGATAAAAGTCACGTCAAGCAGCATGTACAGGGGCTCAAAGATATTGAAGCTACTCAAAGATATTGAAGGATTTGCATCGATTCAATTATAGGGTTATTAAACTTCCAAAGACACTTGAAAGCGCACAATGTATATTATGGAGTGATGTTGCTCCTAGAAAACAAATTTTGTAAACTTTGATAATTGTTAATATAACAGTGCATGTATATGGTGTTGTGGATTTTTCCCTTGTTCCCCCAAGGGTTTTTTCATCCACAGCTAGGGACTCCTATTTGAGTGGGGGTGTTGGAGCTATATATACCAACCCCTATGCTATATATAACTAGGAGTCCCCACTATATATATGTACTCAGTGCGTGCTCTACACACACTTTGGGGTTTGCATATGATGGTGTCTCCTCTCTGTCTTCTCATCTAACTGCACTCTTTGCTTCCAGTTCAACAGTATTAGGTGCCCCAAAACTCAAGGAATGTTAGATTTATGTTACAATATGCGACATAGAAAATAAAAAATGCATTTGGATATCATGAAATCCACTAAAAAAATCATAGAAGAGCTAAAATTGGCTAAAAAACAGGATTTGACAATTTTTATAGTTTGGTCATAACTTACAACTTTAATATTTATTTCTCCCTAGAAGCATCAGGACATGTTGAGGACTACTAAAGATAGTTCTCTAGCATTATAGACCTCACAAACATGAATTCTACAGTGGTATAGTTGCAAAAAGTTGAAAAAAGCCAAAAACAGGACCCGTTTTTTCACACAGTTTAGGTTGTGAAATGTTGTGCAAGGACAATGTTAAAGATGGAATTGATGTTCCAAAAAAATTTTGAGTTTTTTTCAGCTCATGAGACAACTTTCTAGATAGATAGCACCTCAAAATCCATTTTGAAACTCTTGACATAATTCAAGGAAAATGGTCACTTAAGAGGACATAAAAGTGTCCCATTACCAACCTAGTGTTAAAATGGGCCACTATGGACTCCAAAAATCTCGTGCGAAGGCAGTAGAGAGCTCTCTTCTCCAAGACTGACTAGTGGAAATGAGGTGATCTTGGGTTACCTTGGATATATATGTTAGTCCTACTAGGTCGTGAAATCTATGTTAGACTCAAAAATTTCTTCAATCGGACTCTGTTAGGCCTTGGCGGTCTAATTTAGGCTTCCCGCTTCCATTTGTTGTTTTGATTGAAAATTTTTGTGCTCATCCGCCTCATTTTCTTCTGATCATTAGCGTATCTTCAGTTTCTCCATCTGAGCTCATTTGCTATTTGCTATTAATTTTTGACATATTTATTGGAAAAATCAAAGAAATGAATAAAAAATGGGCTAAAAAAGAAAAAAGAAAAATCAAAAATTAAAGAATCCATTTGAGAACACTATTTTATTGCTTTTTTGGTGGATTTCTCCATTTTTAAGTTCCAATATCAAGAGAAGTTGATGAAAATAAGCAAGAAAGGCTATTTTTTGATGTATTTTATGATAGTATATACACTATTTACACTCATTAGGGAGATGTTATCAATTGAAATTCCCCCGTTGATGATTTTTTAGGTCATTATTTGCAAAAAAAAACCACACATCAACATCCAACTTTTGTCCTCCCTCTTTAGACATTGCCCTTAATTACTAAAGTTCCCTTCCATCCCTCCTAGATGGAGTACTCTGGGACGACTATGTGCATGGGACGTTGAACAATTGCGTCTATGCATAGCTGTGGTTGGCTCTATCATGCTTTTTTCTTTTCCAAGAAAAAGATCCTTCTATTAGTTAATGAAAACTTCTCATAGGGCTACATCCACCTCTGCAAGAGAGGGCTACAACAAGCATGATGGGGAGACTCTCCCAATGAAAAACAACATATATACAATGGGGCTAGATCAAGAGATGGGAGGAGGGAAAAGCCACACAGGTGGACAGTAGTGCCATCTGAGCACCCCCTGGACCATGGTGTAAAAAGTCCCAGGGCGCCAGAGTCGAAGGAAAGCCTCTCGGCGCTCCCGCATGCGGTCGGAGCTGCCATGTAGTCCCTCAAGCTGTCCTCTGAGAGTATGGATCAGCTCTAGACAAAAGTCACGAACAGTCTCTACTGGTGGCACAGGGCGAGCCTCAAAGATGCGGAAACAACGGGCCTGCCAGATGAACCAGAGAGCTAAGCCGCTGATGAGCTCCCAACACTCCTCCCTCTCACTGCTCCACTCCTGTGGAGTAAGATCTGTAACAGGCTGGAGTGTAGGTTGTGTTGAGATGTAGAGAGAAAGAGAGAGAGACGAGACAAGAGACACACCATATACGCTCCCAAAGACTGATTCATATTGAGGACAAGATACAAATATATAGGTGAGACCAAGTTCAGTAGAGTGAGCCATATATAGCTCCAACACCCCCACTCAAACAAAGGTCTCTAGCTTTGGATGAAAACACCCTTGGGGAGTTCAAGGGAAAAACCCAAGCCCCTATACAATGTGAAATATGAACCAGCGATGATGATGTGAAAGTGAATTGTGCATCTATGTACAAATATTCAAGTGACTTAGATATCACAAGGTGCAAATGTGGAGTGTGCATAGTGCATGGTACCTAAAAGATTACAATGTCATATGTACAAAGCTATTACAATAGAAAAGAAGCTAATCTAGAAAGAGTGAGGCCGAAGCAACTCCAAGCTCCGAGCGCAAGAGGATGAAACGTGACTCATTGAGGCCTTTGGTCAAAATGTTTGCAATCATCTGGTCACTTGGACAGTGTTCAACCATAATGGTTCCCTTGCGTACTTCATACCTGACATAATGATAATGACTTATTATGTTGAACATAGTCTTTTGCAAGACTAATAGCACTTTGGTTGTCACACCACAAGGGTGTGCTAGAAAGAGGAGAGTGACCAATATCAACCAGCATTTGTCGAAGCCAAATCAACTCACGAGCTGCAAGTGATGCCGCAACATATTCTGACTCAGTCGTAGAAATTGCAACACAACGTTGTTTCTTGCTGGTCCAAGAAATAAGACAACCATTTATAAAGAAGCAATTTCCACTAGTAGATCGCATAGATAAATGTGAGCTTGCCCAATCTGCATCTGTGTAACCCAAAAGAGAAAGAGATTGCATAGAATCCGATGTGAGTTGTCGTTGATAGACTAAACCAAAATTTGTAGTGCCTTTCAAGTATTTCAATACACGCTTTGCAGCAGACCAATGCTTAAGAGAAGGACATGCAAGATGTTGTCCAAGATAGTTAGCAGCAAACAGAATATCAGGACGAGTGTTCATGCCAACAAACTGAAGACATCCAATCAAGTTAGCATAAGGTTGATTTGTGACAAGTTGACCGCCATTGTCAGAAGTATTCTTCGTAGAGCTCGCAAGACAAGGTGTGTTGGCTGAATGTGCAGATTCCATACCAAATTTTTGAATAGTATCTGCAATAAACTTTGATTGTCGAAGGAATAAAATACCTTTTGTACGGTTCCGTTGGATTTGAATGCCAAGACAAGAGTGAATCTCTCCAAGATCCACCATATCGAATGCAGAAGACAATAACTTTTTCACTTGCTGAAGAAATCCCAAATCATTGGAAACAAGGATGGTATCATCCACATAAAGAGCAAGAATCACAAAACTGCTACCTTGGCGTTTTATGTATAAGTTGGGGTCTGACGAGCAAGAGATGAATCCTTTAGAGGTGAGAAAAAGATCAAATTTTGTATACCAGGCTCGCGAAGCTTGTTTGAGACCATATAGTGCCTTATGGAGTTGAGCAACAAGGTCTTCTTTACCTGGAATAACAAACCCTTCTGGTTGTTCCATATAAATTTCCTCTTCCAAGTCACCATTAAGAAAAGCAGTTCGCACATCCATTTGATGAGCTTCTAAATCAAATTGAACAGCAAATGCCGATAAAACTCGAACACTTGTAATGCGAACAACTAGTGAAAAAGTCTCTTGGTAATCAACACCAGCTACTTGGGAGTAACCTTTTGCAACTAAACGTGCCTTGAACTTGTCAAAAGATCCATCTGCATTTACTTTTGTTTTATACACCCACTTACATTTAATAGTTGTACGACCAGGAGGTAATTCAGTTAGTATCCATGTACCTTTAGAGATAAGAGAATCGTACTCTGCTTCCATAGCCTCTTGCCATTGATCCTTTTGTGGTGAAGAGATAGCTTCATCATAAGTAACGGGATCTTCAGAAGTAGAAAAAGCATTATCAGCAATATCGTCATCATAAACATTACATGAGCCATGTTCAAAATCAATAGGCAGATCAACAAAAATATCAATATCATCATTGGCAACATTTGGAATGGATGGTCGTGAGGAGGAAAGTTGCTCTATATGAAGAGTTTCATCTTCTGAAAGAAATGGAAAAGCCTGAAGCAATGATTTAGTATCATCAGAATCATCCATGGACCATGAGCCTCCCATAAGCTATTCGATAAAAGTAGCATCACGATTCACAATTACTTTCTTGGAGGAAGGGTCATAGAATTTGTAGCCTTTGGAAGTGTCAGAATATCCAATAAAAATAACTTTAAGACCAGGAGCATCAAGCTTTGTTCGTGTTTCTTTGGGAACATGAATATAAGCAATACATCCAAAGGTTCGAAAATGAGATACAGAAGGAATGTCACCTGTCCATGCTGTGATAGGTATCTTACCAGAGGGTGCAGTAGTAGGAAGATGATTCTGAATAAATGTCGCTGTCAAAGTAGCTTCAGCCCAGAAAACACGCGATAAGCCAGAATGAATCAGCATACATCTTACAGCATTGAGAATAGTGCGATTCTTTCGTTCAGCAACACCATTCTGTTGAGGCGAATATGGAATAGTGTGTTCATGATGAATTCCACTATCAGCACAGTAACTCACAAACTCTCGAGAAACATATTCGCCTCCATTGTCACTACGAAGCTTCTTAAGGCGACGACCAGTTTGAAGTTCCGCAGCCTTGTGGAATTGTTTGAAAACAGATAAGGCTTCAGATTTTTGTCTAAGTAGAAATACAGTCGTATACCTTGAGAAATCATCAATGAAAGTAATGAAGTAGCGATATTGTGATCTCGAAGAAGGTAGAGGTCCACATATATCAGTATCAACAAGATCCAATATGTCATGAGAATGAGTTGTATTTGAAAGAGGAAAGGGTCTACGATTGTGTTTCCCAAGAGCACAAAATTCACAAATTCCCATATGGGGATGGGCTTTGAGATCCATGCCATGAACAAGATCACGACGTTGAAGATCAAGGAGTTTTGAGAAATCAGCATGAACAAAACGGTGATGCCATACTTTGCAATCATGATCACCTGGAGCAGTGACAATATTTGCTACAGCATCGTTGAGAGAGAGTTCAAACAAATTACCGTTTCGAGGAGCAGTGGCTATAGTTTGTCCATTTTTCTCAATTTGGCATTTGGTATAATCAAATCCAACAAACAGACCAAGATCAACAAGTCTAGCAACTGAAAGAAGATTACGTTGAAGATCTGGTACATGTAATACTCCTCGCAAAATTCGAGTGGAAGAAGATAAGGTACCAAGATATAAGTCTCCAATACCCTTTACTTGACAAGTAGTGGACCTGGCAAGATAAACAACACGTTGAACTGGCAGTGGATGATAGTTATGGAGCCACTTAGACTGGTATGTCATATTTCCTGTAGCACCAGAATCGACAATAAAAAGTGATCCATCACGTACATGAAGTATTCTGTCTGGAGCAACTGAACATAGGACGCAGCTTGTTTCTGGTACAATGTTGTTTCGATGTTCAGTAGCATATGCTCTATTCCGATCTGTGTCGAATCGACACTTATAGCACATATGAGTGGGATGATCAGATCGTCCACAATATTCACAAGAAGAAGAAGAAGAGTCTCTAGATAAACGTGGTTGTTTTGTGGTAATATTGTGTTCTTCATCATATTAACGTGCCCAACAATCATCTTCAGTATGGCCATTTCTGTTGCAGTAAGAACATTGCTTATTAGGAAATTTGAGACGAGAGAAAATATTACCGTGACGGCCACCTCTGCGGTTTCCTCGTTGAAATGGACCCCTTCGAGCATAAAAAGCACGTTCCATCTGTTGTGACTCAGTCTCCTCTTGTGAAATCATAGCTGTATCGTGACGAGCATTCCGACGTTCTTGACGTTGAGAGTATTCAATTAAAGACATGCAAGCTTGGTCGAAATCAAGACCATCTTTATTAGAGAGAATAGTAACAATGTTATCATAAGAAGAGTCCTTCACCGTATCAAGGAGAAGTGTAATCAATTGCTTTTGTGGAACAGGATCACCGGCAGCAGCAAGTTGATTAATAATAGATTTGAAAGACTAAATATGTCCCGTCATGGCAGTACCAACTTCATATTGTAACTTGTTATGCAACCCTCTCAAATAAAGTATTTCTGTAAGAGATTTCTTCTGAAAGTTTGCAATAAGGTACTTCCATACGTCATGGGAAGTAGGCAGTTCATACATATCAAGCAAAAGGGAATCAGTAAGAGCAGAAAGAATATATCGACGAGCTGCTTTATCATGTCGTTGCCAATCCGTATAGGCAACATTCCAATCTTCAAATATAGGTCCTTCAGTGATAAGCACGTTATCATTATCCGTATCAACAGGCTGAGGCGGACAAACACGATTTCCAAGAACAACATCGGAGAGTTCATCACCTTCAAGAATTAACAACATCTTTGCTTTCTAGCCTGGAAATCCTTGACCTTGGAAAGAAGGAACAGAACGCTGGCCAGAAGGAAAGCCGTTGACGAGAATATTCATAGCCATATCTTGTTGCGAGAAGACGTATAAGATAAGATCGCAGAATCTGCACACCATATATGGTGAAGGCCGCAATTGAGAATGAGAGACATATGAGTACTGCGTTTTGTCAACGATAAACGTAAGAAGGATGCTCAAGGAACGTCCAAAGATGTGAGAGACGTCACCCAAAAAAGACAGGGTAAAGGAGACGTTAATAATAAACGAGTCCTCAAAATAGAGTGGCGTGAGACGCAAGATTGACGGCCACAATACGAATAGAAAAAAGCTAAATCTTCTCGAAAAAGTTAACGCCAAAATAAGAAAAACGATCGCGGACGCTTCACGAAGAAGTAGGACGAAGAAAGCTGCGTCAAGCTCTATTGCAGTAAAAACAGCATAACTTTCTGCTGCGGACTCCGATTGACGCAAACCTAGAACTCAAATCGAAGAGCTCGAGGAGACGAACAAGTTTTGGATGAAAAGTGCCATTGCGCTACGCTCCATTACGCTTTTCCTGTTTCTCCAAATTTTGAGCAGAAACGTAATCAACGATTAGATTGATTATAAATAAACGCCACATAAAACACTAATCATATTCTTCTTAACACAAAACAACCACAGTTAACAAGAATCAACGTTCAAAAATAAAATTTGTAACAATTTTGAATCTTACATGCGAATCGCATACACATACTGTTGTCACCATGAATTGAATCGGCGCGTGATCGTTACCGCTCTGATACCATGTTGAGATGTAGAGAGAAAGAAAGAGAGACGAGACAAGAGACACACCATATACGCTCCCAAAGAGTGATTCATATTGAGGACAAGATACAAATATATAGGTGAGACCAAGTTCAGTAGAGTGAGCCATATATAGCTCCAACAGGTTGCCCCCCCTGTATCACTATCATCCTGCTGGTGGAAGATAGCTCAAACTGAAGTGCCGGGCCCGTGAGGGTGGACCAAGATGCTGCCCCCCAAGTGTACTGTCGAGCCGTGGAGAGGGCAGGCATCAGCCGAAGAACTCGTAGCCACACCTGCTGGGCCGAGGGACAGTCCCTAAGAGAGTGACGCTGACTCTCCACCAACTGGTCACAGGCTGTACATGCGGCCGAGAGACCACTATGCACAAGCCAGCTCCCAACTGCTGTGGCTCTGTGTGTAACCAACCACTGGAACAAAGTGACGCGCCTCGGCTATCTGGAGTCCCACAGCCTCTGCCAAAAAGCTGCCAAGAACTCAACTGTGAGGCCCTCCTCCTGCCAATGACGTGCTGCAGCGGGGCGGGCCTCTCTCTGCGCTGCAAGTATATGACGTCCTAGCCGAACAGTGTACTGAAAGAAAGGGACTCCTGGGCGGTCTGCAGAAGAGAAGGGGTCCCTCCATAGCCACTCACCAGGATCCCACTGCACTCGTGCCAATGGACAGCACTCCCAAGACCATAGCCTCTAGTGCCCTGTCTCAAGAGCTGCTAGGTCAGGGTCTATGATGCAAGTCCTCCCACAGATTCCTACAACACGGATCCTCTGGAAGCAGCACTCTGCTACCTGCGGGGCCTCTACTGCAACTCGGTGTAATCGTCCCACACCCTGAAGCTTGAAGAACAGGGCTAGGACAGTCTCTGAACAGACCCTGACTGAGATGAGAACCTCCAGTCGTGTGAAGGCTCCCATCCATCGGGGTGCTACTGGCTCGAGAGGTGTGAGACACTCAGCGGGAACTGACTCTGAGATGTCCTGACACATGCTCTGAACCCCTCTCATGCCCTGTAGCTGGACAGCCTGTACCTCCTCTGACAGACCTGTGAACTCTAGCCAGTCACCTAGAGAGTGAGCTGGACCTACTGCCATGGGACCCCAAGAAACATGAGGCCTACTCCCAACCAAGTGGCCTCTCTGGGTGATAACCATGGGGTTCCAGACGAGGGGTTGCTGTAGGCACTCCTCCGTGCATGTCGGCTATCTCTGCTCTAGGCCAGGCCGTAAGAGCTCCCAAGAACGAAGCAAACTCACAACGAATCGGTCCTCCAGTCTCCTGCTCAAACCAACTCAGCGCAACTCTGTGAAGATCCATCTGGTCGAAAGTTGCCAAGGTCCTCCTGACTGAGACACCCTCGCACGAAGCCTCTGCAGAAAGAACTCCTTTCAGGGCTCCTCGCCTGGAAGAAGTCCTCTGAGGACGAACTTCCCAAGAAGGGCTCTGCTCTGCTGTGCTAGATCAATGATCCCAAGCCCTCCCTGAGAGCAAGGGAGTGTGATGACCGACCAATCCACCTTGGCTCGAGCAATCTGAGTGTCACGTCCTGAAAAAAGGAAGTTCCTGATCAGCCTCTCTACTTGGCTGATACAAGAACTCAAGAAGATCCAGTAAGAAGTGATGTACCACATAGTTTCCAACAACACCTGGTTGGGAACTACTACTCTGCCAGCCAGCGAAAGTCGTGCTGAGCTCCAATGTAACAGCTTTCTCCTGATGGACAAGAGAAGCGGAGCAATTTGCCGCTCGGGAGACAAATCCAAACCAACCTGACAACCCAAGTATAGAATTGCAATCCCTGGAGGAATCCACCTGAAACCCTCTCCTGGCATCCACTCTGGCACAGAAGCACTACCAACCGAGAAAGCCACTTTCTTTCTCCAGTTGATCAGTGTGCCCGATGCACAGCAGAAGGTCTCCAGAGCCTGCCCACACGTGTGTAGATTGGCCTCCTAGCCCTCTAAGTACAAGGCTGAATGGTCGGCAAACTCAGCATCTAGAAGCTCATCTCCCTGTACAGGGAGTGCTAAGACCCTCAAACCAATTAAGACCATATTAGGTAAAGTGGAAAAATCCCAATTCCCACGCTGGACAACTTTCAATATATCATGTATAAAATATAGAGATTTTGTCAAAAATTTGAGTTTTCTTAAGGTCTCATTCCACTTTATGCACATACAATACACAATGAAAACAACTAAAATACCATGGTTTCAATCAATTGGATTATTAGGAGAGGAGTATATTGCATCCATTATCGTTGTCTATGTTCTACTGTCCTACCTACAACTTATCTCAACATGGAGAGCTTGGTTTCTAGGTCCACCACTTGTCCAAGTTAATGTAAAAGTGACTCAAGGTTCACAACTTGTGAAAGCAAGGATCCATTGAGGAATACAATCCACTTGGCTATTTTTCCTTAATTTATTGCATGTGACATTCAAGCAAGGTCCACTTCTAATCTATAACTTCTTAATTTGAGGCATGGGGCATACATAAAATATGTAGCATATGCTCTATTTCCTCATAGGAAGGTTGGTTTCAAGGTGCACTTATCCATGCTAGCCTATCTTGGAGAAATGATGGATCTTTCTTCTCTCCTTGTTTCAATGGAGACTAGCTTGGACAAGTGGTGGACCTTTGCTTCTCTCTGTGTTTCAATAGAGTTAGCTTGGACAAGTGGTGATCTTGGAACAAAACCCCCATGTAAAACATATCATGGGTATTCCAAGTGATTAGAAAGATTACCATTTAAGATATAACCTTATAGGTTGGACAACTAGATCTTGGCTTGGAGAAATGGTGGACCTTTGATTCTCTCCATGTTTCAATGGAGTCTATCTTGGAGAAATGGTGGAGCTTGCTTCTGTCCATGTTTCAATGGAGCCTAGCTTGAACAGTTGGTGGACCTTTGCTTCTCTCTATGTTTCAATAGAGTTAGCTTAGACACGTGGTGGATCTTCAAACTAAACCAACTACTATCAATGTTGCCTAGCTTGGACAAGTGGTGGAGTGTTTCTCTACTCCATGTTTCAATGGATCTTAGCTTGGACAAGTGTTGGACCTTAAAACAAAATTTCAATGGAGTCTAGCTTTAACAAATGGTGGAGCTTGTCTTCATCCATGTTTTAATGAAACTAGCTTGGACAAGTGGTGGACCTTGTAACAAACCCCCCCATGTACAACATATCATTGGTTTTCTAAGTGATGGGAAGGAATACCATTCAAGATATAAACTTATAGCTTGGATAAGTAGTTGACTTTAAAACCAAATTCATCATAATACAATGAAATACAGGTCAGCCAATTCCTAAATCTTGAGACCAAACCTTCCATGCTATTAGAGATAATATATTGGATAAGTGGTGGACCTTCTATTATTTTCCCATGCCTAGTTTAGACAACCGGTACACTTCGCAGCTATAAAGGTTGGACGAGTTGTGGAGCCTTGTTTCTATCCATGTTTTAATGGATCCTAGCTTGGACAAGTGGTGGACCTTGGAAAAAAGCTTCCATGTACAACATATATGAGGTTTTCCATGTTTTAATGAAACCTATCTTGGACAAATGGTGAAGCTTGCTTCTCTCCATGATGATTTTGGAACTACCTTAGACAAGTGGTGGAGCTTTTCTTTTCTACTCTTCATAATACAATGAAGTATATGTTGGTTACATGGTGAATCTTAAGGCCAAACCTCCCATTTTACTAGAGATGATAGGTTGGACAAGTGGATCAACCTTCTATCATTTCTCCATGACTATATTGGACAATTAGTAGACATAACATCTCTCTATGTTGTCTAGAGATGAGCTTGGACAAGTGATGGACCCTGTTTCTCTCTTCCCTTGGTTTACTAGTTTGAAGACTCAGTATATATACTTTCTTAGATCTAGCTTGAACAAGTGGTGGACCTTGTATCCACAATCTTAATTCATTACAAAAAAGTATATGAAAAAATAACATAGGAATCTTGGTTTGAAGGTCAAGCAATTAGGTTCCAAATGCACATAATAATATATTTTCCACCCATATTAAAAGAAAGTTAAATATGTTATTACCAAATTGACAAAGGTAACGTCCAAGAATTATATCTTTCCATCTTGTCAGATCTAAATCTTCATCAAGGCGACATGCATGTGTACATCAACTTTCAAGCCATTCAAGAATACATGCACTTAGATTCCATAGTTTTGTTTTCAAAGTCTTTTAGGTTCTAAAACTCTTTCACATAAAGTATGTAATGACAAAATTCTTGAAGCAAACATTTGTGCCCAAGAAAAAGATCCCTCTCACATATTTAAAGTCCATGAATTCTCTGATCCACACTTACAAGTTTTATTTTGACATCAAACATCAATTCTTTCATAGTTCCAAATAAATGCAACCTCGATATGAATTGACAAAAAATGAATTTTTTTTACTATATGACCCAACATAGGCCCCAATCAAATAAAAAATGAGTCCCCAAAAATTTGGGTGCACTCTAGCAATACATCAGAGTCCCCTTACAATAGGATGCACTCCAATAGTACATTGAAGTCCCCTTAGAGTAGGGTGCACTCCATTCAAGTGTTCATAAAATTGACACACCTTTGTTTTTAAAAAAAAAAGACTATATCAAATTATACAAATGTTGAAAGACACACTAGAATAAAAAAAGCATCTTATGGCCATATTTATTCAATGCTTTTGTGTTGACAAGTACACACCAAGGACATAATTTGTCTCAGAATCACTATACTGATTTACAATTGTGTTTTATGTATAGACTCTCTTATCTCTTGCATACAACCATCCTACCAACCATGGAATTATGGTTCTCTGCAAGAAGTTTTGAAGTTGCTCGGAAGTTTGACTCCACATCTTTGGAAATATAAGATATGTCCCTGGCATGTTCCACATCACCCTATATGGAGTGTCATCAAAAATTAAGGTATTGTTTGCATCCAAATCCTCAAATATCTTCCAAATATCACTCAGATTTTTGTGATAAACCCTTGTAAATCCTAACATGATATTTGGATTTTGGCAATTTTTGTTACTCATAAACACCTTGAACTTGGTATACTGCTCAGGAAAACATTTTTGTGTGATGCGTTGCACCCTTGTTAAGTTATAGCAACTCCATATCCATAGCTCAAAGTATTCAGCACAAAAATCCAAAAAACTTTGTGCGTCTGGTCGCACCACATGATAAACTTCATCTTTATCCTCCACAAGTCGCATGTGTTGAGCCCAAGATGGCATAGAATCTCCATGTTTCATTTCAACTATCTTGAGAAGTAACCCCTCTAGATCCAAGATAAGTACTCTTTTGATGTCCTTGAAAGCAAGTGGTAGGTGATAACGAGGTGATTCATTCCTTGGACAAGGTCTTGGAGGAGGTTGGATGGGTAATTCAATAGTTTTCTTCAATTTATGCCAGCATATAGCCAATCCATTTTTCTGTAATGGTTCTGAAATTAAAGAACAAGAACACTTAATGCAAACACAACAATAGACATGAGTTTTACATTGTCTACCCTAAGGTTTTACTAGATACCAAAATCCATCTATGATCTACTCATTAATAGAAAGAAAGTCAAATTAAAATCCTGACTCTTTTTTATGCTACACTCTCTCTTAGTCTCAATACCATGGAGCTCAACTAGACTTAAGTCAACTAATAACTACTACTTGTTGTTAAAGGTATGCTTGAAGTGCATAAGGCTTCACCAATGCTCTAGTGTAGAATGGGTATTTAGGTCTCAAGGTCTACCACTTATCCAAGCAAAGATCCATTTAGATATGGAAACCCAATTTTTCTTAATATAATGATATAGAGTGGACAAGTGGTGAATCCTGAGACCAAACCACTCATGCTACTAGGGATAATAGGTTGGACAAGTGGTGGACCTTGAATGTAAACCCCCCATGTACAAAGTATCAGGGCTTTTGGGTATTTCATTGGACTCTAGCATCTTTGAGACATGGTGGAGCTTACTTCTCTCCATGTTTCAATGGAGTCTATCTTGGATAAATGGTGGAGCATCATTCTCTCCATGTTTCAATGGAGCCTAGCTTGGACAAGTGGTGCACGTTTGTTTCTCTCTATGTTTAAACAGATTTAGCTTGGACAAGTGGTGGACCTTGGAACAAAATCCCCATGTAAAACATATCATGGACATTACAAGTGGTGAGAAAAAATACAATTCAATATATAACCTTATAGGTTGGAAAAGCAGTGGACCTTAACACCGAATTATTATTAATATAATGACATAGAGTGGACAAGTGGTGAATCTTGCGACCAAACCTACTAGGAAAAGTAGGTTGGACAAGTGGTGGACCTTGAATGCAAACCCCCCATGTACAAAATATTACTCATGCTACTAGGAATAATTTGGTATTAAGGTCCATGTTTCAATGGAGCCTAGCTTGGAAAAGTGGTGGACCTTTGTTTCTCTTTATGTTTCAATAGAATTAGCTTGGACAAGTGGTGAACCTTGGAACAAAACCCCCATGTAAAGCATGTCATGGGCATTACAAGTGGTGAGAAAAAATACCATTCAAGGTATAACCTTATAGGATGGACAAGTGGTGGACCTTAGCACCCAATTCCTCTTATTATAATGACATATAGTGGAAAAGTGGTGAATTGTGAGACCAAACCTACTAGGGATAATAGGTTGGAGAAATGGTTGACCTTGAATGTAAATCGCCCATGTACAAAATATCATGGGTTTTGCGTATTTCAATGGAGCCTAGTATCTTGGAGACATGGTGGAACTTACTTCTCTCCATGTTTTAATGGAGCCTATCTAGGAGAAATGGTGGAGGTTCCTTCTCTCCATGTTTCAATGGAGCCTAGCTTGGACAAGTGGTGGATCTTGGAATGAAACTCCCATGTAAAACATATCATGGGCATTTCAAGTGGCGAGAAAGGATACCATTTAAGATATAACCTTATAGGTTGGACAAGTGGTGGACCTTAACACAATATAATGACATAGAGTGTACAAGTGGTGAATCTTGAAACCAAACCACTCATGCTACTAGGGATAATAGGTTAAACAAGTGGTGGGCCTTGAAATAAAACCCCCTAGAGTGTTTCAATGGAGCCTAGCTTGGAAACATGGTAAAGCTTGCTTCTCTCCATGTTTCAATGCAGCCTATCTTGGATAAATAGTGGAGCATCATTCTCTCCATGTTTCAATGGAGCCTAGCTTGGACAAGTGGTGGACCTTTGTTTCTCTCTATGTTTGAATAGAGTTATCTTGGAAAAGTGGTGGACCTTGGAACAAAAACCCCATGTAAAACATATCATGGGCATTACAAGTGGTGAGAAAAAATACCATTCAATATATAACCTTATAGGTTGGACAAGTGGTGGACCTTAACACCCAATTATTCTTAATATAATGACATAGAGTGGATAAGTGGTAAAATTGGGACCAAACCTACTAGGGAAATAGGTTGGACAAGTGGTGGACCTTGAATGTAAACCCCCCATGTACAAAATATCACTCATGCTACTAGAAATAATTTGGTATTAAGGTCCATGTTTCAATGCAGCCTAGCTTGGAAAAGTGGTGGACCTTTGTTTCTCTCTATGTTTCAATAGATTTATCTTGAACAAGTGGTGTACCTTGGAACAAAACCCCCATGTAAATCATGTCATGGGCATTACAAGTGGTGAGAAAAAATACCATTCAAGCTATAACATTATAGGTTGGACAAGTGGTGGACCTTAACACCTAATTCCTCTTAATATAATGACATAGAGTGGACAAGTGGTGAATCATGAGACCAAACCTACTAGGGATAATAGGTTGGACAAGTGGTGAACCTTGAATGTAAACCCCCCATGTACAAAATATTATGGGTATTGGGTATTTCAATGGAGCCTAGCAACTTGGAGACATGGTGGAGCTTATTTCTCTCCATGTTTCAATGGAGCCTATCTAGGAGAAACAGTGGAGGTTCCTTCTCTCCATGTTTCAATGAGCCTAGCTTGGACAAGTGGTGGACCTTTCTTTCTCTATATGTTTTAATAGAGTTAGCTTGGACAAGTGGTGGACCTTGGAATGAAACCCCCATGTAAAACATATCATGGGCATTTCAAGTGGTGAGAAAGGATACTATTTAAAATATAACCTTATAGGCTGGACAAGTGGTGGACCTTAACACATATTTCTTCTTAATATAATGACATAGAGTGTACAAGTGGTGAATCTTGAGACCAAACCACTCTTGCTACTAGGGATAATAGGTTGGACAAGTGGTGGACCTTGAATGTAAACCCCTCATGTACAAAATTATGGGTTTAGGGTATTTCAATGGAGCCTAGCTTGGAGACATGGTGGAGATTGCTTCTCTCAATGTTTCAATGGAACCTATCTTGGAGAAATGGTGGATCATCCTTCTCTCCATGTTTCAATGGAGCCTATCTTGGACAAGTGGTGGACCTTTGCTTCTCTCTATGTTTTAATGGAGTTAGCTTGGACAAGTGGTGGGTCTTGGAACAAAACCCCTTTGTAAAACATAGCATGGACATTACAAGTGATGAGGAAAAATATCATTCAAGATATAACCTTATAGGTTGGAAAAGTGGTGATGGACCTTGACAAGTGGTGAAGGATACCATTTAAGATATACCCTTATAGGTTGGACAAGTGGTGGACCTTAACACCCAGTTATTCTTAATATAATGACATAGAGTGGATAAGTGGTGAATCTTAAGACCAAATCACTCATTCTACAAGGTATAATACGTTAGAGAAGTGGTAGACCTTGAATGTAAACACCCCATGTACAAAATATCATGGTTTTAGGGTGTTTCAATGGAGCCTAGAATCTTGGAGACATGGTAGATCTTGATTCTTTCCATGTTTGAATGGCACCTATCTTGGAAAAATGATGGAGGTTACTTCTCTCCATGCTTCAACGGAGCCTAGCTTTGACAAGTGGTGAACCTTTGCTTCTCTCTATGTTTGAATAGAGTTAGCTTGGACAAGTGGTGGACCTTTGCTTCTCTCTATGTTTGAATAGAGTTAGCTTGGACAAGTGGTGGACCTTGGAATGAAACCCCCGTGTAAAACATATCATGGGCATTTCAAGTGGTGAGAAAGGATACCATTTAAGATATAACCTTATAGGTTGGACAAGTGGTGGACCTTAATACATAGTTCTTCTTAATATAATGACATAGAGTGTACAAGTGGTGTATCTTGAGACCAAACCACTCGTGCTACTAGGGATCCTAGCTTGGACAAGTGGTGGACCTTGGAAAAAAGTCCCCCTGTACAACATAGTTGAGTTTTTTCATGTTTTAATGGAAGAGAGATTCGACAAATGGTGGAGCTTGCTTATCTCCATGTGGATTTTAGAACTAGCTTGGACAAGTGGTGGAGCTTGCTTATCTCCATGTGGATTTTAGAACTAGCTTGGACAAGTGGTGGAGCTTTGCTTTTTTACTCTTCATAATACAATGATGTATAGGTTGGTTACATGGTGAATCTTAAGGCCAAACCTTCCATCTTACTAGAGATGATAGGTTGGACAAGTGGTCAACCTTCTATCATTTCTCCATGCCTATAATTAGACAATTAGTAGAACTAGCATCTTTCTATGTTTTCTAGAGCTGAGCTTGGACAAGTAGTGGACCTTGCTACTCTCTTCCCTTGGATTATTAGTTTGAAGACTCATTATATATACTTGGTTAGATCTATATAATTCCTCATTAGTTAGGTTACAAGTGGGTATGTAATTTGTTAGCCTCAAGGGACTTTGAATATTGAATAGTAAGAAAGTCAAGTGCTGGTTTGAAGATCTTTTGCTTATCTAAACTAGACTCTAACTCAATAATAAGTTTCATAAGTTCCACGAATTGTCCTATCTAGGCTCCAAAAGAGTCTTAATTGGTTTGTGCTAGATTCTAACTTCCTTGATGGGGTAGAATCCTAGAAAAATGAGGCACTATAAGTTTTACCTTAGCTCAAATGGATTTTTCACTTAAACTCGACTGCAATTTGGCTATCTAGTCTTTGTCTCGATGGAGTTTAACACTAGATACATAGTAGTGATATTTAAGCTTCATGTCTCTTCACTTGATCGAGATATGAGACCATACTTTCAAGGTCACCACTTGTCTTACCTAAAGACCAATGTGAGACATGGGAGCAAGAAAGCCATCCGATATTGTTTTAAGGACTATTACATAGGCAATCAATAACTTAAGTAAAGCAAAAAGACTTGGATCTTTCACAATTAATAACTTAAGTAAAGCCAAAAAGACTTGGATCTTTGACAGTTTTTTTCAAACTAAAAAAGCACAATCTCATGCTAACAAAACTATAAATCACAATTGAAAGGTTTGAACAAGAAAAAGATCAACAATCTTAATAAGAAGGATACTTTTCATTTCATTTGATGATTACAAACTAAAAGAAAGTCTCTCAAGAAATTGATAAACAAAAAATGTAGGTGACTGCTTCATTATTTTGAGCAAAAATATCAAAATCTCTATTGATTGAGCTCCATCTAGTAGTATCCTTTGTAAGATCCTGCAGGAAGGAATAAAAAGAAAGATTTGTTAGATACCATGCACATGAGTGTTCAAGCATGTGTATCAAGAATATATGACATGTCACTAGTACCTTAGGGTTGCTTTCTATCCAGCCTTAGAAGATTGTTCTCAGCTTTCACCTTATTTATATAAGCCTTTGCTGTGGTTGCCTTCAAAACTCCTTTTGTGTTACAACCCAATTGCCTAGCTAAAGTGGTCAATTGTGACGCCTTCATGCTTTCAATGGGTGTACGCTCCTTTGCCAAGATCTCTTGTATTTGGGCTCTTCTCATTTCATTGCGGTGGCTTGTGTCACTTGCATCTTCAATGATAGTTTCATCTCTGTCACCTTTTGCAGGTGGTATTCTTCTTGTAAAGAACACCTTAGCTGACCAAACATCATTTTTCTGCTTCCAATACTCCATGATTTGTTTGTATTCACTATCATTTGTCACTATAGGTTGTCCATAACGATTAGAAGCAATTAAATCACGCACATCCCTTCTCTCATCAAGCTGAATCAAGTATGGCAGTAGCTCCTCCAAGAGCATATTGTCAACCATCTTCTCAGCATCAAATTGTGGTGGAAAAATGCAATTGTTTGCTGGTGAAATACATCCCTTGTAAGGAGAGTCATCAATAAGCACTGTTCTTTGTGGATCACATTCAAACCCCATGGCAATTTTGGCTAGAGGCTTGAACATTGCCTCAACGTTTGGATTGTCGGGTCTAAACAATTTTTGAGTTTGAGCGGTGTAGCAAACATCTTGCGACCAAATTGCAAAGAAAGGCAATGTATCCTCAGCTAAGTTGTTTAGTGCTGCAAGGATTTGATACACATTATTCCTAGTAGCTGTCGACCAAATTGCAACATTAAACCTCTGTAAAATAGTCTTCAAGAATTGGATGCAACCTGGCCTGAGTATAATATATCTTTTTGAATCCATTTGCACTGAGTTGTGGTGTGAGGATGGTTGAGGGGAACGTTTCAACAATAGACCATTTAAATCCAATATAATTGTAAGCATGGATTTCTCAACATCTACGCTACATGACGTAGTACCAATTGGCAATAGCTCGTGAGTGGACTTTTCAGTCTCTTTTGATGTATGTTGCATTTTTGAAGCATCGATTTCTTGGTTCTCATTATTGGAAGCTTGCTCAAGTTGCACAACACTAGACTCTAGTATAGAAATATCATCCATCTTGGGCACTTTAGAAACCATAGAATCTATGGATTCTATAGTTGTTGACTGAACCATAGGAGCATTATCCATCCCAGTTTGTGAATCTAAGAAAACACACACACAAATGGTATCTCAAAACCACTAGAATTTTATTCACCATATTTATATGTAGAACTCCTAGTAAGAAATTTATTTAAGGTAAAGTCGTTGTTAGAATCCTTGCAACCATTTTCAGCATTCGTACACCAAACACCACTTGTCTAAAATACAATCTACTAACTCAACATTTTCCATCCTACACTTTATTAAAGATGAGTACTTAAAGTGAAAACTAAAAGCCACCCTTGTTGAGGAAACATGGATACAAGGTCCACCAAATGTCCAACCTAGACTACAAGAAAATAATTAGAGATTTGGCTTAGATTTGGATTCAAAGGCCACCACTTATTCAAGTAAGATAACTCCACTTGTTTAAGACAGTAATGTTTGAAGCCCCACCACTTGTCCAACCTAGACATTGATTAAATTTTGGTAAGATTTATCACAAATCTAGAGTAGAATCAAGATTCTATGGCCAAGGTAGTCAAATATGTTAGACAACACACAAAGCATAAGAGCACTCTAGATTCTCGTTGAGCATAAACTAAACAATAATCAAATGTTATATTCACTTGAGATTTCATCCATGAAAAATGAAAATGATGCATGTACTTGAGATTTCCATCCATGTACAATACTTTACAATGTCAAGTAAAGTTATAGTCAGCAAACAACTCTTCTCCTGCTTCAACTTGACAAATAGTCTCAATGCATACATGGCCATATTCTTCTGACTTGATGTGTGAAGAGGTGCATTTATGCCAAGGTGGAAAATTTGGATCAAATGTATAGCGTACGTTGGGACAGACATTTGTACTGTGAGAACTATTTATATAGCCCGACACGTTTCCTTCTTCTACACAACCAATAATGTATGATTGATCTTCCTCTTCTTCTATGTTTGGATCCTCTAGAAGAGAATATTTATAAGCTCTTGGAAATATTTTGCATATCTTTTTCCAGTCTTGAAATCTATACTTATGCCCTCCATAGTTTAGAATAGTCAAACCACTTTCCAGGGTAGTATGCACAAATAGCCCATAACCAGCTCCTTCAATACATGAAAGTCGCACTTCAAAATCCACACCGTTAATATGGAAAATTACATCTTTGGGAATAGGAAAAGTTGGTGTCCCAAAAGGATCTTCATGCCAATCATAGTGTGAAATACATCTAGTTTTTATATCACTTAACTCCTTTGTGTCTGCAAAAAGAAGAAAATATTATGCATAAAATAATGACAATATCAAAGAAAGATATCATTATTTTATAGTCCAATAGGTCCATTGTATGGAAGACTTAGAGTGCCTCTTACATGGTGCCTCCAAGGTTTCCAAAAAATAAAATCATTGGAAAAAAAAGGCCACTGTGTCTCCAATCTATTGCCCATTTGAAGCATAGAGAGAACCAAGGTCCACCACTTGTCCAAGCTAGACATGGAGCATTGACACAAGATCCAACACTTATCCAAGAACCCTATAGTATATGTGGTAACATGGGATGCATTGATGCAACAAAAGTAGTCTAGCCTCCTCATCCATCTCTTTTTTCTTGTAGCCTAGAGGGATTAGTTTCAAGGTCTATCACTAGTCAAAAACTACACATAGAACATTGATACAAGGTTCCACCACATGTGAAACCTATCATCTCTAGTAGCATGGATGGTTTGATATCAAGGTTCATCGCGTGTCCTACCTATACTCTATTGTAGCATATAGATTCTGGTTTGGTGGTACTACACTTGTCCAAACTTGGCTTGTTGTTGATATCTGGAGGTAATCAAGGGTCCTCCACTTGTCCAAGTTAGGCATATAAAACAATTGCAAGGTCCACCATGTGTACAACATATGATTGATTATAGCATGCATGGTCTTATTTCATGGGCAACCATCTTCTCTCCAACATGTGTCCAACCTCGGCTCCATTGAAGCATGGAGAGAAGCAAGGTCCACCACTTATCAAAGCTATTATTTTCTCCCAGTGCTTTCAAAACCCATAATACGTTGTACATGGGGGGGGGGGATTCTTGTTTCAAGGTCCACCACTTGGCTAAGATTGGATCCATTGAAACATAAAGAGAAGCAAGCTCTACCATTTGTCCAAGCTAGGAGCCATTGAAACATGAAAACCCCATAATATGTTGTATACGGGGGTGTTTTTCAAGGTCTACCACTTGTCTAAGCTATGGTCCATTGGAACATGGAGAGAAGCAAAGCTCCACCACTTTTCTAAGCTAGGATCCATTGAAACATGGAGAGAAGCAAGCTCCATTGTTTGTCTAAGCTAGGCTCCATTGGAACATGGAGAAAACAAGCTCCACCACTTGCCTATTATTGCATAGAGATTCTGGTTTGAAGGTCCACCACTTGTCCAACCTTGCCTTCATGTATGGAGATAATCAAGAGTGCAATGCTTCTCTAAGCTAGGGACATAAAAGAGTTTCAAGGTCCACTACATATACGATCTATGATGGGTTGTAGCATGGGAGGTTTCATTTTAAGGTTGACCACTTCTCCAGCTCCGCTTGTCCAACCTCAGATCCATTGAAGAATGGAGAATAAAGGTGTACCAACTCTCCAAAATAGGCAAGACAATCTCTATAAAACCCATGAATTGTTAATATATGCTATGCTGTGGAGTTTTGTTTGAAGTTCCACTCCTTATCCAAGCTACAATCCATTGAAGCATGGAACTAAGTAAGATATATCTCTAGTCCAAGATAGGATCCATTGAAACATAGAGAGAATCAAGGTCCACCACTTGTCCAAGCTATGCATGGGTAATTGATATAAGGACCACTACGTTTTCACCTATACTATGCTCTATCATGGATGGTTTCATATCCCACCAATTTTCCAACCTATTTAGTAGGTTGTATTATGGGGGTTTGGTTTCAAGGTACTTCACTTGTCTAAGGTGGGTTCCATTGAACCATGGAGAGAAACAATGTCTACCACTTGTCCGAAATATGCTCCTTTAAAACATAAAAACAAGGTCCACCACTTGTCCAAGCTAAAGTTTCTCTCCATTGAAGCATGGAGAGAAACAAGGTCTACCACCTGTCCAAAATATGCTCCATTGAAACATAAAAGCAAGGTCCACCACTTGTCCAAGCTAATATAACAAATGGGTGTTGGTTACAAGGTGTACCACACTTGTCTAAACTAGTCTTCATGCAAGGTCTACCACATGTCCAAGCTATATGAGCTTGTTTTGAAGGTCTACCACACCTCTTGAAATTAGGATCCATGTAAGGTCCACCTTTTGTCAAGCTATGCATTTAATGAGTACTAAAACTAAGTAAATTGCAGTACTTAAATACCTTTCCAAGCTCATTAAGATTTTGGTCTCTAAGGCCGGCCACCACCACATGTCTAATCTATGCTCTAATTGATTACTTATGCTAGTTCTCAAAGTCCAAACATAAGCTCCCTTCTAGCAAGGTTAGTTTAAATTTAGGCTCCAGCACCTGTCTAAGCTAGGTTCAATTTATGAAGCATCACCATTTAACCATGCTACGATCTAATGTATCATATCAAGGGGGTATTGATAAAAGGTCCAAAACTTATTGAGTTCAAGCTCTTAAGTAATTAAGTCTTTGTGAGTATTAAATGTTATAGTTTTAGTCTAAGATCCACCATTCAAAAACTCAAGTAATTTACTATTTACATTCAAACCTTGAATGCTTGAGATAAAAAATACAAACTCAATCAATACTATATAAAGCAAAATCTAACATTAAGAGTATCAAATCAGTAACAAGAAACACTAACATGCACAAGAAACTCAAAACATACGTGTCTCCATTTCCAAAAAGTCCTCCATTGACAGAGGATGTTGTTGTTGTTCTTCTTCTTCTCTTTGTGGAGAGCACTCCTCTGTAACAGGCACAATGTCGCCTGATTGCGAAGTGGATTGTTGAAGTCCAGCCCATTTTTCTATATCTTCATGAGACTTAACAAAGTCTAGCAGCATGGTCTCCACGCTTTTTGCCTCCTCCACACTATCAATTAAGCAGATAACTTCTTTTTTCTGTTGTATTCCTTCTTGTGCAACCAAGGAGCCATCACCAAAAACATCAACAAGCTTGCGGTCTTCAAAACAATATGTACGAATGTAGTGCTTGACCAAAGCTCTTTTTTGGCCTCCAAATATTGCAAATCTGACATATCGTTATCTGCTACTTGAAGAAGAGAACAATCAATTGGCATGGGATGTTCCTCTGATCTTCTTCTCAGGTCTTCAAATGCATTGCCTTGTCCCAAGAAGGCAATAACTGTTAAGAATTTTATTGCTCCTTTGCAAGGAGCTGATGGAAAGTGATGCAATGCACCACAACAATGGTAGCTCAGATTATCTCCCATGGCGTGAAAGGCACATTGCAATTTTGTGAAGTTAATCCACAAATGCAAGAAAGACAAATCCAGGATCTGTTGACCCTCCAGCAATAGCCAAGATCCCATCCAAAGCATTGTTAAATGTCTCCTCACTCCACTTCAAATTTCCTCCAATGTTTTTTGTCATATCTAAAACACATAAGCCAATAGGCACTTGATTATTGAAATGGCGCATCAAGTAGAGATTGCCTTCCATTTGTAGGCTCACCACATAGATTGACCATGGCAAATCTCTAGCTCAGTTTTCTCCTTTTGAAGGTGAATTGCCCATTGCATGTATTTTATTGCTCCATCTGGAAAAGCCATTTTCTTTGTTCCACGCGTCAAACTAGATCTGATCCATTCCTCGCATAGCATTAAAATTGTTTTATAAACAACATCATTGATGTTATACATTTTGACCACCTCCTCCTAGTCTTTACATGGTGAAGACTCATTCAAATTGTTGAAGCCTTCAAGAAGTGCATCTTGAATCAATTTGTCTTGCTTCAACTGCTTGATTTGATCATACATGTCAGTTGCATCACCATCCTTTGCACTCTTTGACAATAAAATCTTCTCATCTCTAATCTCTTCTTGAATAGTCTTTACCTCTGATTCCTCAAGGCCACAAAGGTATCTAAATACAGTTGTTGGGGGTTTCTTATTCTCCTCTTCTAGCTTTTCAATGATTTTTATCCAGCAATCATAAATTAAATCAGAGTACGTGACCATGTGTGCCTGTTTAGCAATCCAACTTGCTGCTGCACTCATTCTTGCCAATCGAAGAAAAGCCTAAAAATAAATAGAGAAATAATTAAACTATTGAGCAAGATTTGTTAATTAAACACTATCAAAAAGACAAAAAAAATAACTTACATCCCATCCGGCACGAGATGCATGTCCCTCTGCAATTCCACTTGCTACCTTTGGTGGTCGTCCTGAGAAGATCCATTGACTCCGTAAATGTCTCAATATTTGGCTGTAAGGTTGCTTGACATACAATGCCTGAGCCTCCTCATTTGCAATGGCAGATATAGCAGTTGCAACAAATGGAGGAGCATTCACAACAATGCGAGCCTTTCTAAATTTATACACGCTAATCAGTCTTTCAAAGATCTCTTTGTTGTTTTGTTCATTGTGAAGCAAAACTTTTGCAGCATAGATTGAATGCTTCCCATCAAGAATCCAATAATGATAATCTTTAATTTTTTGCTCCTCTACCTCTTCTACTGCCAAAGGGGTCCCCTTCTTTGATTTTGCATTTCGAACAGGCATCAAATATGCACATGCTGCAGGCTTGGTCGTACTCCGTGAAAATCCAAATAACACACTTTCAGCGTGTTTTTTATCCATAATACGTGCATTATAGTGATCAGGAGCAAGCCAACAATTTTGAATAGGGATATCAAATTCCCTATATTGGAAAGGAAAATAATTTATGTACTTATTCATTCCACCTGTATCTTTTTCTTGTCCTTTCATGGCCTCAGCTTCTAAAACATCTGGATCCACAATTCTCATCTTTGACATTGAACCCTCTGTTGATGAGGATGCCAAAGATGCCTTGTCTACATCCAAAATGGAACTAGTTCGCTTAGCTTCTACTTTCTGCACTTTTGCTTGCTTCTTTGTGGATGGTGGTCGTGAAGCTTTCACCTTTTTTCGTTGTAGTGTGGCAATGATGGAGCTTTGAAGTTGATCTGCTGTGATATTTGGATTTGATTCTGCAAACTTCCATCCTCGAGAAAACATTGTCTCTTCTTTGTTTCTAGACATGCGCTCCAATGCATATGCTCCTGGAGATAGTTGAAATTCTAGATTCATTGGAACTAGAATGTCAATGCATTCCACCTCTGGATGACTATCAACTACAGAGACAGATGCTTCCACAACTTGTCCAACATCTTCAAACAAGCTGTCATTCTCCTTTTTGGCAATAAATAGATGCACCTTATGAAATTGTGCACCCTCTATACCATGTATGTCCAAATACCATTTCCTAAGATCATTGCAAGTATAGTCAACTGAGACAGCAACCCTTGCAACCTGTTTTTTTGGAGCCATCTTTCCTGAAACAAAAAAAACCAAATGTTATTTTAACATATACTTTTTTGTAATGGATTAAGTTTGTGTGAATACAAGTTCCACCACTTGTTCAAGCTAGATCTAAGCAAGTATACATAGTGATCATTTAAGCTAGTAAACTAAGGGAAGGGAGAAGTAAGGTCCACCACTTGTCCAAGCTCAGCTCTAGACAACATGGAGAGATTCGAGGTCTACTAATTGTCTAATATAGGCTAACTATATTGAAACATAGAGAGAAGCAAAGGTCCACCACTTGTCCAATCTAGGGTCCATTGAAACATGGAGAGAAGGATGCTCCACCATTTGTCCAAAATAGGCTCCATTGAAACATGAAGAGAAGCAAGATGCACCATGTCTTTGAGATGCTAGGCTCCATTGAAATACCTTAAACCCATGATATTTTGTATATGTGGGGTTTAAATTCAAGGTCCACCACTTGTCCAACCTATTATCCCTAGTAGCATGAGTGGTTTGGTCTCAAGATTCACCACTTTTCCACTCTATGTCATTATATTAAGAAGATCTGGGTGTTAAGGTCCACCACTTGTCCAACCTATAAGGCTATATCTTAAATGGTATTATTTACCACCACTTGGAATGCACATGATGGGTTTTACATAGGGGTATGGTTCCAAGGTCCACCACTTGTCCAAGCTAACTCTATTGAAACATAGAGAGAATCAAAGGTCCACCACTTGTCCAAGCTAGGCTCCATTGAAACATGGAGAGAAGGATGCTCCACCATTTGTCCAAGCCAGGTTTGATTGAAACATGAAGAGAAGCAAGCTGCACCATGTCTCCAAAATGCTAGGCTCCATTGAAATATCTTAAACCCATGATATTTCGTACATGGGGGGTTTACATTCAAGGTCCACCACTTGTCCAACCTATTATCACTAGTAGCATGAGTGGTTTGATGTCAAGATTCACCACTTTTCCACTCTATGTCATTATATTAAGAAGATCTGGGTGTTAAGGTCCACCACTTGTCCAACCTATAAGGCTATATCTTAAAGGGTATTCTTTCTCACCACTTGGAATGACCATGATAGGTTTTACATGGGGGTTTGGTTCCAAGTTCCACCACTTGTCCAAGCTAACTCTATTGAAACATAGAGAGAAGCAAAGGTCCACCACTTGTCTAAGCTAGGGTCGATTGAAACATGGAGAGAAGGATGCTCCACCATTTGTCCAAGATAGGCTCCATTGAAACATGAAGAGAAGCAAGCTGCACCATGTCTCCAAGATGCTAAGATCCATTGAAATACCTTAAACCCACGATATTTTGTACATGGGGAGTTTACATTCAAGGTCCACCACTTGTCCAACCTATTATCTCTAGTAGCATGAGTGGTTTGGTCTCAAGATTCACCACTTTTCCACTCTATGTCATTACGTTAAGAAGATCTGGGTGTTAAGGTTGACCACTTGTCCAACCTATAAGGGTATATCTTAAAGGGTATTCTTTCTCACCACTTGAAATGTCCATGATATGTTTTACATGGGGGTTTGGCTCCAAGGTCCACCACTTGTCCAAGCTAGGCTCCATTGAAACATGGAGAGAGGGATCCTCTACCATTTGTCAAAGCTAACTCTATTGAAACATGGGGCGGGGTTTACATTCAAGGTCCACCACTTGTCCAACCTATTAACGCTAGTAGCATGAGTGGTTTGGTCTCAAGATTCACCACTTTTTCACTCTATGTCATTATATTAAGAATATTTGGGTGTTAAGGTCCACCACTTGTCCAACCTTTAAGGCTATATCTTAAGGGTTATTATTTCTCAACACTTGGAGTGACCAGCATAGGTTTTACATGGGGATTTTGTTTCAAGGTCCACCACTTGTCCAAGCTAACTCTATTGAAACATAGAGAGAATCAAAGGTCCACCACTTGTCCAAGCTAGGGTCCATTGAAACATGGAGAGAAGGATGCTCCACCATTTGTCCAAGATAGGCTCCATTGAAACATGAAGAGAAGCAATATGCACCATGTCTCCAAGATGCTAGACTCCATTGAAATACCTTAAACCCATGATATTTCGTACATGGGGGGTTTACATTCAAGGTCCACCACTTTTCCAACGTATTATTCTTAGTAGCATGAGTGGTTTGGTCTCAAGATTCACCACTTTTCCACTCTATGTCATTATATTATGAAGATCTAGGTTTTAAGGTCGACCACTTGTCCAACCTATAAGGCTAGATCTTAAAGGGTATTATCTTTCTCACCACTTGGAATGACCATGATAGGTTTTACATGGGGGTTTGGTTTCAAGGTCCACCACTTGTCCAAGCTAACTCTATTGAAACATAGAGAGAAGCAAAGGTCCACCACTTGTCCAAGCTAGGCTCCATTGAAACATGGAGAGAAGGATGCTCCCCATTGTCCAAGATAGGCTCATTGAAACATGAAAAGAAGCAAGTTGCACCATGTCTCCAAGATTCTAGGATCCATTGAAATACCTTAAACCCACGATATTGTTTACATGTGGGGTTTAACGTCAAGGTCAGCCACTTGTCCAAGCTATTATCCCTAGTAGCATGAGTGGTTTGGTCTCAAGATTCACCACTTTTCCACTCTATGTCATTATATAAGAAGATCTAGGTGTTAAGGTCGACCACTTGTCCAACCTATAAGGGTATATCTTAAAGGGTATTCTTTCTCACCACTTGAAATGTCCATGATATGTTTTACATAGGGGTTTGGTTCCAAGGTCCACCACTTATCCAAGCTAATTTATTCTTCTCATAGAGAGAAGCAAAGGTCCACCACTTGTCCAAGCTAGGCTCCATTGAAACATGGAGAGAAGGATGCTCCACCATTTGTCGAAGCTAACTCTATTGAAACATGGAAGGTTTACATTCAAGGTCCACCAGTTGTCCAACCTATTAACGCTAGTAGCATGAGGGGTTTGGTCTCAAGATTCACCACTTTTTCAGTCTGTGTCATTATATTAAGAATATTTGGGTATTAAGGTCCACCACTTGTCCAACCTATAAGACTATATCTTAATGGTTATTCTTTCTGACCACTTGGAGTGACCATGAAAGGTTTTACATGGGGGTTTGGTTCCAAGTTCCACCACTTGTCCAAGCTAACTCTATTGAAACATAGAGAGAAGCAAAGGTCCACCACTTGTCTAAGCTAGGGTCCATTGAAACATGGAGAGAAGGATGCTCCACCATTTGTCCAAGATAGACTCCATTGAAACATGAAGAGAAGCAAGCTGCACCATGTCTCCAAGATGCTATCCTCCATCGAAATACCTTAAACCCACGTTATTTTGTACATGGAGAGTTTACATTCAACATCAACAATTTGTCCAACCTATTATCCCTAGTAGCATGAGTGGTTTGCTCTCAAGATTCACCACTTTTCCACTCTCTGTCATTATATTGAGAATATTTGGGTGTTAAGGTCCACCACTTGTCCAACCTATAAGACTATATCTTAATGGTTATTCTTTCTCACCCCTTGGAGTGACCATGATAGGTTTTACATGGGGGTTTGGTTCCAAGGGTACCACTTGTCCAAGCTAACTCTATTGAAACATAATGAGAAGCAAAGGTCCACCACTTGTCTAAGCTAGGGTCCATTGAAACATGGAGAGAAGGATGCTCCACCATTTGTCCAAGGTAGGCTCCATTGAAACATGAGGAGAAGCAAGGTGCACCATGTCTCCAAGATGTTAGGCTCCATCGAAAAACATTAAACCCACGATATGTCGTAGATGAGGGGTTTACATTCAAGGTCCAACACTTGTCCAAGCTATTATTGGTAGTAGCCTGAGTGGTTTGGTCTCAAGATTCACCACTTTTCCACTCTATGTCATTATATTAAGAATATGTGCGTGTTAAGGTCCACCACTTGTCCAACCTATAAGGCTACATCTTAAAGGTTATTCTTTATTACCACTTGGAGTGACCATGATAGGTTTTACATCGGGGTTTGGTTCAAGGTCCACCACTTGTCCAAGCTAACTCTATTGAAACATAGAGAAACAAAGGTCCACCACTTGTCCAAGCTAGGGTCCATTGAAACATGGAGAGAAGGATGCTCCACCATTTGTCCAAGATAGGCTCCATTGAAACATGACGAGAAGCAAGCTGCACCATGTCTCCAAGATGCTAGGCTCCATCGAAATACATTAAACCCACGATATTTCGTAGATGAGGGGTTTACATTCAAGGTCCACCACTTGTCCAAGCTATTATTGCTAGTAGCTTGAGTGGTTTGGTCTCAAGATTCACCACTTTTATTAAGAATATGCGCGTGTTAAGGTCCAACACTTGTCCAGCCTATAAAGCTACATCTTATAGGTTATTCTTTCTTACTACTTGGATTGACCATGACAGGTTTTACATGGGGGTTTGGTTCCAAGGTCCACCACTTGTCCAAGCTAACTCTATTGAAACATAGAGAGAAGCAAAGGTCCACCGCTTGTCTAAGCTAGGGTCCATTGAAACATGGAGAGAAGGATGCTCCACCATTTGTCCAAGGTAGGCTCCATTGAAACATGAGGAGAAGCAAGGTGCACCATGTCTCCAAGATGCTAGGCTCCATCGAAAAACATTAAACCCACGATATGTTGTAGATGAGGGGTTTACATTCAAGGTCCAACACTTGTCCAAGCTATTATTGGTAGTAGCCTGAGTGGTTTGGTCTCAAGATTCACCACTTTTCCACTCTATGTCATTATATTAAGAATATGCGCGTGTTAAGGTCCACCACTTGTCCAACCTATAAGGCTACATCTTAAAGGTTATTCTTTATTACCACTTGGAGTGACCATGATAGGTTTTACATTGGGGTTTGGTTCCAAGGTCCACCACTTGTCCAAGCTAACTCTATTGAAACATAGAGAGAAACAAAGGTCCACCACTTGTCCAAGCTAGGGTCCATTGAAACATGGAGAGAAGGATGCTCCACCATTTGTCCAAGATAGGCTCCATTGAAACATGACGAGAAGCAAGCTGCACCATGTCTCCAAGATGCTAGGCTCCATCGAAGTACATTAAACCCACGATATTTCGTAGATGAGGGGCTTACATTCAAGGTCCACCACTTGTCCAAGCAATTATTGCTAGTAGCCTGAGTAGTTTGGTCTCAAGATTCACCACTTTTATTAAGAATATGTGGGTGTTAAGGTCCACCACTTGCCCAACCTATAAGGCTACATCTTAAAGGTTATTCTTTCTTACTACTTGGAGTGACCATGATAGGTTTTACATGGGGGTTTGGTTCCAAGGTCCACCACTTGTCCAAGCTAACTCTATTGAAATATAAAGAGAAGAAAAGGTCCACCCCTTGTCTAAGCTAGGGTCCATTGAAACATGGAGAGAAGGATGCTCCACCATTTGTCCAAGGTAGGCTCCATTGAAACATGAGGAGAATCAAGGTGCACCATGTCTCCAAGATGCTAGGCTCCATCGAAAAACATTAAACCCACGATATGTCGTAGATGAGGGGTTTACATTCAAGTTACAACACTTGTCCAAGCTTTTATTGGTAGTAGCCTGAGTGGTTTGGTCTCAAGATTCACCACTTTTTCACTCTATGTCATTATATTAAGAATATGCGCGTGTTAAGGTCCACCACTTGTCCAACCTATAAGGCTACATCTTAAAGGTTATTCTTTATTACCACTTGGAGTGACCATGATAGGTTTTACATTGGGGTTTGGTTCCAAGGTCCACCACTTGTCCAAGCTAACTCTATTGAAACATAGAGAGAAACAAAGGTCCACCACTTGTCCAAGCTAGGCTCCATTGAAACATGGAGAGAAGGATGCTCCACCATTTGTCCAAGATAGGCTCCATTGAAGAAACAAAGTTCCACCACTTGTCCAAGCTAACTCTATTGAAACATAGAGAGAAACAAAGGTCCACCACTTGTCCAAGCTAGGGTCCATTGAAACATGGAGAGAAGGATGCTCCACCATTTGTCCAAGATAGGCTCCATCGAAAACCATTAAACCCACGATATATCGTAGATGAGGGGTTTACATTCAAGGTCCAACACTTGTCCAAGCTATTATTGGTAGTAGCTTGAGTGGTTTGGTCTCAAGATTCACCACTTTTCCACTCTATGTCATTATATTAAGAATATGCGCGTGTTAAGGTCCACCACTTGTCCAACCTGTAAGGCTACATCTTAAAGGTTATTCTTTATTACCACTTGGAGTGACCATGATAGGTTTTACATGGGGGTTTGGTTCCAAGGTCCACCACTTGTCCAAGCTAACTCTATTGAAACATAGAGAGAAACAAAGGTCCACCACTTGTCCAAGCTAGGCTCCATTGAAACATGGAGAGAACGATGCTCCACCATTTGTCGAAGCTAAGTCTATTGAAACATGGGGGGTTTACGTTCAAGGTCCACCACTTTTCCAAGCTATTATCACTAGTAGCATGAGTGGTTTTGTCTCAAGATTGACCACTTTTTCACTCTATGTCATTATATTAAGAATATTTGGGTGTTAAGGTCCACCACTTGTCCAACCTATAAGGCTATATCTTAAAGGTTATTCTTTCTCACCACTTGGAGTGACCATGATAGGTTTTACATGGGGCTTTGGTTCCAAGGTCCACCACTTGTCCAAGCTAACTCTATTGAATCATAGAGAGAAGCAAAGGTCCACCACTTGTCCAAGCTAGGCTCCATTGAAACATGGAGAGAAGGATGCTCCACCATTTGTCGAAACTAACTCTATTGAAACATGGGGGGTTTACGTTCAAGGTCCCCCACTTGCCCAAGCTATTAGTGCTAGTAGCATGAGTGGTTTTGTCTCAAGATTCACCACGTTTTCACTCTATGTCATTATATTAAGAATATTAGGGTGTTAAGGTCCACCACTTGTCCAACCTATAAGGCTATATCTTAAAGGTTATTCTTTCTCACCACTTGGAGTGCCCATGATAGGTTTTACATGGGGGTTTGGTTCCAAGGTCCACCACTTGTCCAAGCTAACTCTATTGAATAATAGAGAGAAGCAAAGGTCCACCAGTTGTCCAAGCTAGGGTCCATTGAAACATGGAGAGAAGGATGCTCCACCATTTGTCCAAGATAGGCTCCATTGAAACATGAAAAGAAGCAAGATGCACGATGTCTCCAAGATGCTAGGCTCCATCGAAATACCTTAAACCCACGACATTTCGTAGATGGGGGGATTACTTTCAAAGTCCACCACTTGTCCAAGCTATTATCGCTAGTAGCATGGTTTGGTCTCAAGATTCACCAGTTTTCCACTCTATGTCATTATATGAAGAATATCTGGGTGTTAAGGTCCACCACTTGTCCAACCTATAAGGCTATATCTTAAATGATATTTTTTCTCACCACTTGGAATGTGCATGATATGTTTTACATGGGGTTTTGTTCAAAGGTCCACCACTTGTCCAAGCTAGATCTATTACATATATATTATACATACAATATTCAACTAGATTCCCTACCTATCATGTCCAGTAGGATGGATGCTCTAGCTTTAAGGTCCACCACTTGTCCAACCTATACTCTCTTCTGTAAGGGAGATCTCGCTATAAATTCAAAACCTTCCCGCCTAAATTTAAAATATCCCTCCCAAATTTAAAATATCCCGCCTAAATTTTAAAATATCCCACCCAAATTTTAAAATTCAAACTTTTTTATAAAATCTAATTTTTACCACTTAAATTTAAAATATTCCACGCGAAATTGATTTTAAATTCAAGTTTACCACAAAAAGATATCATTATACCACCTAAATTCAAATATGCAAACCTCAAATCATTATATTGTACATAAATTCAAACAAATTCAAATTAACAAGCCTAAACTGATATTAGTTTGCATAGATATGAATTTATCACACCTAAATTATGTCACCATGTTAGAGAGAGTGGTTAGAGAATTTGAACAAGGTCCACCACTTGTCCAACCTAGATACCAAGAAGGATTGAGTGTACAAGGTATTGTTTGGAGGTCCTTATAGTCCACTGGTCTCAAGGTCCACCACTTGTGGTAAGGGTCACCAAAAAGTGTATATATTCATCCAAAAAATACACGTATTTTTGGTCTACATGTCCTAGTTTCAACCATTTATGTCCATTAGGTGTATCACTAAACAACACTACTTTTTTTGAGAAACAGAAGTTACAATCATATCTACAAATGGATTAGAGGAAAATCAGCTCAGCATACATCCAGAACTCGCTACAAGAATCGACTTTAACAGATCACGCAAGTAAGTCTTCCATTCAATTTTAGTATTACAATGTGTTAGTTATTTGTGATATTTATGTATGTATATATACTATGTGTGCATATCGTAATTAAGTGTAATTGTGTATCTGCATTATGTATGAGTATTACAATGAAATAACACAAATATACATACATACACATAGATAACACAGACGCACACATACATGAGCATGTATTTTCAAGAGAGAGATAGCAAGATACAGAGATAGATAGATAGATAGAGAGAGAGAGAGATAAATACCTATTTTTTAGAGAGAGGAGAGAGAAAGATAACAGATTTCACTGTGTTTATGTATGTGGAAGAGAGGAAGACGATGTATGGGAATATGTGCACATATTTTCAAGAGAGAGACAACAAGATAACAGACTTCATTGTGGTTATGTATGTGGAAGTGAGGAAGACGATGTGTGGGAATATGTACATGTATTTTCAAGAGAGAGACAGCAAGATAACAGATTTCACTGTGGTTATGTATGTGGAAGAGAGGAAGACGATGTGTGGGAATATGTGTATGTGTGCAGGGATACTTTTAAACTATGTATCTCTGTCTTTTGACGAGAGAGTGTGTGTGCAAGAAGAGTTACAGAGAACCATCTTCTCTATATGGAGAAAGACAGAGAGTGAGAGAGAGAGAAATACCTGTTTTTTCTCTACTCGTGAGGTGTGCAATGTCTCCTGATAAGAAGCTATGCCCGATCCTGCCCTTCTGGAAAGCGTTGTGTATGCTGCTGTTTCTTTATCTTGTGCGTGAACTTTCAATCCTGTGCACTCCACCTGTGTGTTGTGTACAATGCCGAGCTTGCTCCTCTACGCGCGCGTATACTCCAACTATGTGCGATCCGTGTGCGGTTTCTGTGTGTTTGCTGCTCGCCTGCTTTCTCTGTGTGCGTTGCTCGTGCGCTCTCTGTGTGCCTAATCTTGATAGGGTTTATTAGAATGCCACGTATGCTACAAGTCCATGTTTTATCATAGGATTAAAAAAAACAAAAGCAATATAAAACATTAACCAATTCACACGGCCAAAATTAAAGAAATCATGGTTGAAAATATGAAAAACATGCGTAACTCTATACTAGGAATTCACTTTTAAAAAAAAAACATGCGCTGCCCCGGACCCCGCCCAGAACAATATCCCAAAATCAACCTCCCAAGCCCCGCCATCGAGAGCGCTATATTCCACATCCCCATCAAGAGCGCTACCCCCAAACCTCACGTGGAAGCGCTGCCTTGTCACCCCATTGTGGCATTGCCCTAAGACCCCGCATCTGGAGTGCTAAATGGGAACATTCTTCATTAGTGAAATTTTGAACATAAATTATATTAGCATATACTTAAATATAATACAAATATTAACATATTAACTATACTACTAATTTACTATAGCAGTTCTAGATTATGTCCCATACTATATTTAAGGTGCCAAAGGTTTGGCCTTATGGTCCTAGATTTAGCCAAGTGGTCAACACATATAGGACCAAGTGCACACTGTGCCACAAAACTTGGCCACCACTTCACTTGCCAAAGTTTAGGCCACATGGTCAATCCTAAGTTTCCAATGTTCTTATTATGTCACCTTTTGCCTCGTGGAAAACCTAGGCTTGTTTTCACATACTCAGGCACTTCAAGCCACATTAATTTTCATTACTCTTCGGCAACCCTTTTGTTCAAGTCTTTGAAAAAACATTGTTTAAGGCCACCCTAAACCATTTTCATTTAGGGGTGTCTAAAACTAGCTTTTTGGCAATTCGAGAAGAAAATGGTCAAAGTTTTATACTTAGTTTTAACCACTTGACCAATTCAAATATTGGAAAGCAAGGTCTTGTAATACTTTTCTTTGGACATCACACATTAAAACTAGGTCCCTCACTTGTCCAAGCTATGCTCTAATACAATAAAGGGCTTTTGGTTTCAAGATGCACCACTTTCCCAACCTTGATTCCATTAAAGAAGCTAGCTCTACTTAGACATTTAATAGCAAGGTCCTGTAGCAGTTCAGATTGAACATTTTCCATGGCAGCTAGGTCCACCACTTATCTAAGCTATGCTCTAATAGAGTAAGGGGGTTTTGGTTTCAAGATCCACCACTTGTCCAAACTTGATTTGGGAAGCAAGGTCCTATAATAGTTTGCTTTGGACATTCACCATTACAACTAAGTCCACCACTTCTCCAAGCTATGTTCTAATACACTAAGGAGGTTTTGGTTTCAAGGAGAACCACTTGTACGACTTTGTTTTTGGAAGTAAGGTCTTTACATAGTTCACCTTGGACCTTGGACATTGGATACTACAACTAACCCCACCACTTGTCCAAGCTATCCTCTATATATAGCCAAAGGGTTTGGGTTTCAAGATTCACCACTTTTCCAACCTTTCTTCCATTAACACTAGGTTGGTAATGGGCACTTTTATGTCCTGAGACACTTTTATGTCCTGTGAAGTGACCATTTTCCTTGAATTATGTCAAGAGTTTCAAAATGGATTTTGAGGTGCTATCTATCTAGAAAGTTGTCTCATGAGCTGAAAAAAACTTGACATTTTTTTGGAATATCAATTCCATCTTTAACATTGTCCTTGCACAACATTTCACAACCTAAACTGTGTGAAAAAACGGGTCCTGTTTTTGGCTTTTTTCAACTTTTTGCAACTATACCACTCTAGAATTCATGTTTGTGAGGTCTATAATGCTAGAGAACTATCTTTAGTAGTCCTCAACATGTCCTGATGCTTCTAGGGAGAAATAAATATTAAAGTTGTAAGTTATGACCAAATTACAAAAATTGTCAAATCCTGTTTTTTAGCCAATTTTAGCTCTTCTATGATTTTTTTGGTGGATTTCATGATATCCAAATTCATTTTTTATTTTCTATGTTGCATATTGTAACATTAAGCTAACATTCCTTGAGTTTTGGGGCACCTAATACCCTATTTTGCATAGTACACAACGATGGTTGATTTTTTCAATTATGGAAGAAAACAAAACATTCTAGTATATCAAGTATAGCTTTTCAATATTGTTAGTTTCTTATGACAACTACATGAATTTTTTAGGTAGTAACCATATCTAGTCATAAGGATCAAATTTGGCTAGATATTGAATAGTTTCTATGGGATTCTACAACTCATAATGTTCAACCCAATTTTTTCATTTTTGTTGTATTTAACACTTCATCTTTGTCCCCAAGATTCCCCTTGGTAAGAGATGTATTATTCTTTTGACATGCTCCATGGCTCCTTGTGAACATAAATGACAATAGGGAACTAAGAAAACATGCATATATTATTTGTATTGAGCGTGGCTATATAAACTTTGATGATAGGTTTGCAGAATGGTAAAAATTCAACTTTTTTGTACCTATTTATTTTGGCAAAACAAAAAATAGTGAGTGAGAAGCAATCATATGTTCTGATCACCAACCCATTGAAGTTAACTAGGGAATTTATCTCAAGTCCTACAAAAATCCCTAATCTTATTTTTATGCAACAAAACGTAAGAAATGATTGTTTTGATGAAAATTCACTGGTCCATCAACTTTGGAAGCTTGGTGTGACCAAAAGATGAGAAATTTTACAAGTTTCTTATTTTTTCCATGTTTAGTAGGCCTTGAATTGTAACCTCATTAAAGGAATTTACAAAATGAGTGGATCTACTATGGTTTTGGAGGTTTTTTTCAAAACCCTGAAAGGACACTTTTATGTCCTGTTAGGTTACCAACCTAGTGTTAAAGAAAGGAGGGGCATTATAACTAGGTCCACCACTTGTCCAAGCTATGCTCTGATATAGAAAGGGGATTTTGGTTTCAAGGTCCACCACGTGTTCAACCTTGCAAGACTCAAGGGATACTTGGACATTGGAAAGCATAGTCCTATAGTAGTTGATAGGTGGCAGTGGGTATTACAACTAGGTCCACCACTTGTCCAACCTATGCTCTCATATAGCAAAGAGGCTTTGGTTTCAAGGTCCACCACTTGTCCAACCTTGCTTCCATTAATATAGCAAGGAGGATTTGGTCTCAAGGTTCACCACTTGTCCAACCTATGCAAACCTTTTTCATGTTGTAGCATGATTTTTTGTTTGAAGAGTATTTTTCTATAACTATGGATTTAACAATGTAATCTTTTTACTTACAGGATGGACTTCGAATCTGGGGAGAAAGTACATATGATACTTGACAATGAAATAGTTGGTATTGGTTGTGTGTGTAGAACAGATCTAGATTCCACTTGTGGTGGTACAAAGATAGGGCTGGGAAATGTCTCCATACTAGTGGAGGAATGCTTGAAGGATGTGGTCCTACCTTTTCCTACAATGGATACTTCATCTCTCCAAGGCTCATTATGGAGTGTTGTTCGATGGTCAAAGCTTCTTTTGCAATCTTTTGTATTAAATGGGAACTTAATTGATCCACATGAAAGCTACAATGGTGATGAAGAACATGATCATTCTGATCCTCTAGTTACAGATGCAATACCTATGACAAGCCCAGAATTTGAAGCAATGATTCGAGAGTCTTGGAGAAATCAGAGGGTCCTTTTAAAAGATGACACAATGATGCAAACCATGAATGAAGGGACCATCTTATATGTATTTCCACATGATTATGTCAACTTTCAGGAACTTGGTCCTAATTGTGTGGGTGTGGGTATTGAAAGAGAAAATGCAAGCATGGATGATGTGGTTGAAGTGGGTAGCATCACTTTGCTAAAGTGGCCCATCAAGCAGACAACAATGTTGAATGGGAGCCCATTACAACGCTTTGTTCCTGTTGATGGCATGCATGCTACATATGAGGATGTATCCAACGATGACAATGTTGGAAAAAAACTTGATGGGAGTAATGTTGTCCAGTTGTCAAGGAAGAGACGATACACTTTCATGAACAGGACTCAAAAATCAAAAGCAGCACCAGCTTCGACTTTTTACCTTTCAAACAAATCAATTCAAAGGGTATCATGCATTGATTGTTGTGCACAAAAATGCTGCCAATTTGCAGATCGTGATATGGTGACAAGGTTACGACAACAATTTTGGGGAGAGTCTCAAAAATCACGCACTAATTATGTTTATGATGTTCTTTCTATATGTTATCAGAAAGATGAGAAGTCACGATACCAATTCAGGCTAAATGGCTCTATTGTTTGTTGTAGAGCATGGTATGAGCTACATGGAATACCAAAGACATCATTTTATCGATACAAGGAGAGCTTTGAAAATGGTGTGCGCCAATATGTACATGGGAACACATGTACATTGAGAAGGGGACTTCAACATACTAGTTTAGCAAGAGCACTACTAAATGAGTTTGTGGAAAACAACTCTGAGAAGATGCCACATAGAAGTAGAACACTGCTAGATGGCTCAAGAGAGACTCAATTGGTGATTCCATCAACATACAAACAAGTGGATATTTTATGTGAAATCAACATGACACTTGACCAAATGGGCTATGAGAAGAAGCTATCCCAATCTTCTTTTGGTAGAATTTGGAACAAAGAGTACCCACATGTCACTTTAACAAAGACGAGTGAGTTCTCTAAGTGCAATATTTGTAGCTCAATCAAGGCAAGGTTAGAAGCTAAACCTTCTCTTGAAGAGAGAGCTCTTCTCTTGAGGGAGAGAGAAGTTCACATGGCACAACAAAAGAGTTGCAGAAGCCTATATTATGCATGGCGCACGTATTCAGAAACTCAACCACAAAAATATGTATGCATAATCCATGATAAGATGAATCAAAAGAAGACTGCCATTCCTAGATTACGCATTGTTCCCAAGGGTGTGGATTCAGGATATAATCTGCAGGTGGCATTGATTGGCATGATCACTCATGGACATGGAGAAGGTCATTACGGACACTTTGTCTTGAATGGTTTGTGGCCAGCTGATCCAAATCTTACAATTGGCTCAATTGCTAATTGTTTACATAACCTCGAGAGGATAGATAAGCATCCTCTTGGTGATCTAGTGACAAATGGACTTCCAAGGAGCAATATTTCACTACTACATGCTTTGAACTCAAGGGATGCTTTGGACTACCATAACTTGAGTGATGGAAAAGAGCCCATTGTGCAGTCGTCAGAAATTGCAGAAGAGGAATTGGGGTCAACATTTCGCAGATTGCCAGAGAACTTGTTGCTACAATTGGATAATTGTGCAGGGGAAAACAAAAATCGATACTTATTTGCCTATTTGTCAATGCTTGTTGCAAGGGGTGTTTTCAAAACCATCCAGCTGGGATTTTTAATGGTTGGGCATACACATGAGGACATAGACGCCATGTTTAGTAGGTTTTCAGAGAAGTTGAGAGTTACATAAACCTATACTTTGCCACATTTGATGGATACATTACGAAATAGCTCATCTTCATCTCCAACTCCATTTTTTCTCACAAAGATCCCCGTTTTCAAGCAATATTGTGATGGCTATCTTTGTGATGGACAAGACATACTTGTTGGACATTCCAAACCGCTTCAGTTCAGGTTCTTTATGCAGGATGAGACACCAATGATGCAATATAAGGCACATGTAGGTGTATCAAGTTGGAGTGGAAGTATTCGCCTTTGGAAAACAGACACAGAAGGCAAGCCAATGTTACCACATGGAGATCCACCTCTAGTACAAATGGCGGAGTATGTCAAGGCCCACGAAGAAGTCATTTTGGGGCTAAAGAACTATATAAAATTTTGGAAAAATTTAGGGAATGGTTCAAGTATTCCGCGATATTATAGACCCGTGATAGATTATTGGGGTAAGGTAATTGAAGAGATTGGAAAAGCAATCATATCAGAGGGAGTCTTGTATGAAATGTTTTGGACAAAAACTCAAGAATATTCTCACCTACAAAGCACTACAATGAATTTGCAACAAGGAGCAGAAAGATTCCTAGGCCTTGAAGAGTTGACGATCATTTTTGTGGGCCTCAATGAGATAGGCCAAGGGAAGAGTTTGACCCTATGTCTGATGTGCACCAAGGTGATTTTCTTATGCTTGTTCCGAGTGACACAAAAATCTATCCAGTGTGGCTTGCAATGGCTTTATCTGACATTGATAATGAGCCTACATCACCAAACTACAGAAAACTCTTGATTCAATATTGGGCACCTTGCGCGAGAAAAAGTGGGATGACAGATACTCAAGCTTACAGTAATTGTTGGAAGGGTTATTGGGCTGTCAACTATAAGGACCCACAAGTGTGGGAAACTATAGATGCAATTGTTTGGTCCTGGAGACCCAACAAAGAAGGAACATTTTCTAGAATAAAGATTCCAGAAAGACATGCTCTAAAAGCCAAAGAAGGCCTCACTCATGCACATCAGCCACACTTGGATCAAAGTTCAGATATGGTATCAAATGTGGAGTAGAATTATGTGGAGCTTCTATTGTGACTATACTAGTCAATTTGTAAACAAAATCTTTTTTGTATCTTCCTTTGTTTTATGTAATTTATAGTTATTATTCAAATCCATGTGTTGTACATCCTCTTGACTTTTGGTGTTTATCAACACCACAATCCTATGAGATTTTCACTTTATTTACTAGCCACACACCTCAACTTTTCCCACTTTAAGTGGAAAATTCCCAAATTACATGAATTCAGTCGATTTGGAGATTCCCATAATGTGAGATCTTTACCAAAATACCTAATATGGTCTTAACCTGCTGTGACACCAAAAATCTGCTCATCGCCTCCGCATAGAACAGAAAGAGAAAGGGGGCAAGAGGACAACCCTGTCTGACCGATCGTGTGAGCATGAAGCACTCACCTCTACCTCCTGCCAAAAGCACCTGACTGTGAGCCTGTCTGTACAAAGCTGACACCCCTTTGATCCAAGCATCTGAAAAGACCATCCTGCGAAGCGTGCCCTCTAGAAAGTCCCAGTCAACTCTGTCGTATACCTTCTCAAAATCGAGAAGAAGAATCACAAGGTCCTCCCCACGAAGACGTGCCAGGGCAGAAGCCTCCCAGAAAGTGAAGATGTTGTCAAGGATACTACGTTCCTTGACAAAACCTATTTGAGTCCCATGAATAAGGCTCTCCAAAAGTGGCTGAATCCTCAAACTCAGAGCCTTGGCAAGAATTTTGTAGGCTGAGTTGAGGATGGTGATAGGGCGCCACTGTCGAATCTCATCCAAGGAGCCACCCTCCTTTGAAATGAGGTAAATCAGGCCCTCACTCATGCTATCCGGCATCACTCCTGTGTGCAGAATGTACTGAAAGGCACTACAAAGATCTGGGCCAAGAAAGTCCCAGTACTCCAAGAAGAAGCTGGGAGTCAGCCCATCCTCACCGAGATAGCTACCACGAGGAAGGACCCTAAGAGCCGTGTGCAGCTCCTCAAGCTGAAGAGGTATCTCTAGCCTCTGGCGCATCTCCTCAGTCACAAGACAAGGCATTTGCGCCCAAACCTGCTCCCTGCATGCATCCTGTCTCTCTGACTAAGGCTCACTGACTAAGGCTCAGCCGACAGTAGCTCACGGTAAAAGTCAGTAGCAACTGTACGCATATCCTCAGGCTCACAAACAACTGACCCATCGGGTCTCCTCAGCTGTTTGACCTTGGCATGCGAGTGTCGAGGTCCCACTGTCTCAAAAAAATCACCTGTCACTCTGTCACCTACTTGAGTCCATTGAGATGCCTGTCGGTGAAAGGCAAACTCATGGCGCCTCTCCTCTGTGCAAGCAAGCTCCTGTCGAGCCTGGTGTAGCTGCTTCTCCAACCATGGACTGTCTGGATGCTGCTCCTGCATCCTCTATAGTGAAGCAATGCCTCGTATGAGACGCTGCTCCTCCTCTCTCACTGCAACCCGTTGAGCCAAAGACTCCTAGAGAAAGAAGTGGCTAAGCTGAGCTAGGCCTGAGGACACTCTGTCTGCCGGTAGAGCCTGGCTGTCCATGCCCTCTTTCCAAAGAGCCTCGACCCTCTCTCTGAGTGCTGAGTCCAACAAGACCCGCTCTGGGATGCGAAGCATCGTGCTCCCACTCCTCTGCCTGTCTGCCACTGTGAGGATCACTGGTGCATGGTCCGAGAAGGATGTCCGTGCCAGGATGCCCACTAATCCCCCCATGTCATTGAAGTGGTCACTAGTGTAGAAGCGATCTATCCGCGATAGATTCACTCCTCCCACTCTGCGGTCCGATCTAGAGAAGGCAAGACTCTCTGAAGGCCTCACAAAGCCTGAATGCTCCCATGTATCCGAGACCCTCAAAGTCATACACAACCTCTCCCAAGCTGCTAACTCGACTCCATGCACAGTAGCATGGCTGCCTCCGATCCTGTCAGAGGGGTCCTCCAACATGTTGAAGTCCCCTCCTACACACCAATGGTCAACCTGTGGCAGAGACTCAACAATCTGTGACCTAAACTCTGCACGAGCACTCGCCACATTGGGCGCATAAATGTTCAGGAAGCCCACAAGGTCACCCTAAACCTGCAGAGTGATCCACTGAGCCCTGCCTGGCACAATAATCCCTCTGCCCACAATGGCCTGCTGTAGTGAGTCCGCAATAGTCATACATACCCCACCCTCGATGCCTCCAGGTCCAAAAGTAGCTGCCCAAAAGGTATCATAACGTCCATGCAAAATCTGACCACATCGCCGAATGCGGCTCTCAGACAAATGGTGCTCCTGAAGCATAAGGAGATCAATCTCTCCTCCCACAAGGCAACGCTGCAGCTCCTGACGAAATCGGCCCCGCTATCGCTGAAACTGGGGCCCACCTAATCCCTGCACATTCCACGAGACGATCCTCATGGGGAGCGAGAGAGAACAGATGCTGTTGCAGCAACAAGACAGGCTATCTTCGAGGCAGGCTTGGATGGAGAGTAATCCGCATCCGATCGTCCTCTAGATAGGCGAGCCTGTAGTGAGTGTCTAGCCCAAGCCCAAGCAGAGCGAGACATGCGTAAAGAAACCTCCTCTGTCCAGGAGTCCTCATGTATGTATACATAGTAAGGAAAACACTGCGCATCAGCAAAAAAGTATACCACAATGTGCCTACATCCTGCTGAGTCTGGGGGTGTCACCGCAAACTTGGCCAATGGCCACAAAGTCTGCAGCAAATCTCTAACTCCAAGTTCTCCCATGTGGTGAGAGAACTTGAGAACATGTGTATGCAACCATCCCTCCACTGAGTCGAGGGACCACTCTGTCTCCGTCCTACCACATAGGGGAAAGGAGAAACCAAATGCCAAGTCCAAGGCCTCTGTCCCCCTAGCGGCGAGGAACAGAGCGTGGACCCTAAAGCAGGGTGCCTCGTGGTCTGCTGCGGAATCGCCGAGAAAGCGAGTGACTCCGTAATCGAAGAAATCCCAGCGGCGTCGGAGGTCAATGCTTGTCAGACCACGAGGGATAGCTCTAAGGGAAGATGTCTGAATCTGCAGAGGGGGCCGCAAGAAGGGTTGACCCTCTCTCGCTAGGCGACTCGTGGCAAAAGCACTGCCAAGAGATCTCCTAGCCGCCGACGGGGGACCACTCTCCTGGGTCGACTGAGGTACTGGAGCAGGAGGAGGGGGAGCAGGAGCAGGGGGGGGCGGAGGAGAAGAGAAGCGGGGTGGGGCGACAGAGACAGAGGGGCGAGGTGGGGAGTGGGCGAGAGTAGAGGGCGGAGGAGGGGATGAGGAGGAAGAGGGGAGATCTGGAGGTGGGAAGGCTGGCGAGGGTGAAGCGGAGGTGGAAGCTGGCGTAGGGGACTCCTCCTACTCAAGAGGACCAAAGCGGTTCCCCATGGGAACCCACTGCTGCTGAGTAGGCACCGAGGGCCACTCTGCGTGCCAGGCTGTCGCTGTGGCCCCTGGCGTCGACGGCCACGGGCCTGCTGCCACCCCTCCGCCGCTGGAGCCCCACGCTCGGAGAGTGGCTCAGAATCTGTGCGCTGTGTCACTGGCTGAGGCTGCGGCCCAGCCTTGGCAGGCTGGGGCTGAGGTTGAGGTGCAGGTCGTGGCCTCCTTCGTGGACAGGCCTTCACTAGGTGGCCCATCTGTCTACTAGGTGCCATACGAGGTGTCTCCAGAACAGTCCCGATGGCGGAGCCAATCCTAGAGAGAAGTGGAAGGTACTCCCTCCGTAAACCCGGAAAGAAGACTGAGATGGGGATGTCTGCCTCCTCTACTAGCACATCCGAAGTCGGGTCAAAACCATGTCGCCACTGTCGAAAGTGGGCGCGTGTTGCTCGGATAGCCAGTGGACTCATAGCTATGACCTTGGAGGCCATCTCAGAAGTCTCGACTCGATCTGGTAGTACCCCCGTCCGAGGATCTGAACATCCAAAATCTTGCCCACCTCTGCGAGAAGGCAGGCCTGGAGAAGGTCTTGCAGCTCTCCTCTGCTAGGACGGGTGCCGAGAACCTTGCAGCTGACAGAAGTTGCTTGCAAGCGCTCTACCTTTGCGGCAAGGCTCGCTTGCTCTGTCGGCGAAAGAGCAAGTCGAATGGTGGGCTCAGCGGGGTCGGGTGAGGGGGCTTCAGGCGAGTCCCTCTGTGGCGGAGCTGGGGCCTCCATTTGTGTCTACTGCTGAGTCGAAGAGGCGGACGGAGAAGAAAAATCTGCAACCGAGGACGCCGAACACTTGTCTGAAGAACAAATGTTGCAGAGCCAGGCGCAAAGAAACCTTCGGGGATAATGCAGACAAAGGGGGGGGGGGGCAGCAGGCGGGCTAGGGGACAGCTAGGGGGGGAGGGCGGCGGGCAGCAGGTGGCGGGCAGGGTTGGGAGGGGGAGACAACGCAAGGCGGGAGGGGGTGGGGGATGCAGCGCGAGGGCGAGGGGGGGGGGGCAGCGCGAGGGCAAGAGAGAGAAGGGGGGTGAGGGGAGGCGATGGCGCAAGAGGGGGGGGGGAGCGTGCAGCAGCAGCGAGCCCTCATCTTTCTGGCTCTATCATGCTTTGAAGGTAAATGCAATTCAAACTAGCATGTTGTGCAAAAGTTCCCTTCCATCCCTCCTAGATGGAGTACTTTGGGACAACTATGTGCATGGGACGTTGAACAATTGCATCTATGCATAGCTGTGGTTGGCTCTATCATGCTTTGAAGGTAAATGAAATTCAAACTAGCATGTTGTGCAAGAGTTGGGTCTTGAGTAATTAACTCAAGGGTTTTCGCGGTCGAGGTTTCCTATTGATGTTTTCTAAAGAGAAAATTTTGTAATTTGTGTGCTCTTTGTCTAATTGTACCATCTGAATACTTTGGCACATTGTTTTCTTGAGTTGTAGGTATCATGATGACAGTTGTTGAGCTTAAACTCTCCATTGATATTTTGGTTTTCTGCTAGTGAACTGTTGTGGTTGAGTTTTTTGAGATTTAACCTTCCACTGATTCATTGGCTTTACAATTGGTGGAAAGAATAAATGCTCCTTCGGTCTCTAAACCCATTGAGTGTTGTTTCCCTTCTCGAAGATGTTTCTTTTGGAGTCGTTAGATCTGAAAATTTCTTCAGTATGGTAGATGGGCACCCAAATTTGAGACGGATTGTCCTTGAGTTGCTCTTTTGGTACCCATATTTGCATGACTCATTGCATGCTACTTGTAGCATCTGCTTGTTTAGAGGTTGACTTAGATTGATGACTCCCTTGTTTCTTCTGTGGGTGACCTCTTTTCCATTCTTCTTTGCTCGATGAAATTGGAGCGGTGAGTTGTCCTCCTTTAGGAGATAGCTTGAGTTAATTGGTGTCCCAATCTGGAACTGTCTTGTATGTCCGCATCCATGAGATTCCAAGAATCATTGTTTCATCAGATGTTCATCTAGTATCCGTAAAAATTGATGAGTGCATGAACATCCGTACTATCACATTCAAGTTGACTAATCCCAATGTCGGTTTGTGTTGGGTTTCTGTTGCATCCTTTGATAGTAGATATTCCCGACGCTAAAGATTGATTCGTCGCTTTCTTGTAAGTGCAATAACTGACTACATTTATTCAAGCTTCAGTATCTACCAATGCATTTGTGCTATGATTGTTCAGTTGTATTTTGCTGTGAGAAGGTCCATTCCATCCAACCATTCATTATCCATTGATATTGTATCATTCTATGATTCCCATAGTCTTTCATCTAGTTCCAAAGTGTTGATGGAAATAGGTGTTTGTTGATTTTTGAAAGTAGATTTCCTCTTGAGTACTCAAATTTGCGCTTCCTCCTGGGCTTCATCAATAAGCTGTTATCATTTCATCTTTCTTTTCTTTGATGCATCCATATTCTTTAGCAAATTACTGGTTAGTGGCAAATGGTACTTCTTTAAGTGGCATCCACTAATCCAATTAGCCATTGGTTCACCATCTAGAGTGGACAACATAACTGCTCCACTTGGAGATATGTATTCAATGATAAACGGTCCATTTTCGTTTTTCTTGAACTTGGAAATGTGTTGCTTAAGGGAATAGATTAAAACTAGGTCCCATTTTTTGAAGATTTTTGTGACTAGATGTGAATCAAAAAATTGTTTTTTCTTCCTTTTTTGTGCATATATGTGAATTACAGCTGCTGTTAGCCTTTACTCATCAAGATTTTCTAAATATTTAAGCCTTTCTGATAGTTCATTTCCGCTGCACTCAAGATCTTTAGCTACCCTTAGTGTCAGAAATAGAAGTTCTATCGGTAATATGGCATCACGACGATGAAGATAAAGGGTGTAGCATTTAAAGCTGTCTTGAATGAAACTCTATAATCCCATAGAGTGGCATGTAGATTCATTTCCCAATCATCCCTCGTCCTGAATTAACCACTTTAGTCAATATCGAGGTAAGAATTTTATTCGTGTGCTCAACTTATCCATTTGCTTGTGAATGATATGGAGCAATTTTTTTATGGATGAACATAATCTCATTCATCAGATACTCAATTACCTAATCGAGAAGACGAGTTCCACTGTCACTGAACATTTCTATAGGAACTCCATCTCTTGTGAATGCATTCTCATACAAGAATGCAACTATGGTTCTAACATCATTCTTTCTTGTTGACTTATCCTCTACCCACTTGGTCAAATAATCCGTAGTTATAATGATATATTGAGGTTAAGTTCTATAAGCAGGTGGTTGTACTGGCCGGATAAAATCTGTGTCCCATTTTGCAAAAGCTCTAGCCCCCATCATTGGTCTTAAAGGCATGCTATCTACTCTTGTTGACATTTTCTCTCATTGGCATGCATCACATCTTTGAATATATTATTTGGCATCTGCAAAAAGTATTGGCCACCATATGCTTTCCATTAAAATTTCTCTAGTTGTGGTTTCACTAGAAAAGTGACCTCCAGATAATCCAGCCTGTGCTTGTTCTAGAGTGGGGATATATTCGTCTTCATTTGGATAGAGACATAAATGTTGATCCTTTCCTCTTTGATACAATTGGTTTCCAATAAGAGCATAGTCTCTTGCTTTAGTTTCAATAGCTCTTTGGTGGCATTTATTCATATCCTCCACAAATAATATGCTTGATAAGTAAGTAACTAGATAGTTACTCCACTTAGGAAGTTTCCCTAGAAAAGTGACCTCTAGCTTATCCAACATCTTCTTGTTCTAGAGTTGGGATATATTCTCCTTCATCTGCATAGAGATGCAAATGTTGATCCTTTCTTCTCTAATGCAGTTGGTTTCCAATAAGATCATAGTCTCTTGATTCAATTTCAATAGCTCTTTGGCGGCGTTTACTCATATCCTCCAAAAATGTTATGCTTGATAAGTAAGTAACTAGAGAGTTACTCCACTAAAGAACAAGTGAAATCTGAAATAGTGTCACATGAGGTATGGGTGCTTGTTTCTGGAATTGAAGACAAATTTTCACAAATGAGTGAACATCACATCTCATGGTCGACCAAATACTCCAAGTCTCAAGATCCATTGCATAGTTTGGTCTTCTACAAAGTGAAGTTCTACTATGGTAATGTGTGCTTGACTTAGTTATTGGGTTTTCTCCTCAGGATTCCTACACAAAAGCAATATTCCATCTTGATTTAGTTTGTATAACCTTCCAGCTAGTAATTGATACATAACCAATTTCCCAATTAATCCTAGTGTAATAGAAAGTGGTATTTGAGAATCCACTTGAGCTATGGTCATCAATGAAACCATATTTTCTAACCAATGAGGTATCATCTCCATGGAGAATAGATATGCATCTGGTAGATCATCATCTACCCCTTTTGGTGTTTCTCCTCAAATAATCCTCGATAATCGATTTGCTCTTTGGTGTGTGGTGCCCTTTTTTACAACTACGGTGGAATCAAATTCCAAAAGAATGATGAACCATCTTACTATTCTTCTTGTGTTGCATGGCTTGTTGACCAAGTACAATAAACCTTGGTGCTCCACAAAGAACACAAATTTGTTGGCTAGCGAATAATGTCTATACTTTTATACGGCATATAACATCCCTAATCCTTCCCTTTCAGTGTTTTTATAATTCTTCTTTGCCACATTCAACTGTCTACTAGCATAAGAAATAGGAAAACCAATCTTTTGGTATCTTCATTGAGCTAATATACATCCAATGGAAAAATAGGAAGCATCAACATGTATATAGAATATCTTATCCCAATCTGGTTCTTTTAATATTGGGGCTGAAGTGAGAGCTTGCTTAAGCTCCATGAAGGATTCTTCACACTCATCAATCCATACAAAGAGTGTAATCATGCCATACATGGATTTTGCGATTATAGCATACATGTAAATAAATTGTCTGTAATATCCACAATGTCCCATTAAATCCTAAACCCCTTTGACTGTTGTTGGTTTAGGCAATTCAACAATAGCATGAATTTTATCCATATCGATCGCTATGCCATTTCTAGATACTATATGTCCAAGAATGTTTCCTTGTCTCCCCATAAATGTGTACTTTTTAGGATTTAAGAAAGTCCTATAAAGTCTACATTTTTGGGATACCTTTTTGAGGTGTTTAGAATGATCAATTTGGAATGTACACAAAAATCATCCATATATACTTTCAAGAAATTCCTCGAATATTCTTTGAAGGCATGGCTCATCAATCTTTGAAAGGTGGCAGGAGCATTAGTTAACCCAAAAGGCATAACCCTATAGGCAAAAATATCCCATTCAACTGCAAAGGTAGTTTTATGTTGATCTTTGGGATCAACCAGAAGTTGATTGTACCCTGAAAGGACATCTAAAATGCTGTAAGCTTCTTTTTTTGCAACTCGTTCTAATGGTGGCTGCATTCACTTTTTGAGATTGACACACACTCTTAATTTCCCACACTCTTGGGTCCCATTTTTCTTTTTGAGATTGACACACACTCTTAATTTCCCATTTTTCTTGGGTACCACCACAATCAGAGACACCCAAATTTTGTGTTAAATTTCATACATGAATTAGTCTTCCTTGAGCTTTCTCATCATAAGTAGGGTATGTTGACAGATTCTGGATTAACACCCTTGAGATCTTTATAAGACCAAGCAAATATATCTCGTTATTCTTTAAGGAAGCTTAGAAAAATATTTGCTTTTTCTTCCATCAAGTCATTTGCAATGTAGGCCGGTCCAGGCTCTTCTCCTAGTTGAGCTAGATCTATCTTCTTTGCATTTTCAGGTCGTTCATAGGACTCACCGAGTTTTCTTAGTTCCCTTACAGGTTTTTCGACTATGATCTTTTGGTCTTGGGGAGTATAATTTTTGTAATGGGATAGAACAATCATTACATCTTTACTCTCTTCCTTAGTTGTTTCCATTTCAATAGTATACATCTACTTGAGAGTTTTCTTCAACTCTTGATATTTTTTCTTTCGTTCAACTCATGTCATGGATGATTCAACATCCTGGCATTGAGTTTCATTTCTTGTTTCCCTGGATATTTTTGATGTCCTTTGTTTGTTGTCTGAAGGATATCTACCCATGATTTTGTCTTTGACATAATCATTTGCATCTATCTGCATCAAAAACTATGTTCTGCTAGAAACTGATGTCATAGGTCCAGATTTCAAGTTTTCTGTGTCTCTTTTTCTTCTATGCCATTTTTGTCTCCTTGTTTTTTGGTTTGAAAAGTCAAAAATCTTTTTCTCCCCTCCTTTTATGAGAAGTTTGGCTCTCACATGTTTTTTTTCTGACCTAGAATCATCATATGTAGCTAAATGTTCTTCAAACTCGTCAATTGCATCATCATAGAGGTCTAAAAAGACTTGTTGAGCTTTCAATAAGTCATCGGGTTCCTAATCTTCATTGTCAATGTGAAGGGTTGAGATCATTTGTATGGGAATTATGTCATAACCATGTTCATTGGAAAATTGAGTAGGCATAAATGTCTTCACACACACATCCTTTGCTGCCAAAATTTGAGTCCATTCAAATGGCTCAAACAAATGCTCCGAAAAGTGTTCAGGTATATATGCTTCATTTGTGCAATCCCTTTCTAAGATACATTCTTCTCGTGCTAAACTCCCGTTTTATGAGGTTCGCACATGCAAATAGGTATGTCTTTTTTTAACCAAGATGGAAGCTTTGATTCAGCCGGAGAGACTGAGTCAAATTCTTGTATGGGCGTTTTTATGACATCTCTATAAGTGTGATCTTTTAGATTAACCCTTGTGATTGAACCCACTTGCTTCAAATACAGGTAATTGTTTCACCAATCTTTAATGAGTTGTACTTGTCACATAAATGGTCTTCCCAAGATGATTTCATAGTTAAGTTTCTTTCCACCAAAGTCCACTATTGCAAAAGTATATTGATAATCAATTCCACAAGAAATAATCACTTTTTCAAGCAGTCATGAGGGTTTTTCTATGTGTCCATCAGTCAATTGTAATTTCATTTGAGTTTGGGCTGGTTTTTCCCACCATACTGGTTTTGTGGCTATGGCTATGCCAGCTCCAATGTCAAGTATTGCCCTGGTCTCTACATCATTATATCTCACTAGAAGGGTTGTGTTTTCTTCTTCCCCGTCGTATTATTCTCCATCTTTGTTCATGGGGTCAGATCTAATTTCCTTGTTATCTAATTCATGTTTCAATTTCCCCAAGTTTTTTGCGATTAGCCTTGTTATTCCAACCTTCTCTAAAGTTTACTGTAAATCATCTCATCTGATTTTAACAGTTTTAACAGTTTAATAATTCTCCCAAAATGTGGATTGAATGGGTGTAGACATGATTGAATGGATTTTGTCTACCTCTAGGTTCTGTTCCGCTCTTTTTACTTGAGTGATTTTACACACTAGGGATTCATCTTCATTCTCTCCTAAGTAAGAGGGTAACGTTTTTAGAGTCAATGATTTAGACAGTCATGATGCCTCTGATCTGCAATCCTCATACAAGGATTGTATATCATTGTCCATATCAGGAGGTAGATTGCCTAACCAAACTTCCTCTATAGGAAACGACTTCAAAGTTATGCTCCCATCATTAATCTCTCTCACTTTTTCCCATAATTACCCACCCTGGTCAGTCTTCCTCCATGAACATAATTCCATCTAAAGCATCTTCATTGTAAGACACTATGGGTTTTTGTTCTTTAGTTTCAAGGTGGGTTCTACCACCACTTTAGATTTTTGTTTATTCGTTTCTACCACAAGCTCCTCCGGTTTTTCTATACTCTCAAGCTTGGGTTTTTGTTTTTGTAGCATCTCTTGAGTAATTCTTACCAAATTTTGATAAGCTTCAAGCTTAGCAGCTTCCATTTCTGGAGAAGGATAGTTTTTTCATTTGTTTTTCATGTTTTGGCCTGCTTTAAGTCCCACTTGGAAAGCTTTCAAGGCTGCATTCATTGGCTTAAAAGATTTGTCTACCAAAATTGTTCCTCCAGATTTCATTGTGGTTTCTTTGATTTCACTCCCAATTTCTTTCAATGTTTCCTGGAAGAATTTCTTAGCTTTTTCCTCAATTTTCTCCTTTTGTTTCTGTTTTCTAATCTCCTACCTTTGACTTTGTCTTTTAAGAGGAAATGTTAGTATTCTCTGACTCATAAGAGGAGTTATGTTTCTTTTTCTTAGCCTCGGCTCTAGTGATCACCTTGATTGGAGCAATAGGTTCACTCCCTGAAGAGCTACTAGGTATCACTTGGACTAAATTCACCATTGATTTTCCTTTATTTCACATATTTTTTGGACAACCTTTCGGGAAGTGTCCATCCTTTTTGCAACATTGTGTACAAAAAACTTCAATTGACTTTTCTAATGATCATCTGCACCACAATTATGGCAGTTTCTGGTCCTTGGCTTATTCATGGGTCTTACCATAGGAGATCTAACACCTTGATTAGCTACATAGTACATCGGTGTAAACTCTGGTGTAGTATAAGTCATAGGTTCTTCCATTGAAGGTGGATGTGAATTATACCACTCCCCTTCTACCATTACTGTAGATGGACTTGGCTCAACATAAGATGTAACAGGCACTAGTGCTTGATCATCTATGACTCCTTCTGAAATGCATGTACCCTACAGGTAGTGTATTATGTATAAGATATGGAGGTTGTTGACCCAACATTGGTTGTTGTCTTTCCCATACCCATCGGTGGTCTTTGTACTGGGGCCATATTAAGTTGATATCTATACATTTATTTTCCTTGTGGTCTCATAGGCACATATTGAACAACTCCATCGTACTTTGGTCAGTAATAACACTCATTGGTTCCATGGTTGGTTCATTTACCCTCAATAGCATACCATTTTTGTGGCCCGATAGATTGTCCATGTTGAGGTAGCCCTTGCCCCCCTGGTCCTCTCATAGGTTCTTTCTGCATGTTATTCATCATTTTGTTCTTCCCTTTGAGCATGTCTTCTATGGATGTAAGTGGTGCTGCAGTACCTATTCCCACATGTTAGTTTTGAGGATGATGTTTTCTCACTCTGAATATCCTTAGAGACATCCTCTTCATTGAAAATATCACAATTATCTCCCAAGTCAATAACATCTAATACACACTCTTCTAGGGTCATATACTTTTTGCTATACAATAAAGCATGAAGCTCTTTGTTTAGCAATAAATATGGGTATTTTGGAGCCTACTTATGCTCCATATTCAAACAAGTGGTTCACATATCAAAAGAAAAGTGGTTATTTACGCTTTATTCAAGGATACGTAGCACTTCAATAAGGTAACAATCACAAATGTGGGTAGAACGCCAATTGTAGATGATTTTGCAAAGGCTTTTGTGAGAAGGGCGACATATTCTATAGGGAGTTTTTACTCAAGGGATAATCAGGGACTTGACTACCATGAGGACATATGTGGGTTTAGTGGGATGTGAACCTTACCTCAAGGAGAAACTAATTCAATTCCACATATGATGAGTGTTTTGAAGAAAGACTTATGTGCTCGATGATGTTTCGATCAACGGATGTGATGTAAGTGGTGTAAATGTTGCTATAGACTCAAGAGGGAGCCAGAAATATGTGGAAAATCATATCAATGATTGTGACACAAGAAGTTGTATTGGAAATTGTGCACAATGATGAATATGTCAAGCAACATGTGATGAGATTTCCTAAGTGCTTGTTAATGCGATTATTAACAAGGAAAAAGAGAATTACAAGGAGAAATCACAACACTGAAGTGTAATACAAAGTATTTAATATAAGGAAATATAATAGTGGAGACGGATTGTCTACCCCTTCTTGGAATGATCACAAGTTGGTCAACTCCAAAAACTGCTATGTTGAGATGGATTTCTTGCATAAAGTCCATGAACGGAAAATTTAAGCATGTTGTAGGAAAAGGTAATCTAGTAGCAAATATGCTTTCTAGGTCGAGGTATGAAAATGGAGAAGAAATAGTTGTCATCCAAAAGAAAGAAATGGGATGTTGTTGAGAGTTTTGAATGATAAGGACACTCAAAAGGAGTTTAACAAATTTTTTAATGAGAGTATTATTATTGGACACAAAGGTGTATGGGCCACACTTACAGTAGAGAAGTATTTTGTGGAAAGATAACTATAAAGGTGTATGGGCCACACAATCCCAGATATGCGCTCATCAAAAGGTGTAAGGATAACTATAAAGGTGTAAATATAGATAACTATATGGGCCACACAATCCCAGATATGCGCTCATCATCTATGGTTCGCCATAGCGTGTCCCGGGATTTATCAAATCCGTCTAGCCACTCTCCAATGTACACTAGGGACTCTGATACCAACCAACCTTCTGCCATGCTACCCTCCGGACGTGCCTTTTGACGCACATATCCCTTAAGCGTTTTCATGAAACGTTCTAAGAAGAACATCCATCTGGAATGAACTGTGCCAGCTATTTCCACCTCATCAACTATGTTAACAAGAAGATGCACCTGAATGGTTAGCATTGTAGTAGGAAAATGTTTCTCAAACATGCACACAAGCTCCGCAGCATTTAGTTTGGCGAATGGTATGGAGTCTACGTTGATCTCCTTTTGTGAGATCCATTGCACCAGCTTTGCAAGTTTGTAGATTGTGTTACGGATGTCGAGAGACAAACATCCCTCAATGGCAACCGGTAAAATAAATTGTAAAGTATGTGCAGCAATGATATTAAAGTCCACATTTTATGCAATGATATTAAAGTCCACTATGAACGTACCTGACACATTTTATGCCAATCGTGTGACTTCAAACCGGTAAGCTTTCCTTCTTTAGTAAAACACGTTCGGAGCGAGTGCATTACGCCAGTGGGGGTCCGCAAAGATCGAATGGTCTCTTTTACTTTGCGTTCTTGGGCTCCTGTGAAAATCCATGGTGCTTTAGGGAGTTTTATCGATCCATCAGACGCTGTTTGCGGCCAATATTGCTCCATACGATCCACATTTCTAAGGTCAACTCTGGCTCCCAAAGTATCTTTCTTGCCGGTCAGATGGTCCCATAGTAGATTACCCACATTCTTGAATATGTGCATTGGATCGAGCAAGTGATTGATCATGAGTCGGGGCCAGTATGGTAACTCGTACCATAGAGATAGTCTCTTCATCCCTGGAGGCAATCCGTCATCGCACATCTCCTTCTGCTCTAACCATGCTTGTGCAGACATCCTTGGTGGCTCTCTTCCCAAAAAGCCGTCACGTAACACATGATTCTCTGGAAGATACGCTTGATGACCTCAGTCTAGGTCCACATGTGACACATGCTCTGTATCCGCTTGTTTGAAGCCCTGCATGTATACACATGATAATAGATCAACTATGGGAAAAAACAAGATTTACAGTGTCTGAGTGAGGAGTGTCAATAGATCACCTGAGCATTCTGTTATCCCGGGATAGTCATGCATGGTCCACATTAGAATGCCTCTGATCAAAGCATTCTGTCGTCATGTGTGTCGGCTCATATCCACCACCTCTATGCCAATCCACAATTGTTGTAGCTCTTCCAATAGTGGACGAAGATACACATCCATATTCCCCACTTTAAATCGCCATGGCACAATCAATCTTAGCCATAGGTGCCCCTTCTTCGTAGTCAACCACGGGGGAATGTTGTAGTTGACGATGACAACGGGCCATACACTGTAAGATGTTGATATTTGACCAAATGGATTTACGCCATCCATAGCCAGGCCTAAGCGCAAATTTCGAGCTTCCCTGGAAAAATCCGACCATGTTCCATCTATATGTTTCCACTCTACGCAATCTGCAGGAATTCGTAGCACACCATCCGAAGATTTATTCTCCTCATGCCATGATGCTAGGGCGGCCATGGACTTACATTCGAAGAAATGCTTGATGCGAGGAAGCAGAGGGAAATGTCGCAAAACCTTTTGTGGAATTTTTGTCCCGTGGAGATCTACTTGATATCTTTCGGAATCACATTTCGGACACTTCTCCATGTCTATGTATTCCCCTCTGAAAAGAATGCAGTCATTAGGACAAGCGTGGATAGAATTGTAATCCATCCCCAAGTTTCGCAAAATCTTTCTTGCTTCATCTCGGGAATCTGGCATCACATTGTCATCTGGTAGTATGTGCTCTTTCAGCAATCTACACAACATAAAAATATGATACAGTCATGTAAAAATCTATCAGATCATTATACATTTAGAGTTTTATTAAAGTAAACTAATTGTAATAGATCACCTGAAAAGCGCTGTGACGCTAGTGTCACTCCATCCAAACTTTGCCTGCATGTTGAGAAGAACCAGGAGTGCTTTCAATCTAGACATACGTGCTCCATTATACAATGGCGTATCGGCTTCACTTTTCATATCATCATAGATAAGCCTTTCTGAATCCATGATCGTCTCGATCATTTCATCAATCTCGGGCTCAAACATTGCCTCGTTGGGAATGTGCTCTGCATGATCATCCCCCGAGCTGTCAGAGGCTACATCTTGTGGCCTCACATATGCTGCTTGACCAAAGCGCCTGCGAACACGTCTATTGGGCTGCAAGATTGCTGCTTGTTGGCCAGCGTCAGAGTCCGACGAGTTATAATTGGCAACAACTCGATCTATAATAGATGGATCGAACTCGCCAAATTCGCGAACGTGCTGCAAAGAAACACGTCTTGTCCGTCGCACAGCATGCTTGCATTGATTACAAGGACATAAGACCCTCGTTGAGAGATAGGTGTTTCGGTTGGACGGTCCCACATCCTCGTCGCTACTCATAATGAGGATAAAAAACTTATAACCTGGACAACAAATTTAATATTCTATTGGCGTTCTTCATCTTATCTCTCTCTCTCTCTCTCTCTCTCTCTCTCTCTCTCTCTCTCTCTCTCTCTCTCTCTCTCTCTCTCTCTTTACCTCACATTCTCTAGTCATGTCCAATCCCCGCACACCTCGGTCTAGAGGTGCACGGAGATCAGAACCACCGGGTTATAATCTTGTCTTTATTGGTCAATACCTATATTTGTGGGTACAAGAAATCTACACACCCACGTCTACATGATACTGCATGTAGTGGACAAAACCCCTTTGCCTCTTCTCTAGCTGTAGCACTTCACAACATCTTAACATCTTTTCACAGTAGATCTTTTCACTGTTCGTCTAACTCTAAACCCTAAACCGTAAGTAATTCTTGCGTGGACTCGATCTAACGTAAATAAGCGTAAATCTAAATAAACGTAAATCTAACTAAAAATAAACCTAAATCTAATTTAACGTAAGTCTACATCTAACCTAATCTTTAATGTCTTTTGGGATAGTTTCCTACGACGTTAAAACTCTCTTCTTCTTGTGTGTGTGTGTGTGTGTGGGTAAACCTAAATAAACCTAAGTCTAATCTAATATACCATAAATCTAAATCTAACGTAAATTATGTTATATTAAAAACAAAGAACTAAACTAACAGGGATTATAAGAACCTTAAAACTGATTTAACACATAATTTTTCACATAACTCGGCAAGAGTTGGCATTCTCATCACTAAAGATGTGAGAGTTAACTTCCGGCGGTGACGCTGCCTCATCTCCATCCATATCTGACGACAGCAATTGGCCCTTTAGACCGTTCTTGCTCTTGTTACTAACTTTGAAGTTGCTGTTGAATGACTAGAGGTTGTCTAGATGGTCATTGTGTCGGGGATGTAGTGACTCTTGCCGCCCTGAAGATCCACCTTCTTCCCTATCTTCTGAAGACATTTCACCAGTACTTTTGGATCGACGTAGCCCACCATGAGTGAAGGCAGCAATACCCTATATTCCATTGAGGGATTTCTTCACCTGCTTCATGCAGGCATCGCAGTCTATGGAGACCTAAATCTAATCTAATATAACGTAAATCTAAATCTAGCGTAAATAAACGTAAATCTAGTTAAAAATAAACCTAAATCTAATTTAATGTAAGTCTACATATAACCTAATCTTTAACGTCTTTTAAGATAGTTTCCTACGACGTTATAACTCTCTTCTTCTTGTGTGTGCGCGTGTGTGGATGTGTGTGCCAATAAAAAGAGATAAATGGTATAACCTTTCTATCACCCATGCCAAGTATGATAGATTGATTATGCCATTTCCCTCTTGAATAATAGGTCTTGAGTTCAACTCCTCGTCGGCTAGATCTTTAGGTCTTTTAATTTTAATTAGTTTCCTACGACGTTAAATTAGTTTCTCTCTCTTTCTCTCTCAATGTGTGTGCGTTTTTTTGGATCGTATGCATGTTTTCTCTCTCTTTTCCTCTCTCAATGTGTGCGTTTTTTGTTTATGCATGTTCTCTCTCGCTTTTCCTCTCTCAATGCGTGCGTTTTTTGTTTATGCATGCTCTCTCTCTCTTTTTCTCTCTCAATGTGTGTGTGCATTCTTTGTTTATGTATGTGTGTGTGCGTTTTTGTTTTTGTTTGTACACTCTCTCTCTCTCTCTCTCAAAAACACTATGTGTGTGTGTATGTGTGTGTGTGAGAGAGAGAGAGAGGGAGAGAGAAAGAGGGGAAGGGAACATGAGAATGAGGAGAGGGAAGGAGCATACCTGGATCTCCTTCCTCTCCTCGTGTGTGTGTGTGTGTGTGTGGAGAAGAAAAAGAGAGAGAGAGAGAGAGAGAGAGAGAGAGAGAGAGAGAGAGTGAGGGAGAGCGTTACCTGCTCCTTGCTTGAGGGCACCGAAAAACTCAGATCTCAGATCTGAGTTTTTGGGCGCGCTCGGTTATTTTTTTAGCCCAGCCGGCGTCGCTATGAGCGTCGCAAATTTCTTTGTAAATTTGCGACGCTCATAGCGACGCTTATAGCGACGCCCGGATTTTTTTTTTTGAGCGTCGATGTGTGAGCGTCGCTAATATTAATAGCCTCTTGTAGTGTACACCATTGTGCTAGCCCCAACAAGAGCTACACGACAATGCCAAGCATTCCTCGTGGAACAGAGAAAATGCACTCGTGCATCTACAAGCTATTTGCGGCTGTAAGTATGTCAAATGATGTTTGTTTTATGCGTGCAAGTAGTCCTTAGAATTGTAGCGACATAAGCTATGCATATGTACTCATAGATTTCAGTTTTGGGCAATTTGAAAATCCGGCATTGTCTTTATATGCGTTTTTGGCAGTTGGGATTAGAGCAAGGATTTTTTTTGTAGAGGCTTTGGGACATGTGTATCCTAGTGAGGGGATGGTGTTCCTTCAGTTTCATACGATTCTAGTATGATTTGATGCGTTTCCTTCTATTTTTGTGTATGTGACTTAGGTGGTGTAGTTGAGTATAGTGACACTCTAGATTGTGGTTTAGTTCGCCTTTTAGAGTGTTGTATGTATAGGATGGTCTCAGGTTGACAAGCTAAAGAGAATTCCTTCGTGTGCCTATTGTGTCATCTGTGTCCTCGATTGACATTATGTTGATCCAGATTCTGCATTTTATGAGTGGTGTGATTTTCTCCCCCAACATTGGTGCCACTACCGAGGATATAAGGACTTAGGTAGATATTCCTACTAACACTCGTGTGATGGCTGCTTGCTTTAGTTTTGACTAAAGAAAGCATTTTTCTTAAGTGGATCCCGAAGAGTTTATTCTGAGATCAAGTGGGTAGGCAGAAAGTGTGTGTCTTGCCGAGGGTCCGTGACTAGATTTAATTAGGATTTATAGATTAGAGTAGTTGTTGGTGGTCGAGTGTGGTTTGTGAGGTGATAAAAGTGTTTGCTAGTCCGTGTGTGGCATTGAAGCATTTTTCTACTCATAGATGCAAAACCCCATATGATTTGTAGGAATAGCTTTAAATGAGTGATTTGATTTTGATGCAGAGCTATTCATCATTGATGTATTTTTTATTTAGGGATTCTTTGCATTTGAAATCACAAAAAAGTATGCTTTTGAAGAAAAAAATTGAATAAACAGCCTTCTGTTGATATTTTTGCATGACTGATTGGTGTTGACCATATAAGAGAGCATGTGCAAGGGTTCTGTGTACAAAAAGTCCAATTCTGTAAACTTGAACATTATACACGGATAATGTCTCAAGGGGCATCTAGAGACGAAATTTGAAAAATCTGACTGTACTAGAGTGACTCACATTCTCATTCTCTGAAGTGCAAAGTGCAAAAGCTCCATCTCCTTCTCCAAGCTTGTGGAAAAATTGAGAACCTACACCAACACTCTTGGCTATGGAATGCAAATCCAACCAAGAGCCATGCCTCAATGCTTTAAGCTTGCCATCTTCTTCATCTTCATTAATATGCTGTTATGCTATGCTAAGCAAGAAGAGTAATGGTAAGTGAGGAACCATTTCTTTCTTCTATGATTGATTATTTTTCGTCTTCCCTACCCTCATTCCCTGCTAGCTCTCTCCACCTTCAAAGGTTTTTGAGGCCTTGGGACTGAGGCCGGGGATGGTTAATACTTTTAAAAAGTTTATGCTATGATCATGATGCATGAAGATTTCCATCTTCATAGCATCATCAAGGTCCCAAGGAACACAAAGATTGTATTGTACCAAGTCTCTCTTGATGGTAGAATCTATAATACAAAAGTATTTTGGAGGGGGGGACCGGCTCCAAGTAAATCTCGTCCTCAATTGTTGTCATGTTCTCTAATACTCTCTCTTGCAAAAGTATTGTTCATGCCAAGTTAATCAAGTATAACAGTTATGTTGCTACCGCTAATTAAGTTCACCCTCTATGTTCTCAAAGTAGTCTCACAAAAATGCTCACTCTAATTCGCGTAATTCCGCTATTCTCAAAGTTTATATGCCATTTCCATTAAATTGCCTATAGGGGAAGGTGAGAGCAATGGAGAAAAGAACATTCAGGATTTGTGCGTCACAACGTGGAGGAGGGAATGGGGGGAAATTGAACCCGGAGATGAGGGCTTACTTTTAAAGAAATGCAAAAGATTGAGACACTCGACATTGAATTATTATCTACCATGACAGATCTAAAGTTCTATCAATAATGGGTTACTTTTTGTGTTTTTTATAACTATTCCTACAATGAATGATATATTTGGATTATTGAAAAAATACTGTAAAAGAGACAAAGTGTGTTTTCCATTATCTATCTTAAAGCGTGGCATTTTTTACAAGGTCCAAATTTGAGTCAAAATTTTTCCTAATGTATGCCTTGTGAAAACACACACCTAACTATAGGATATACATACCTCTTGTATAGTGGAGTAAGCAAGCTCACAATGTAGATAGGCCCAAGGTAGTAGGAAATACTGACACGCAACAAGTGGGCCAGAATATATTTTAGGTTTTTTATTTTTTTACTTTCTTGGAATGAATCGTATCACGTAGCCACTTATGTACAACAAGGAAAGAAGATAAATTTGTTAAAACCGATTTAAGTGTAAAGACAAACACAATGTATAGCCAACCAAGACACCATGTATGTTCTCAAAGACTGAATTATATTGATCACAAGATATGTATACATAGGTGAGACCTAGTTTAGTTCGGGCAAGCTATATTTAGCTCCAACACCCCCACTCAAAACAAGACCTATACATGTGGATGAAAAAACCCTAAGGGAATACAAGGGAAAAATGTGAGTCCCTATATAACTCATATTTAGGAATTATGGGAAAAATGCACAATTTTGGGAAAAAATTTTGTTAACCAATCTCTTGAGTGATGGTTGCAATGTACTAGGTTGCAGTGTTATCAACCATTGGTGTCACATTGTAGAGCTTAGTTTGCAGTGCTGTCAAACATTGGTGTCAACTTCTAGAGAAAATGTTCCATTCTTGTTAATGATTGGGTGTCACAGAAGCTGCATTGTGGTAGGAATGAAGAGTGCATAGAGAACTTGTGGAAACGTTGATGTTTAAATTGGGATCAAAAGGATAGAAAGCACTTAGGAAACCTTGATGCCTCAATTGTAAAGTATACATAGCTTTTGCTGGCTATAGAAGTAAAAGTAGAACTTGAAGAAACTCAAGGGCTTTGGTGGTTAATTGTGGAGGCTACCATGTTCAACACCACTTCTTTGTTGGGAGTTTTGGTTAGTTGTCCTAAAAATTCTAATCTGGAATGTGCTAGTTTTTGATAGAGAAAGCGTTGTTGTTTTATTTTTCACAATGAAATAATAGAGAATTTTTTTATTTTTAAGTCCCAAGGAATGATTTCTCTACAAGCACAAATGGAAAAACTTGATTTTAATCAAGCTTAAATGCTAAAATTTGAGTTAGCTAGAACACTCACTACAACAAGAAACAACCCAAAATTTGGAAGAAAGTTGACGTACAAATTGAGAAGAGGTTGCAGACGTGTATGTAGGAAAGACGGTACTATCTCTCACCATTTTCCATACAATGTTCAAGATCATAAGCTTCTTAAGAGAGGCCACATATTGGTTACTAACCCGCCATCAACAGCTTCACACGTATTTAATTATGTGGTTCTTCCCACATAAAAGCTCATGACGATGTGGTATGCCACAATGTGGAAAATAATATGAGACTTTGTTGAAAGCTTTCTATGAACATCACTAGGACTACAAAAATACGCTCACAAATATAAATGGAATAATCAAAGTTGATGTAAAGCTAAAAAGACTTTTCTAGTACTTTTTGTGAAGATTACACCAACACATCTCAATAGCACCTAGTTAGGTATGTGGTCCCCCCCCCCACAAAAAAGATAATGATGTTGAGGTATATTACAAAACAGGAAGTAACATAAAATTTTGTTCAAAAATTCCCATGAACACCACTAGAAACTTTTCATTTCTCTCACACATTGAAATGGAATGAATCAAAGTTATTGTTGTGCTAAAAAAAACTTTTTTGTGAAGACAAGTCATATCTAGTCTACTTTGAAGCTCAAGGAGCCACCACCATGCAAAATCCAGGCTATAACTTTCTTTTTAACTAAAATACTGCTATACTCGATAATGAGGTCAAACAATAAAAAACCCCAAAATGCAAATTCATGTACAAATTGACAAGGAATGCACGATCTTGGTAGATGCTCATCATTTCTCATCTAGGGCATAACATCAAGAGATTTTGCTTTTCCACATACCTAGCCATGTAAAATTGAAGGGCAAGGGCCAATAGTACTTAGCAAGGTATGTGGTGCCCCCATTGCAAAAGAATGTGATGTTTTGATACGGTTCACACTTTGAGATGTATTCTACTCCACCTTCTCATCGATAGCGAACAAGTGCACAATGCATCTATCAAGACCTAGCCTTGTAGCTTGGTGGTTTGCATGGGATGCCATTGTTATAACATCTTGGGGAAGTGTACTAGGAACTTGTAAATTCTCAGATTAGAGATTGAGACTTCAAAAGCCCCTCACATCTGAAAGATTCCACTTAGTACGTGAGTTTTAGCTCAAACATAAAAAAACACAGACTACAAAAGTAGCAAAATCAAAATTGAAAGAAAGAACAAATTTGCAAGAGACTTTAGACCTCTTGATGTAAGAAAGTGTGACTCATGAGCTTCCACTTGGGAGGCATTGTATCATCTGCAACTCTAGGGCAAGGGCCACATGCACTCTCCCATCAAATCATGTGAAATTGAAGGGCAAGAACTACATGGAAATTCTCTACCCCAAAAACACCTACTTAGGTATGTGGTGCTCCCTTCATAGAAGCTCATGAGGTTGTTTTAGGTCATAGTCTAGGGTGTATGATGAGAATTAGCATAAACCACCTAGGAATTGATAATTCTTTTACAACCAAAAAGAAAAAAAATTCAAATTCATGTTGAGCTAAAAGTTTCTTTTAGCAATTCTCATAGGCAATAGGTTGAACCAACAAGTTCTCATAGGAAACAAGGCTAGAGCTATAATTAGAGCCTTGAGGAACCATCTAGAGCCTACAAAGATGGAGCTCTGATTTGAGCCTTGAGTAATTGCCTCCACTGAACATTCAAATTATTCATTAACTAATTCCATAAAGTTACATAAATGTTAGTTTTAAAATTTCAAACCAGCATTACAAACTCTATCAAGTTTATTGAATTGTTGCTTGATGCCTTCTCGAATTCTCCTTATCTCTTAGGGCTTTGAAACCCATCATCATTGGCTAATAATCATGAAAAAAAATTCTTATGGAGATTTGAATCCCCACACCTTCCACATTCAACTAAATTCTTGTCGTTGTTATACACTACCCGTGCTAAGATTGCCCACTATCAAGGGCATTTACCTAAGTAATACCAAAGCAAAAACACTCTCTCTATGCTCATTTACACTAGGTGTGTTTGATGTGCAAGACACACATCCATGTACACCTCGCCACTTGCTTCTATGCTCTTTTACATCATGTGCAAGTGTCAGGCAAGGGAATGCATGCCCTCTCCCTTCAACATGGCAATCACCTATCCCAACAACACCTACTCAGGTATGTCGTGCCCCCTTTATAGAAGCTCATTAGGTTGCTTTAGGTCATAGTCCAGGATGTATGATGAGAATTAGCATAAACCATCTAGTGATACATAGCTAGGACTTGATAATTCTTTTACAACCAGAAGAAAAACAACTTAAATTCCATGTTGTGCTAAAATTTTCTGTTAGCAATTCTCGTTGGCAACAAGTTGCAAAGTTCTCAATCATCACAAGAAACAAAGCTCGAACTATAGTTCGAGCTCTGGCAAACCACCTTGGGCATACAAGGCTCGAGCTCTAGATCGAGCCTTGAGGATCCACCTAGAGCATGGAGATTCAAACCCCTCACAACTCCCACATTCAACTAAATTCCTTTTTCTGTCGTACACCATGTTAGAGCTCCTCGTTGTCAAGGGCAAGCACCCAAGTACTATTGAAAGAGAGAACACGTTATCTACATTTGTTTACACTTGGTGTGTTTGTTGTGCCCCCCCCCCCCCCCCCCCCCCCCCCCCCCCCCCCCTTCCAACACACAATTGAGCCTTAAAAATGATAGTAGCATGCATACACTTTTGAGAGCTAGTAAATAAAAATCATCGATTGAAAGATGCTTTTGCAAGGACGAGGAGAGGATCAAGGCCGGCTTGCCTCGAGACACACACACACACACACACACACCCATAGAGTTGTGGCATCCCCAACTCTCATCCGTGCGGGTGGGGAGAGAGAGAGAGAACATTTGAGCGCATCATGAGAGAGAACAAGAAACCAATTAGCAACAACAACCAGATTTGCCTTACCAATTATTTTCTTAAAATCATGATTTGTTGCGACATAGAAGTCGATAGGAGTCAGGACTCCATCAAATTTGAAATTGACGTCAGTTTTAAAATTTGAAATTGAAAGGAGAAAGACCTGTCATCTGACATCACATCAGCCATGCACTCTTGCATCTGGTTTACGATACGTTGGAGCTAATCCCCTTGAACTGAAAATGGCCTCTGTTGTAGGTTTCCGCACGAACGTTGAAACCTCATGTCGGCATAAATTGTAACATGAACCGAACATTTCCTTGAGTTGACCGATCCTCTATAAAGAACTTCAGCAGCATGAGCTGTAAGCATGTGTGTCTTGAGCTCACGCCTGTCTACCCGACCGGCCTTATCCGCAATACATATTGCAGCGCCGCTCCAGATGTCGATGCAAAGAAGCTCTACCTCCGCCTGCTTGTGCCCAGCTTCAGTAGCATGAGCTGAAAGCATGTGTGTCTTAAGCTCACACCTGTCTACCCGACCGGCCTTATCAGCAATACATACTGCAGCACCGCTCCAAATGTCGATGATGCAAAGAAGATCTACCTCTGCTTGCTTGTGCCCATCTTCTACAATGACGATAGCTTGCAAGAGTGGGAGGTGTTTCTCAAGTGAGGGTTCACGGCTGTGGGCCAAGCACTTGAGCTATCCCTCATGGATGAGAGACGCAGCTTGAGCCAACTGCCAGAGTGGTTGGTGATTCTGCAGGCGGGTAGGTATGTGCTGGAGTGGCAGAGTGATGGAAGCGCGGGCTGGGCCTGAGCCCCCTGGAGGCCATCCTATGTGTGTTTTGCATGTCCATCTTCATTCAGGTGTTTTTGGGCTGGGCCTGAGCCCCCTGGAGGCCATCCTATGTGTGTTTTGCATGTCCATCTTCATTCAGGTGTTTTTGGACCCACCCGCAGCACACCTCAACTATGTTCGCCCTCTTCTGTTGCACGTCAACGCTCTCCAGTTCACCCTATTTTGTGATAAGTCCCGTGAATTTCACCATGTAATCAATGCCAACTACAACTTGCTTCTTCTACTGTTGTGAGCCTCGCCATCCCCAATTAGAGCCTTGCATTGCCTATTTTGCGAGCCTATCTGTAACTTGTGCAGATCGTGCTGCAAGAGCATATATATTTGCTTCAACTCTTGTTGGGGGTGCACCAAATTCAAGGTATGCTAGTCCAATTGCTGATCATATATCATGGTTAACTGATGGTCCGAGAAAGCATGATGTGGGCACGAATTAAGTTGCTCCTCAATTTCATTCTCTCTCTCTCTCTCTCTCTCTCTCTCTCTCTCTCTCCATGTGTCTCTAGCTTATGAGAGGTCGCTTGGAGCCTTGTAAGATACAATGTCTGCTCCTAGTGTCTCTATCTTACGTGGCTCGAACAAAGATTCTTTAAAAACTCATAAGCTATAATCTCTACTCCCCTAGTGTATGGCTCGTGAGGCTCGAACTTAAGTTTGAGCCTCGTGACCTAGAGATGGAGGTAGAGATAATAGGAGGAATATTTCAAGCTAGAAACCATTTGCAAAAGTCTTTGCCTCATGAAGCTTGAGTATAAGCTTGAGAGCCTTCTGAGACGAAGACTATAGAAAAACTCAGAAGCTTGAAGCCTCATATGATATAATCTATGTTTTGAATGTCTAGCTCATGAGGCTCAAATTTAAGTTCGAGTCTCATGACCTAGAGACTCAATTTTCTAGCTTTGTAAGCTACATATCACTGCAATTTTTAGATGTTTTCTCCCTCCAAGGTGCAAATAAGCTATTGCATGCGTTAATTTTTTTTGAGTTTGTTTTGTTTCCAATGGAAAAGAAAATGAGAAATCATGGTCACCCTGATTTCTCAATGAGAAAAAACCTTACTCTTAAGTGAGAAAAAAGACCTCTTTCACACCCACCAACATTTTGCGTAGAGAACTTGAGTCTCTACGTCATGAGGATTCTTTCTAGCTAGAAACCATTTGCAAAGTTCTTTAGCTAACAAGGCTCCGGCTTAAGCTTGAGAGCCTCTCGTGACAAAGAGACTTAAAAAACTCATAAACTTGAAGCCTCATAAGCTACAATATCTACTCCTAGAGTATCTTGGTCATGAGGCTCGAACTTAAGTTCGAGCCTTGTGACTTAAGAGACTCAATTTTCAAGACTCATGAGGTAGAGATTCGATGATGATTCTTTCTAGCTAGAAACCATTCACAAAATTATCTAAGTTGAGAGGGTCTTGAGACAAAGAGTCTCGAAAAACTCATAAGCTATAATCTCTACTCCCAAAGTGTCTGGCTCATGAGGCTCGAACCTAAATTTGAGCCTCGTGACCTAGGGACTCAATTTTCATGTCTCATGAGCTAGAGATATTAGGAGGATTGTTAGAAGCTGGACACACCCCACGGCATCTAACTACTCGACAGACTGTTATCTTTGTAATTATTCATTCATTGAGGAAAATCCGATCTTTCACCTTGTAAATATTGGGACTTACAAAAGTTTCCGGATTGTATCCCAGTTTTGATAGTTAGATTGAGTAGATGGTTGATTTTGGAACTTTAGGGTTTGAGAAGTTGTAAGGTATATATACCACTTTTTGACCTTAATGAAAAAAACCTTTTGTCATTTAAAAAAAACAAGTTTGAAGTTTGTGAGTAAGCGTACTGTATACGAGAGAGAGAGAGTGTGTGAGCTTCGTCTTGACGCTACGAGTGCTATGGCGGTCCGCATCAAGTGCGGAGAACTGCAGCATATTGCCCCCGACTAGAGCTACGCGCCGATACCAACATTGCGCACGTACGGTCCGGCTTTGTGAGCTCCTTCTACGAGCTTCATCTGTTGTTTGGGTGAGCATACGTTGTCCGATTTTGCATTGCAGCATATCCACGCGTTCACATTGAGTAGAACTACACATTAGGCACTTTAGATTTTGAAAACGAAGACCTGCAGATTTTGGCCAGACATCCTACGTGTTTCTGCACACGGTGTTTTGGGTCGTGATTTTGGTTCATAGACCTTAGGGAGAGCGGTCTATTGGTATTAGTAGGGTCTCCTTCAAGTTCTATGGTGTTTCGAGATTGTTTGATGGGTGTTCGGCTCTAGAAAGCGTTGTAGGAAGTTTCCTCTTTTACACTCTTGAAAGCTGTGACTTAGACAATTGGTAGAGACCTCTGTAGGAATTAGTTAGGAGTCGGTCGAGTGTAGGTTGACACCTTATTCTTACTTCCACGCGCCTGCGGGTCGAGCTTCGTCCTTAGCTGACATTACATGTTAGGTGAGTTCTCACTGTGCTGACATCCATCGGGGCGTATCCGTCCAACATTGGCACCGTTGCCGGGGACGAAAACCTTAGGTAGGTGACCGAAACTAATCCTTGAGGATTGGGATTTTCGGCTTTCCAAGAGTCTCGCTTTATATTTAGATAGGATCAGAGGGTGGAGGACTCTCTAGGTCTTAGAGGGAGTCTAGGAAGCGTGTGTCTGGCCTAGATCCTTCGACTTAGGTAGAGGAGGTAGACTTAGGTAGTTTAGGTAGTAGTCGAGTTCTAGAGTAGGAGTCGGAGTGGTAGAAGTGGTGAGAGGAGAGCTTGAGAGTCCGGAGAGGCCAAAAAGAAACCAAAAACACCATTATCACCATTTCACATGATAGGTAGGAGTAGAGTAAGTAAGACATCATGATTCAGGATCTAGAGCATTTCATGCATGTACACTTGCTTGGTAGAATCATTACAAGTTTGTAAAAGACGCAAAAAGATGAAAAAGTGTGGTTGGAACCTACTTGAATTCTAAAAGTTACTGTGAGTGTTTCTGATAGATCTACAGAGCATCAGGAGCATTCCTGTCAGAAAAAACTTTAATTTTAAGCCAGGAGACATCCTATGCGTAAGATGTCTACATGCTAATCTGGGAGGAATTTTGGGATTTTGAGTTGACCAGTGTGTTCAGGAGGTAGGGTTTTCCATAATTTCAACTTGAAAGTGAAAATTTGGCCATATCTTGATAGGATAAGGCCAGATAGACTGAAATTGCTAGACATCCTACCCAAATAGTTTCAAAACATTAATTTGAGACCAAAACCATAAGATGGCTGCATGGGCATGTCTTGCATGATATATTGAGTGACTGAAAGGGGTTTCACCTCATTTGGGTAAGAAAATTGGGTTCAAAGCGGACTTTAGCACTTTTGACTGAAAAAAGAAAAAACAACTGAAATTTGGGACTTTTGATATCCAAATCAAAATCTAAGCATACCACTGGGTTAGTGACATCAAGGGGAAGCTGTGGGACAAATCTGGGGTCAAACAGGCCAAAAAGACATCCTACGCGTAGGATGTCTTCTGAGTGGTTTGGGACTCCAAACTGAATTCTGAGTATACCCAAGTGATCACAAACTCAAGGGGAGCGTGGGCTTTGAGTTTGAAGCCATTCTGATGAAAAAAGACATCCTACGCGTAGGATGTCTAATGCAAGAAAATGAATCCAGACTTTGACTTTGAGCATAGTAAGGTGTTATATAGCCTAAGGCAAGCCTCCTAGTCAGTTTTCGTCCAATTTGGAGTTGATTAGACTGATCCATTACATCAACTAATAGAAGTCCAAATCAAAAAGTAAAAGCAGTTGTAAGCTCAGCAACAACAAGAGGAAAGAACAGTCCAAAAATCCAGGCAAAACACAGCAGGAGACATCCTACGCGTAGGATGTCTATTGGGGCATACTGCAAGAAAATTTGACCTGGCATAGACAGTGAGATTCCATTTGGCTTAAGGGTTCCATAACTTCTTTCAGAAGTGAATTTGGACCTTGTTTGCCCATTTGACTAAGCAAAGACTGAATTCAGACTTTTTCGCGTAAATTGACCAACATCTGAGGGAAGTACTATTTCAGATTAGCAAACCTAATCGAGAACATCAACAGTGTATAAAATACAGTAGTGGTTGAGATTAACTCTCCAGTTATACCAATCATTACTAAGATAACCTCTAGCAGATAAATGCTTTGATTCAATTGCCAAAATTAAAACGCTTGTGTATAGGTATATTCAACAACAAAGCAAGAAGTTGTGCAGAGACTGACCCATTGCCAGGTGAGTGGTTGAAATTGTGATAAATTGCGTTGATAAGTTTGATGAATTTAAGATCAGGAAGATACATTGTTAGAGACCAGAAAGTGGCTGGTGACCAAGGTAGCTTAGTGTCCACCGAGGAGAGTGTAACTCAGGCAAGGCTAGATCCGCTAGCACTCATTATAGAAGAAGGTAGTGATACTGACACTTCGTCAGATAAATCTTTCTTCATGATGGGTAGTCAACAACCGGGAGGTTTCACCTATGATGGACCTATGCGAGGAGGAAGCACCTCCCAAAATCCTTTGAATGATTCCAGGCTCACGGTGATCTTCTTAGAGGGAACAAACTCGAGAGGAGCCCTAATTTATTCTGACTATCGAGGCCGCAAGTGCATTTGTATCGAAGAGTGGTCAGCTCAAAGATTGGAGATAATCCGAGTGTATGATGATGGAGATAGATTCCGAGACGAAAAGGGGAACCACTATTTAATAGTTAGTAACCTTGAAGATTACAAAAAATATGGAGATAACGTGGCGAAAGGGAAAATGGTTTCAGAAACTCAAGAACCGCCACCAAACATTGATCGGCCCGGAGCTATTTTTATGTATGATAAGAAAACAACTAGGGTTCCAACTTATAACGAGAATGTGGGAATCTACAAGCATGAGAGTTAGGCTATTGTCTCGTACTTTCGCAGCAAAGAACCATATGTAAATGAACTAAGCAAAGACAAGGTTCTTTACTTATTCTCTTATGAAACTGCTACGGGGAAGGGCATAGTTTTTGTTGATCGATACGGGCGAGAATACCAACGTATTCTCCGAGAGGAAGTAGAAAGAGCAACAGGTCGAGGAGCATCAGCATATGCCCCTGAGGAAGTGCCAAGAGCAGCCCACACCCCAAGCAAGTCAACGAATCCTTTTCCTACGAGTATGACACTACCTCACATTCCACCCAACCGCAAGCATTCAACAACCAAGACCAACTAGCAAACCATCCATCATTGCAGGCATGGCTTCGACAGAGTGCAACAATGGAACCAGACCAAAACCGAGATGGTTATCAAGCACGAGGGCTCAGGGATTTGCAAGAACCACCACACTATTCAAGGTACCAAGCAGAGAGTAAGACAAAGACACAAGGGTAGATAGAGCCTGGAGGACCACCCATAGAACAAGTTTGAAGAGAAGCACCACCTCCAGCGAGAACCGTTAGAAATTATGTCTTAGGAGCACCATTGGGAGAGGAACCAGCCTATTACAGAAGGCCTGAGGAGGTGTATCGACTTGGACGGGGCGATCCAATGATGAGATTTGTAGACCATCAAAGAATTAGAGCTTCTCAAGTGCAAAAATGGGTAAACAAGAAATACACAGGAAACAGAGACCCAAGAGATCATGTAGCATCCTTTGTGAGTGTAATTAGAGCCGAAGAGGTGTTACATTTTCCAACCCAATTCACAGGGTTTGGACTAACCCTAGAGGATGATGCTACAACTTGGTTTGACTCTGTGGAGCGTAGAGACTTTGAGTCGATGGAGGAAGTCAAAGGGGAATAGCTCATAATACCGTCTCACAAATCCATAAATTCAAACAGAAAGATGGAGAATCTGTACGAAAGGCAGCCCTAAGACTAAAACGATATGTTAAGTTCTGTCCTGTGGAAGAACTACCAACTCAGTCCAGACTTATGCTGATATTCATCCAAGGACTAAGGAATGCAAATCTCCAGAAAGACTTACATATGAAGAGGAGCACGACATTGAATGAGTTGACCAAGGAGGCTCTGTACCTTGTGGACAATTGTGCAGTCTACAAAGAAGGCGAGTTCAAGGACCTTGATGACGATTCATCTTCACAGCAAAGTGGAAGCAAGTCTTCTAAGATAGCAGTGAATGGAGAAATAGCGTTAAACCAGGAGCAACTCGTAGATGAAGTGCTAAAAAAGATCAATTTGTACGCCAAAACCCAGGCTAAATAGCCCAAGTGGTGTGCTATTGAACAAAAATGGACAAACCATGGGACCGAGGAATGTTATTATAACAAGGGATATGTGAGGGAGAGACCTTATGCTCCCCAAGCTCCAGTAGCTTCCCCTCAAGTTCCACCGATGCCCAGATATCAAGCAGGAAACTTACCAGGACCTTCAGGTGTAGAAAGACCACAACCAGTGTTGGGGCAACAACCACCCCTACCAGGATTACGACCAGGTGGTATCAGATACACACCAACAGTAACTGAATCAGAAGAAAAGGCTTTGGTGCGTATGCATGCTTATTATGAAGATGTCAATGGATATGTGGAAAACCTTGTCTATTATCCACTGGAAGAACCCTCGACACCAGAACCATGGAGCATGATAGGGAATCAAGGACCACCAACTACTGCACAGGCTGCAGGAGAAGGAAGATATAGCTTAGATGAACGAACATTGATGTTCATAGACAATGGAGGCATGGGCGGACAGAGACATTCTTACCAACAAAGAGGGGCTCAAGGAGCACCTCAACAACCCAAGGGACCCTGTTACAAGTGTGGAGGAGACCATTGGCTGAGAGACTGTCCTCATGATGAAATCATTAGAGTCAATGCGTATTGCCTAGAATGTGGAATTACTCACTTGATTCTTGATTGCCCTCAAAACCCGAGCAAAGGAGCAAAAACCACCTTGAACATGTTAGAAACAGTACCTTCCAGTGGAGGATCGAAAAATGAAACAATCATACCTATTCAGGCGGTAACACGAGCCCAAGCCCGAAGAAGGACGAACAAACCCATAGTTGAAGAACCAAAAACCCATGCCCAAAGTTCAGAAACGAAAAATCAGAGAAGCACTTGGAAAGCTAGAAAGGCGCGTAGGAAAGCCAGGAAATAATGAGAGCAAACAGCCCTATCCGAGGAGTTGAAACATACAAAGAACAGATTGGAGTGGTTAGAGAATCTAGCTAGCTTAAGCTCACACACCACAGCAGACATAGCACCCAAGGAAATAGCAGAACCCAAAAGTGCAGGATCAGGAGGATTTGTACTGGCAAACAAGGTAAACGAGCAGTTAGATGCGCTTCTAAAAGCTTATGAAGCTCGACTTAAAAAGAACCAAACCTAGGAGCAAAGGTGGATGACTTATCCAAATATAGAAATAGAAAAACAGAGGTTGGATTTGTGTAAAAAGATGATTGAGACGGCTCAATCATTGATGGAAGAACCGCTGGGTAAATATGCAAATTGTCACGAAGCACCAGCTCCAACCCCTATCCAACCAACATTTGAGAAACATGAGGAAACAAAGGAAAGACTCACTAATGAATATGAGTCCAAAGGAGAGCCTATCATAGTGCCAAATACCACTGATGGGGCAAATGACGGGTTCCAGCCTAAAATATTGCCAGAAATGGGTAAGGAAGGTAACGGTCTAGATGATATGTGGAAGCAAATCCGTGAGGCCAACGAGGCTAATAGGATGAGTAACCCCATGGATAGCACGAGAAAAGAAAAGAATGTGATCTTACCTCCTATTGAAGAATTTGAGGCAAGATCGCAGATGGACCTTGAGATACATTCACAAGGGGGAGACCAAGGATCTATTAGTTCGGGGCACAGCCAACCAGACTCTTTGAGAACTTTACCCTCTTAACTCGGAGAGTACGAAGCTAAGTTGGAAGTGAGAGCAATTCCATCTCAAAAACTTTCTTCTAACAAGGTGATGGATTCGCAAGGATTGATTGAGTTGTTATCCACCCCGATGGCATGCACAATCATGTTAGCAGAACTCCTAAGGTTAAGGCCAAACATGTGGACCACAGTGGGAAAATGCCTAGAAAAATTTGGAGTGAAAGACCCCACCTTGAAGCTACAAGAAGGGATCAGGGAGTTGGACAGGCCTAATCTAAACACTAGGCCAGTACCATTGAATAAGGTTGGAGAATATTGCGAGGGAGAAGACGGAAACACCACGCTACCGGTAGAATTCCAAGGAGTAGTTTTCAAGGCTATTCTTGACAGTGGAGCGGGGGTTTCTATCGCCACCAAAGAAATCTGGAAAAAATGGGGAAAACCAGCTTTGAGGGCTACCAAAATGAAACTGCAATTGGCAGATGGGTTCATGGAAAAGCCTCTAGGACTCTTAGAAAAAGTAATTGTCACTTCGAGTATGAGCATACATTTGCAATAGTCGATTTCGACAAAAAGAATAATTATGAGATCATCTTGGGACGACCATTCATGCGACAACTGAAGATGGTCCAAGATTGGGGTTATGACCACATATTCCTCAGACATGGCGAGACAACAACTAAAATACACCTTAAAGACCATAGTTACAAAGATGTAAACCAAACACCAGTGGAAGAGTTTGATTCAGCTATAGTAGCAGGATCGGAACTACTAGCATGGTTAGGGCAACCAAAAGAGCTATGGATGTGTGGAGCTTCACATTGTGGAAGCTTAAGAAAGGAGGAATGCGTCTTAGAAAGAGCAATTGAGGACAAGGAGTATATTTCGGAACCTTTCCTTGAAGATGCCTTGGAACCTCTAGAATGGAAACACATACTGGCAACATTGGATGTCTATACCATTACCGACAGTCCAACAACAAAATTTTGCGATAAGGAGGGCTATGATGTGCTACCCTATTACATGGTAAGTGTTGTACCAGAAAAACAGACGGCAGAACCTCCGGAACAAGAAGAGTTTTACAAGTCCTCTGAACATTTGGAAGTAAATGATGATGTAGATAATGAGTGTTCAGACACCTCAAGTGAGCATGGGAATGAAGCCGAGAATATCAAGTTTTATGATTTTGCTAATCAACATCCTAGACGCCAAGAACGCCATAGGAGGAAAAGAGCAGGAAACAAAGCGAGAGAGAACCTGATGCCTAGGATAAAAGGTAAAACTCACTATTTGATGCTTGTAAAAGCAGAGGATTGTGTGAAAGATCAAATATCAGGAAAATTCTCAAAAAATCGAAAAGAAAGAACGCGAGAGGAAACAAAACAGGTACAAAAAGCTAAAACCGAAACAAGATCACAAGAATCTGAAAAATCAAAAAGAGAAACAACAAAAGACCAAGAGTGGACCTAAGTGGAGCGTAAACAGAAATACCAAGAACTGAAACAGTCTCTGAGAGAGATATGGACTACTGAAGAAGATAGTGATGGTAAAGGGGAGTCAGAAAAGGGGAACATGAACCTACCATCACACTATCAGAAGTTTACTATCCAGGACAGAAAAATCATCATGACACCACCAATCAGGGAGAGAACCAACCAAGAATCTTACGATGGGCCTGAAAATGCAAAAAAGATAGACCTCGCAGAACTAGGTGAAAAGCCTTAGCCGGTCTATATAGCTAATGATTTAGAGCCTGAGGAGGAAGCACAGCTAACACAACTTCTCAAGAAGTATAAAAATGTGTTCGCTTGGTCCTACAAAGACCTCAAAGGAGTTGATCCATTGATATGCCAACATACAATTCCTTTGAAATCGGATGCAAAACCTAGCAAACAACGTCCTTATACATATAATGACACATTTGCTAAACGAATCGAATAAGAAATTGATAAACTGATGGAAGCGGAATTCATCTATGAGATTGAACATACATATTGGGTGTCGCCTATTGTGGTAGTTCCCAAAAAGAATGGAAAACTGCGAGTGTGTGTAAACCTCAAGAAGGTGAATGCAGCAACCATAAAGGATAATTATCCCTTGCCAATCACAGAACGTGTACTTGAGCGAGTGGCCACGAAACGGGCTTATTCCTTTCTGGATGGGTTTTTAGGATACAACCAACTAGAAATAGCACGGGAAGATCAACACAAAATAGAGTTTGCCACAGAATGGGGGATTTATGCGTATCGAGTTATGCCATTTGGCTTAACTAATGCACCAACCACTTTCCAGAGGTTAATGACTCACGCATTCAAGGAATACCTAAGAATATTCTTAGAAATTTACATGGATGACCTGTGTGTGCACTCTCTTCTGCGAGAGAATCATATGGACCATTTGAAAAAGGTCTTTGAAAAGTGCAGGACATATCGAATCTGCCTTAACCTAGAAAAGTGTGTATTTATGGTTAAGCAAGGAAGAATCTTAGGACACATTGTCTCAAGAAATGGCATAACCACAGACCTAGACAAAGTCAAAGTCATTGTAGACCTGCCCAGCCTACTAATGCGAAATAAGTGCAATCCTTCATGGGGCACTGCGCTTATTATCGAAGGTTCATATATATGTATGTGGTTATTGCACAACCTCTGTATCGTTTGCTAGTCAATTTCGAGTGGACCGAGGAGTGTGAGATTTCATTCCAAAAGATGAAGGAAAACCTTATATCAGCACCTGTATTAAAGGCACCAGATTGGGAAAAGATATTCCATGTGCACATTGATGCTTCAGCATATGCCATTGGAAGTATTCTAGCTCAACCTGGAGACGGAACAATGGATTTTCCGATTTTCTATGTGAGTCGACAGTTAAACAGTGCAGAAAAGAACTACACAACCACCGAGAGGGAAGGGTTACGAATGATTTATGCTGTAAAGAAATTTTGGCATTATTTGCTTGCAAACAAATTTGTGTTCTTCACAGATCATCAAGCTCTTTTGTACCTAGTAAATAAACCTTGCAATACAGGGAGAATCGTACGCTGGTTTATTATATTGCTAGAATTTGACTTCACAGTGATGGTCAAAAAGGATAAAACCCATCTGCGAGCAGATCATCTTTCAAGGATACACAATGGGGAAGCTCCTGTAGGAGTAGATGATGACATACCAGATGCTCATCTTTTCAACATTCAAATGGTACCCAAATGGTCTCAGGAAATTGTTAGCATTCTTTCCTTCGGAAGTGAGTTTGATCATATAGAATGCAGATCCAAACAACAAACAATTCGACAAACAAAAAACTTCTAGTTGATAGCAGGACGGCTGTATCATCTTGGATCGGACCTAATCCTACGATTATGTATAAATCCAGAAGAATTTGAGAGCTACATTGAAGAGGCACATGTCCAGGGTTGTGCATTTCATTGTTCAATAGTGAAAACACACCAGAGACTGAAACAGTTAGGGGTTTATTGGCCAACTATGTATGCGGACACACATTCCTATGTTACCAGCTGTACATTATGTAGTGCCAAACGACCAGTGGACCACGCAACTTTGTTTCAAGTAAACATAGCACCTGCATGGAGTCAATATATCATTGACTTATTAACCACCAGGACGTTCCCCGCGAACATCACAAGAGCACGGGAAAAAGCTGTAGAGCTGGAAGCTCGTGACTTCCAGTTACTTGGGAATCAACTCTATAAGTGGGGGAAGGACAATCAACTTAGAATCTGTGCAAGTGAAAGTGAATACCTGCTGATTCTAGAACATGCACATAGCGGAATAAGTGGAGGCCATTTTTCGGGCAATAAGACGGAAAAAATTGTCTTAACCGCAGGAATTTGGTGGCCTATATTGCACATGGATGCCAAAGAGTTTGTAAAGCGTTGTGATGCATGTCAACGCACAAAGATACCAATAAAAAGAGACGAGATGCCATTACGGCCAATGATGGGGGCAAGAGAATTTGCAAAGTGGGGCATTGATTTTGTGGGACCTATATCACCCCCTGCATATCGCACCCATACCCAATATATCATTGTGGCCACGGACTATCTCACAAAATGGGTCGAAGCCAATGGGTCGAAGCCAAAGCAACACAAAAAGCTGATGCACGCACCATGGCACAATTTTTGTATGAGAATGTTTTTGTACGTTACGGGTTACCAGTAGAAATTGTCAATGACCATGGAACAAATTTTCTCAATAAAGTCATTGAATATCTGTTAGAGGAATTCATGGTCATACATAGGAAATCAGCACCATACCATCCACAAGCCAATGGGAAAGCTGAGGCCACAAATAAAACACTAAGCACGGTTCTCACCAAAATAGTGTCAGAATCAAGAACAGATTGGGATCAGCAGCCACACTCAACACTATGGGCATACAGGGTAGCTTACAAAACATCAATAGGAACAACACCATACAACATGGTGTTTGGCCTAAATTCTATACTACCCATAGAGTTTTTAATCCCAACTCTACGATTAGCAACAAGCTTGGAATGGACAGGGCATGAGCTCTCTTCAAGGATTGATGATCTTGAAAAGCTAGATGAACTCCGCTTACGAGCTGTCGCGTCAATCTATGCTAAAAAGAGAAGACAAAAGGAATTTTTTGACAAGCATGTGCGTACCAAAGAGTTTAAAACAGGTGATTACATACTTGTTTATACCTTAAAACAACATGCCAAGAAACTTAAAAAGTGAGGACTGGGACCATTTGTGATTAGTGATCTATCACAAAGTGGAGCTTTCAAGCTTGCTACATTAGCAGGTGAAGAAATGCCAAATTGGATTAGTGGATGTCGACCGAGGAGGTATCATCTACCACTCACACAATGAATGAAGGAAAAAGAGAGAGTACGGGAGGAAGCTCAAGCTAAGCACAAGAACACATTGCAAAAAGATGGCGTCACAGAAGACGGCGTCTGTGACATCAACAAAAAAGTGGAGCACCATTGCGAATCAATGCCATTCGATTGACTGAGTTGGAGGAGGAAATAGTGGAGCCAATAATTGCGGTCAAAGTGGGCAACAATCAGGTGGGATCAACAGCTTTTCTTGATTCGTGTTCTCAAGCAAATTTGATCTCTTACGGATTATACCAACATCTCATAGTCACAAATCAACTTCATCCTACTCCCCAAGTGCTGGAAAGTAGCACATCACACCCATTGACAACATTGGGATGGACTATATTGCATGTACAACTACATCAATATATTTATCCACACAAATTCTATGTGGTGACAGATGAAAGCACACAACACCCATTGATTCTAGGGTAACCTTGGCAAAAAGCATACCATGTGCAAATAGATTGGAAAGCAAAGGCGGTCAAAATTCAACATGAAAATGAACAACAAGTGATTGCTTTTGCTTAGCGATACCATCATGATCAACTGCAAGCCATGCAATCACTGGCAATAGAGCCAAAAGCACGAATGCCATCAATGAACAACAGGAAACCCGAGACCAAATATCAGGTAAAAGCCAACCATGCTAATTACAGACAGATGAGGTCACCAGCCACAATGCAAAAATCTAGGCCACCAAAACAAGGTAAACAAGTATGGATGCGGAAGGATAGAAATGCAATGGCAGAAAAACAACAATGTAACAAACGGATTCCAACAAAGCAGAAGGTTCAACCCCAAACCAAGGGCATAAAACGAATGTGGATCCCAAAGAAAATGCTTAGCCATAACTCAAATGTCACTCACAGTTGGATACCAAAGCAAAAGCAACTACCTGCAGTACAAGAAACAATGGAAGGCCGACAGCTGCATTTCAAAAAGGAGAACCGACATATGTGGATGCCGATGAAAGACAAACCAGTGGCAAACAAGAAAGAGCCAAACCATCTACAAAAATCGACAGCAACAAAAATACCAATGGAAAGCCATAGCCATAAGGCTCATAGCCATTACATCCCAGCCAATTCTATCTTTAGACACAGCTACGACTCCATCAACAGTGTCGGCAAAGCAATTACTTCTTGCCAAAAAGACAATTAAACACAGAGCAGTAGAGTTACAACTGTTACTTGCAAAGAAAGCAGGAAACCTCAACGGCAAATGCCAATAAGAAATTTTCTTATTCCCTTCTCTGGCACAACATTAATTTTTCCATGCATTAACCGAGTATACATAAAATAGGGCCACATTAATCGGCCAGGCATTAGCACAACTTTTTCAACCTATGCACGGCACATAGTCCGAGGAGAAACCTTGTCGTCCGGGAGGACTCCGGCTAGGAGGGGGGGCGGCATTCTAGAGGCACTCTCAAATGCGGAACCAATGACAGAAACAACAAAAAAGGGCATGATTTTCGACTATTTTAAGGGTTGTTGTTTGATTGCAAAATTTTCTGGAGTAACCCAAGAACATATGCCCTTATACAACATGAATCTAAAGGTATATGGGGCCAAACGCCAAATCAAGCCCCTAGGTGTGTGTATACAAGTAGAAATAGCCATTTTTTGGGCAAAATATTGGTAAAACGGAGAAATTCGACCATAAAAATTGCATGTGAGTGTATATAATGTGTTGCAGTGATGTTTGTAATTTATTATAATTTTTGGAGATTTTTTGGGTTTGATTTGCTATTTTCCTTTTAATTTTGCTAATTTTCGGCAGAAAAACTTCAGAAATACAAAAAACAGGTGAAAACCAGTCGTAATGAAAAACAAAAAATATGGTGATGATCAGTGACTATAGGACAACCTACGGTAGAGTGGGGGTGCAATTATGAGACTAGAGCGGAAAGCGTGTTTTGGCCAGGACCGAAATGCCAAATTTCTGGTAAATAGAGCAAACGGAGTCCAAATCAAGAAATTTTTGAGCCTAAATCACATCTTGCAAGAAGATAGGAGCACATGTCAAGTTTCATGAAAAGTGGTTCGGGGACCTCCATTATAAGAAATTTTCACCCCATTTTTAGCTCATTTTCACTATTGACTTTGTGGAGAGCTTCTGCCACCTAGAGCGGATCGACTTTCTAGCAGCTTCTAGGACGCGCACGACTACCCGACCAGCTCCAGACATGAGAGGTAGGATCACCACCTTGAGCGCATGTTTGTCATTATGTCGCGAAAACTAGCGTAGGGGTCACACACAAAGCGAGCGGTAGAGACCTGCAAGTAGAGACGGCGGCCTTACGGCTAACCCGAAAGCAACAAGACTTCATCAGCAGCTTACCCTTGTCTAGGAGACTAGTCCTGGATAGCCAAAGGCAGTGGGAAACCATCGGGAAAAACCCTAATTCCCAGAAACCCGCAAGAGGCCACAAAATGGGAAATCGGCGAAACGGCGACCAAATGCTACCAAAATTCATGGGTAGAAGCATCTAGACATGCTCGACAAGTCTATATGACCCGCATGACCAAAAAGTTACCCGAAGCGTCACTAAACCTCAGAAACGGCATCAGACACATAAAGCGTCAAAATGTACTTGCGTCAAACCGCAAGTCCGGTCAAACCGCAAGTCCGTTTGCCACCAAACTTCACGAGCGGCTTTCCTAGACCATCAACAACCAAGTCCTATGGTGGAAGACCACCACAAATCATCAGAGGTATGTAAACGCAACCACGGGTGCTTCTAGAGTGACAAATTGCCAAATGGAGCTTCGGTGAAGCCATAGTCGACAAAAACCATACGGCAAGGATCCCCAAGGGATCAGGAAGCTATGGAGACCAACATCGAGAAATTTCATCGCCAAAAAGCACTCCAAAAGTCAGAAAACGGCTCGGAGGCTCTGAAGTCCACACAGGGAGTTATACTCTATCCATTTGACTTTTTTGTTGAAATTAGGCTCAAAAGGGACTTAGGGGGGGGCAAAGGGCAAGCACTGGGAGCACTAGCACTGAAAAAATCACCAATAGACATCCTACGCGTAGGATGTCTCAAGGGCACTTTTTGGCACAAACCTCAACAATTTTTGTCATGCACATGTTCTGAATGACATTTACAAGCCATACACCAAGTTTCATCACATTTGGACCAGATTTGACCTCATATGCATGGAAAAACGCAAAGTTAGGGCATAGAGGCAGCAATGGGCCATTGACCTACCAAATCTTGTCCAAATCTCATGAAACTTGCACAACACACTCACATACACATCAGCAAACAATCTGTGTGGTCAGGGAGAAAAAAGGATGAAATAGACATCCTACGCGTAGGATGTCTAATGGACCTTTTTGGCATGTAAGAGATGTTTTATCATTCCATATCTAATTACCTCATCATCAAGAGCCCATATGACAAGTTTGAAGCCATTCTAATCAATTTTGACCCCCAACACCTTCAAGATACACTTTTTGAGCCCAAAAACACCTCACAAAGCCTTACAAGCATCAAATCCTGTCCAAATTCAAATCCAAGAACAGGGCCATGTTCCATAGGCCAAGGAAAACACCCAGAACAAGTTTCATGCAATTCTGATGAAAAAGACATCCTACGCGTAGGATGTCTCCAGCATAAATTTAGCCTTCTATGCAAGGAATGACATCATGGGACCCAATACCATGGTGCATTGAGCCCATATACCAATTTTCAATCCATGGACATCAATTGCTACCTATGATGGACATTCTACCCAAAATGTGACCTAAAGCCTGAATAAGCCCCAAAAATCCACTTTTTGATATCCAAATTCAAATCCAAGCATATAGCCATGTTCCATGAGCCTTACACTACATGCATGTCAAGTATGAACCAATTCTGATGAAAAAGACATCCTACGCGTAGGATGTCTAAATGGAAATGTTTGGCCAGATTTGCATTGTGAGCACATGCACAGCTTCACAAGTTCCTTTTAAGCTATAATTTCAATTTTCAAGTCATTTGGATAAGTAAAACTTAGTTTCGTAGCTAATATGGAAAAAACGCTAACTTTGGATTACTGAGTGCAACAGGATCTATGGTAGCCTCGAAGTCACCGGCAAAGAAGAAAATAATGACAATCAAAGATTATATGGACGAGGTGGAACCCTTTGTCATTCCAGAAGGAACATTAAAGCCCACCAGCACCTGGATACAAGAGGATCTGTTAGAGTCCAATGACCTAAAGATCTAGCAGAGAGTGTTCAAAGACAATTAAGGCAATGTAATAGAGCTTCCAATGCTGCCAAGAGAGCTCAATGAAATTGTACGAAGCAAAATGGCTGGCTACTTGGAGAAAATTGACCTCCATAACTACTTCGAGGTGATACCAGCAGGGGTGGACATCAAAAGAGTATGGGAGTTTGTAACAAGCATCAAAGAGGATGGAGTGGCTAGGGTGACAGATTTACAAGTCAGACCAGATACAGATATCATAATCATGGAGTGGGATGTAGCCCATGCACTAAACCTCTCCAATCAAGGAGACAGTGTAACAAAAAGAAGGGACGAAGTCAAGGTGTACAAAGAGAAAAAGGCCAATTACACCTTTGAAGACATTGCCAAACCAAAAGTGGCAATTATGTGCCAGTTGTACAACCAGTACTTCCACATGTGCACTAAGAGGCCACAGAAGTACAGGATGCCGCTAGGTGCAATTGCCACGACGTTTACTTGGGCAATGACAAATGGCACACCAAAGATAATCAACTATGCGGCATACATACATGGCAGCTTGGTAAAGATGGGCAACAAAAAGCCAACCTATATAGTGCCAGGAGAACTGATAACCAAGGTGGTTTATGCAGCACTACATGCTAAAGGAAGGTGGTCTGACCCACCATCTCAGAATGATTGGCTAAGGGTAAAAGAAGACAAGGAAGATGAGCCACAAAGAGCACCAAGGGTGGCTACGAGATTGAAGAGACGGTTAGAGCTAGTTCAAGAGGAGAAACCTGAGCAAGTTCAAGAGGAGGAAAGAAGGAGTCTGCTCAAGTGCCGGCCAAAGAAACCAGGTCTCAAAAAGCGGCAAGACTCGAGAGGCTGATGGAGAGTTTTCGAGAAGAAAGAGCCCTCAAGGGTGATTTAAATGAACTCTGGAAGCCATCTCTCGAGTCTATGTCCGGATCATCCAGAAGAGTGCAGAGGGACCGCTTTGAAGATTATATCAAGAATTTTGAGATTCTTGATGCTGCAACGGAAAACATTCCTCATGTCCCTTTCACCGAGGAGGAAGTGGAGCAGATAAGGCAAACATTGCTAGATGAACAAGAAAGCCAAGAAAGGGAAAGAAAAAAGAAATCATACAGGGACTTAAAGGGCAAACCGGCAGATTTACCAGATAGCCCTAAACCCAGTCCACAGCCATCTCCACCGCCCTCACCACCTCCTATCAGCCCTCCACCAGAGGACAAGGAGGCTGAGGACAAACAAGAAGAAAGGCAAGCTGAGGAGCAAGAGCAAAGGCAAGAACGTGAGCCAAAGGAAGAGGCCAAGCCTGAGTCTGAGAAAAAAGGATTAGACGAGGCCTATTATGCATTTTTTGACCTACTAGCTGCAGGCTATACAAAGGAAGAAGCCGCCATAGTGGCATTCCACTTGGCGAGAACAGGGCATAAAGATTAGATGCAAGGCATCCGGCTAGTGAAACTTAAAGAAATTGCTACAGACACTGTAGACCTACACCCGCCCTCCAATGACTGGGATGTGGTGATGATAAAGCTAGCCGGATTGCGAGCACAATCCATGGCTTCAGAGAAAGAAATGATGACTCTCAAAGCCACTAAAGAACATATAAAAAAGGAAGTGGATTCTCTACAGGCACAAAGCCAAAGGAAAAAAGAGAGAGAAGATGACCTGCAGGCCAGCTTGACAACGGCTCTACAAAACTGCCAAGCAAATGAAGCAACAATAAAAAGATTACAAGCAGCTGAAGAAGAGTGTCTGCAGCTCAGCAAGTCATTGCGAGATGCTGAAAAAGAACGAGATAATATGACACTACAGCTAGCAGAAGAAACAAAAGAAGTAGAGGCCATGAGAAATGCCAAGGAAAAGGCAGATATAGAATAAGAAGCAAGCCTGGATGAAGTCCTTGAGCTCAAGGACCAATTAAAAGTCAAAGATCAAACCATCTAGAGGCTGTGAGCATCACCTGCTAGAGTTAGAGCTACGAGCTCGACTCAAATCATTTCTAAGAGTCAAATATATGAAGAGAAAATGCAGGAACTTCAGAAGGAGCTGAATCTCGAGAAAAAGCAAAGGTTAATGATGGCTGAAGGGTCTATCGCAATGCAAACAAGAATGGAGGACAGCCAAAAAGCCCTACAAGAAGAAGTGGAGAGCATAAAGATAAAGCTCGAGGAGGCGGAAAGAGTAAACGCTGAACTTAATGACATCCTCATGAATATGGGCGGAGAAGCTGAAGCGTAAAAGCGGACACTCCTCAAGAAAATTGAGGAGTTGAAAGGCCAACAACAAGCAGAGGAAGAAAGCTCAGGGCCAGCCGCCAATGAGGGCATCGACCTTGAAAATGTTGCAGATCTTGTGTACACACCCATGCAAGAGGAAAGCATAGCAGGATCCTCTCAAGAGCCGCAGGATCTAACACAAGAAGAGGAGGAAAAATTGCATAAGGTAATAGAGGCAGAGCTAAGAGAAAGCACAAAGGAAGCCTTGGAATGGGAGCAGAGGATCTTCAAATCTATGAAAATTCAGAAGATCGACGCCAGCAATCTCAGGCACAAGTGGATTCAACCCTCTCTCCCATATCCATTGCTGTGAAGCAGCAATAATAAACAGGCGAATCAGAGAAGAGCCAACGGTACCTCTCTACAATGCAGACACCTCGAGTCCAGAAGGAGTTAAACTCATAGTGGATTCTCAACCAAAGTGGAGGAAGGCTTGGCTTACCAAGTACCCACAATACCTAATCCACTTGGTAGAGGCACCTAAACATATCAGAGACAACCTCAGCTTCTGTCGTCTACCAAGGGTTAGGACGTGGAAGGCACAAAATTTTTTGCAAAGAAGCCAACCCACTTGGCTGAATTACCCAAAGATGCCGAGCGTGAAGGCAGGTGAGAGAATAAGTGTCCAATACATGGTGAAAATCCTAACGGACGCCATAAAATTGTTCACTGGCTCACCTGAACTTACATGCATTATGATGAGAAAAATCTGCAGAACCATCCTAGTAGTGTTCGAGACCTTCAAGCCGGGCCAGGTGACCGACAGCATATTCTTCTTCCAAGATACATACACACGTGCTTACGATCTGTCAGGTCAGCCTTCCAAGGAGGTGATACATGCGCTATACCAAAGAATCATGTGTCTACCATCCTATCACCTCCAGGCTTTTGAAGAAGCATTCTATACGGGGTTCTTCACCATGAATATAGATATCTTTGGCCCGACAATGCTGAACCTACATGCAAGGTACGAATAACTCCTAAAGCTGCGGGAAACAATAAGATGAAACAGTTGATCAAGGCCATGTCGGGGACGACATGAACAAGGAGGGGGGGGGTGTTAGAAGCTGGACACACCCCACGACATCTAACTACTCGATAGACTATTATCTTTGTAATTATTCATTCATTGAGGAAAACCCGATCTTTCACCTTGTAAATATTGGGACTTACAGAAGTTTCCGGATTGTATCCCAGTTTTGATAGTTAGATTGAGTAGATGGTTGATTTTGGAACTTTAGGGTTTGAGAAGTTGTAAGGTATATATACCACTTTTTGACCTAAATGAAAAAAACCTTTTGTCATTTAAAAAAAACAAGTTTGAAGTCTGTGAGTGAGTGTACTGTGTACGAGAGAGAGAGTGTGAGCTTCGTCTTGACACTACAAGTGCTACGGTGGTCGGAATCGAGTGCGGAGAAGTGCAGCGTGTTGCCCCCGACTAGAGCTACGCGCCGATACCAACATTGTGCGCGTACGGTCCGACTTTGTGAGCTCCGTCTACGAGCTTCATCGGTTGTTTGGGTGAGAATACGATGTCCGATTTTGCATTACAGCATATCCACGCTTTCACATTGAGTAGAACTACACATTAGGCACTTAAGATTTTGGAAACGAAGACCTACCGATTTCGGCCAGACATCTTACGTGTTTCTGCACCGGGTGTTTTGGGTCCTGATTTTGGTTCATAGACCTTAGGGAGAGCGGCCTATTGGTATTAGTAGGGTCTCCTTCAAGTTCTATGGTGTTTCGAGATTGTTTGATGGGTGTTCAGCTCTAGAAAGCGTTGTAGGAAGTTTCCTCTTTTGCACTCTGGAAGGCTGTGACTTAGACAATTGGTAGAGACCTCTGTAGGAATTAGTTAGGAGTTGGTCGAGTGTAGGTTGACACCTTATGCTTGCTTCCACATGCCTACAGGTCGAGCTTCGTCCTTAGTTGACATTACATGTTAGGTGAGTTCTCCCTGTGCTGACGTCCGTCGCGGCGTATCCGTCCAACAAGGATTCTTTCTAGATACAAACCATTTGCAAAATTCTTTACCTCATGAGGCTTGATCATAAGCTTGAGATACTTTTGGGACAAAGACTATAGAAAATATCATAAGCTTGAAGCCTCATAAGCTATAATGTATGCTTTGAACATCTAGCTCATGAGGATCAAACCTAAGTTCGAGCCTCATGACCTAGAGAATAAATTTTCTAATCTCATGAGCTACATATCACTCCAATTTTGAGATGTTTTCTCCCTCCAAGGTGCAAAGCTATTGCATGCGTTGAATTTTTTACAGTTTTTTTTTGTTTCTAACGGAAAAGAAAATGAGCAATCATGGTTGTCGTGACTGCTCAATGAGAAAAAAACATACTCTTGAGTGAGAAAAAATACCTCTTTCACACCCAACAACATTTTGCGTAGAGAATCGAGTCTCTACGTCATGAGGATTCCTTCTAGCTAGAAACCATTTGAAAAGTTCTCTAGATAAGGAGGCTTGAGCTTATGCTTGAGAGCCTCTCGTGACAAAGAGACTTAAAAAACTCATATAATTGAAGTCTCCTAAGCTATAATCTCTACTCCTAGAGTATGTGGGTCATGAAGCTTGAACTTAAGTTCCAGCCTTGTGACTTAAGAGACTCAATTTTCAAGACTCATGAGCTAGAGCTTCTATGATGATTCTTTCTAGCTAGAAACCACTCATAAAAATTATATAGGTTGAGAGTCACCTGAGACAAAGAGTCTTGAAAAACTCATAAGCTATAATCTCTACTCCCAAAGTGTCTGATTTATGAGGCTCGAACTTAAGTTTGAGTCTCGTGACCTAGGGACTCAATTTTCTAGACTCATGAGCTAAGGATTCTAGGAGGATTCTTTTAGCTAGAAACCGTTTGCAAAAGTCTTTACTTCATGAAGCTTTGAGTGTAAGCTTGAGAGGCTTCTGAGACGAAGACTATAGAAAAACTCATAAGCTTGAAGCCTCATAAGCTATAATGTATGCTTTGAACGTCTAGTTCATGAGGCAAAAACGTAAGTTTGAGCCTCATGACCTAGAGACTCAATTTTCTAGCCTAATGAGCTAAATATCACTATAAATTTTAGATGTTTTCTACCTGCAAGGTGCAAATAGTTATTGCATGTGTTGAATTTTTGGAAAAAGAAAATGAGCAATTTGTGTTTTTTTGGTTTCCAATGGAACAGAAAATGAGCAATTTGTGTTTCTCTTCTCGTTTATTTTCCCTTTAGTGTTTTCTTAAGGATTCTTCCTCCCTAGAAACCCCTTTAGTGTTTTCTTAAGGATTCTTCCTCCCTAGAAACCGTTTGCAAAGTTCTCTAGCTAATGAGGCTCGAGCTTAAGCTTGAAAGCCTCTCATGGAAAAGAGACTTGAAAAACTCATAAAGTTGAAGTCTCCTTAACTATAATCTCTACTCCTAGAGTATTCGGGTCATGAGGCTCGAACTTAAGTTTGAGCCTTGCAACTTAAGAGAGTCAATTTTCAAGATTCATGAGCTAGAGATTCTATGATAATTCTTTCTAGCTAGAAACCACTCGCAAAATTCTCTACGTTGAGAGTCTCTTGAGACAAAGAGTCTTGAAAAAATCATAAGGTATAATATCTACTCCCACAGTGTTTGGGTCATTAGGCTCGAACTTAAGTTCAAGGCTCGTGACCTAAAGACCTAATTTTCAAGTCTCATGAGCTAGATATTCTAGAGGATTCTTTCTATCTAGAAACCATTTGCAAAAGTCTTTACTAATGAGGCTTGAACCTAATCTTGAGAGCCTTCTGATAGAGATAAAGATGATTGAAAAACTCATAAGGTTGAAGCCTCATAAGCTACAATCGCTGCTCCTAGAGCCTCTAGCTCACGGGACTCAAACCTCATAAGCTTGAAGACTCATAAGCTAGAGGTCTCAATCTCATAAGCTTGAACCCTCATATGCTAGAAGTACCTGTCTCATAATCTTGAAGCCACATAATGTGAAATACGTGCTCCTAGAGTCTTTAGCTCACGAGGCTCGAACTTAAGCTCGAGCCTCATGACCTAGAGAATCAATTTCCATGTCTCATGATCTAGAGATCCTAGAAATATTCTTTCTAGCTCCAGACCATGCAAAAGTCTCCAAATCATGAGGCTTGAGCTTAAGCATCTCAACATCTTGAGACAAAGACTCTTGAAAAACTTGAAGTATTAAAAGCTAGAATCTCTACTCCTAGAGTCTCTAGCTCATGAGGCTTGAGCTTAACTTAGAGGCCCATAACCTAGAAACTCATAAGCTAGGAGTCTGTAGCTCATAATCTGAAAGACCCATAATCTACAATATCTTCTCTTGGAGTCTCTAGCTCACGAGGCTTGAAATTGTGCTCAATCCTCATGACCTAGAGACTCGATTTTCAAGCCTCACGAACTAGACATTCTAGCAGGACTCTTTCTAACTTGAAGCCAACTGAAAAGTCTCTAGCTCATGAGGCTTGAGCTCAATCTTGTGAGCCTCTTGAGAGACAAAAACTCTCTAAAAAACTCTTTATAGTTGAACATTCAATCTATATCTCTTGGTGTCAAACTTAAGCTCAAGCCCCATGACATGGACACTCAGTTTTCAAGCCTCATAAACACAGTAGTACATCTCTTTCCACGTAGAAACCATTTGCAAGAGTCTCTATCTCACAAGGCATGAATGAGTCTTTACCTCATGAGGCCCAAAGTTATGCTTGATTTGATCCAAGGATTGAAATTCTAAGCATCATGACCATTTTGGTAGGACTCTTCCAAGTTAGAATCCATCCACAAGAGTCCTATCTCACAAGGCTTGAACTAAAAGGCCAGAGACGATTACATAACTTTTCCTAGTTGATCCTCTTTGTGAGTCTCTAATCCACAAGGCTTGAACTTAAGTTTGAGCCTCATGGATTGGAGACTCGGTTTGGAAGCCTAATGATAACGTTAATAGGACTCTTTCTAGCTATAAATTATGTGCAAAAGTATCGATCGTACTAAAATCAAGAGCCTCATGATCTAGAGACTTTTGAAAAAGTCTTTCTAGTTGAAATCCATCTTAGCTCATGAGGCTCTTAACACTAGTTTGGTACCAAAACAGGACATGTGAGTGTCCTTTTTTTACAAATTTAAATTAAAAACTACTTGCATTAGCCAATTTATTTAAGAAAACCTCTTGATATTCTAAAATATGTTAGCTAGAGGGTCTTTTACAAATGTAACCTTGCATTTTAGAATCTACCATGATCAAAAACTATACTCATCAAGTTGACCCTCATAAGACTGCGATTGATGGTTTTAAGAAATTACCTTTATAAGCTCAAGAAAAAATGAAGAGACCTTGTAGAAAATTTTAGGTGTCTTTTCCACAATTTTTCTATAGATAATTTCTATAAATTTATGTCCTATTAAGTGAGCATTATGTTTGAATTAATTTAAGAGTTTTAAAATGAATTTCTAGGTGCTATATATCTACAAAGCTGCCATATGAAATGTTTTACTAGCTATATTGCAAGACCATGCATGAATATTAGGTTTGAAACCGTTAGAGCCTAAATCTCTATAGAGTTTTCCTTTGGTTGTTATCCTTCCACTTTAGTTTGATCAAAGTCTTGCAAAGTACCTTGACACATGCTTTGTATAACCATATGGCTCGAACTAAGTCCCATAGATTAAAAAACTCTAACTATTTAGATTGTTTTGCTTCTAGGCTATTTACTAGACGAGCCTTTCAATTGTGTAGACATCTATAATATCATTAAACTTTGTCTTAAGCACAAGATCTTCTACCTATAATCAACATAGTAAAACTGATTGCAAGGGCTTATTTGTTGATTATCTTTTACCAACCTTGTGAGCTATATGTTACTCTCATGAGAAGGATAGCCCATATCTAAAACCTTATAACTTTTATTATCATAAAACATGGCCATAGTAGTTTGGTAGATTGAGAATGTGAAGGATTTAAATTTTGAATTAAATAATAGGACCAAAATAAGTCCAATTGGTATTTTATTTTTAGGCTATAGTTCTTAGATTATGGTACATGTTTAAATGAATCTAATGATTTTTTTCTCATGTGATGTTTGGGGTTTTCCTTATAGATTGAGAATATCTTATAGATAGATTCTAATTTTTTGAAGATAAGCCACATGAATAGCACAAAAGATAAGGTTCATTGCTAATTTTGTAAGAAGATGTACATGCCTTCAAGTGCCCCATCATCATGACCATAGGATACATTAAGTAGCTTCATTTCTAGCTTTACCGAGATCCTCTTTAAAGCTATTTGATTAAAGCAAGCCTTGATAATGTGGATTATACAAAGATACCAAGAAAAATACATAAATTTGTATGCCCTAATTTGAAGTCTTCCTAGGAGAATTCACGTCTTTTTTATAAAAGGTAGCTTAAACGAAAAACACGTTGTTTTAAAGGAATAAACCTCAGGTATCCAGTTCATGTTGTGCCGTATTATCACACATATTTTTTGTATTTCTATCAGGTCCTTAAGCCTCTACCCTTTTCTCAAGTCCCAAACTTAAGTTTTATGATCAACAGTTTCATTAGTGGTTTGTTAAAGAAAAGTGGTATTTTCTAGCCTAGCTCTAAAGACTTAGTGTTTTCTTCTTGAAGCTATGGAGACTCTCCAATGTAAGTTTAAGCCTCTCCCATCTCGTGCAAAACCTTTTAGGTCAAAGATGGGGTACTTCTTGCATTGGACTATTGATCAGAATTTATCGAGCCTCCACTATACCATATTAATGTGCCTTAGCTAAAAGTTAAAATACTTGTGTTTCTAGCCATGGTGAGGCTCAAAAATCTATTTTTCTAGATTCCAAGATTGGTATTATGGCTTCATATTAGTCTGATATATGACTATATGGTAAAGTTAATCAATGCTTTACATGATGGGTGGACAAGATTGATATATTATGCTATTTGAAGATAAAGTTGTCATGTCTCCTCCAAAATTTTAGTATCTCTTTTTGAAGGGAATCAATTTTTTCATCCTCTTATTAAAGGTTTTCTTCTAGTAGCCTTAGACTACTCCTTAGAGTGATTGGTTTGAAGGGAGATGTTTTGAGTAGCCATAAATACCAACACTTGGACGGAGAATTTTTGTAATCAAAACACGTGAAGCATGCTAAACTAATTTTTTCTCAAGGACTCCAGAGTGGAGTTGGAGTACAGAAGGTGTTATTTTGAAATTGACAAAGCAAGGAAGTAAAAAAAAAAGGACTTATGATTAGGGCTCCTTAGCGAGAGATGTGCCAAAAAAGATGAATTGTCTAAATATTGGGTTTTCCATTTTAGAATATAAAGTTGTGGGTGTTGTATTCCTTATTTCTCTGTGTGGATAGAAAAATACAAATCTCATTACATCTAGATTGGTGTATAATCCTACTTCTCAAATGTAAACTACATGATGAATCTTAGTAACCATATAATTTATGGTTAAATTTGATGATACTAAGTCATGATGATTTTGGAATGTCTAGTTAGTATTCAGAAGATTGATACAAATTAGTGGCTACATCATGAAATTGGATCCTATAATACATATTAATATCTCCCAAAATCAAGAATTCATACACTAATCCCATCAAGAGAGAACTCTAGCATTGGTACTCATCTTAAACCTGTAATGGAATTGGCCTCTTTAACTTGAGAGTAGCGGAAATTAATGAGAGTACTTTTGAGAAATGACTGTGTGAGCATAGCAGGAGAACATAATTGAAGATAGAAACATAATCATAGAAATTATTAACTTGTCAAGAACAATACTTCTACAAGAGAGAGAATTTAGAGAACATGACAACAGTTGAGGACCGGATTTATGTGGAGCCAGTCACCCCTCCAATAGGCATTTGTATTATGATTTCTCCCATTAAGAGAGACTTGTTAAAATACAATCTTTGTGTTCCTTGTAACCTAGGTGATGCAATGAAAGTGGAAAGCTTCATGCATCACAAGCATAGCATAAACTTGAAGAAAGATTTAACTATCCCAAGACCTCAAACACCTTCGAAGGTGGAGAGAGCTAGCAGGGAATGAGGGTAGGGAAGAGGAAGAAGAAATATTTCATAGGAGAAAGACTTAGCTCCTCACTTATCATAACTCTTGTTGCTAGAATACACAATACCATAGTAATGAAGAAGAAGGAGATGGCAAGCTTAAGCATTGAAGCATGGCTCTTGGTTGGATTTGCACTCCATAGCCAAGAGTGTTGGTGTAGGCTCTCAACTTCTACTTGCTTACAGAAGGAGAGGGATCTCTTGCACTTTGCATAGCACACCATGAGAGTGTTTGTGAGTGTGTGTGGGTGAGTGTACCCCCTAAAAAACTCCCTAGATTTCTTGGGTCGACCCCCCCTTGTAGCTCATGGTTGAAGCTCATTGGACCCCTCCAGGCCTAGCGAGCCACAAGAGCAGCAAGGGTAGCCTTGAGACAAGTGTCCCCCTTTACCCTTTGAGAGAGAGGACTTGATAAATCCAAAATAAATTAATTATATATCCTAAATTATCATTGTACCCCTTGGGTGACAAACCAATAGGCTTTAGGCACACCAAGAGGACAACATGAGGAGGAACTTGACAAGTGTCCCTTTTGCTTTCTTTGTACCATGCATGGCTTGTGTGAGTGTGTGGGTTTTCTCTCTTATCCCCCTTCATGTAGGGCTCGCCCACTCCTTGTAGGGATTGAATATTTGACTGTTTGACACCTTAAGCCCCTCATGCATAGGCTCAGTTCCCACCACAAGCTTGGCCCTTAAGCACTTTAAGCTTGGGTTGGGTTCTCACCTGAAGTGCAATCCTAGCATCTCAAGCATGTCAAGCACCTCAAGCATCTCAATCATCAAGCATCTCAATCATCAAGCACCTCAAGCATATCAAGCACCTCAAGCACCTCAACCATCAAGCATGACAAGCAGGACTAGCACCTCAAGCTGGGTCGGGTTCTTGCCTCAAGCTCAGCCCTAGCTTACCTAAGGTCAAAGGACTTTCAAACAAGTTATTGGAGGTCTTCAATGAAGCTAACTCTAAAGCCTTGCTCTTTGATATACCATCTCTCATTTGGACCCCTTCACCATTGGCCCCATTCTGAGATATATCTATAAGCACATGTCTATATCTTAACACTTGTTCTCGTTTATTCTCCCACATTAAGTGATCAGTTTAATATGAGAAAATCATTTGGATTAATTAGATATTAGATATTAGATTTTATGACAACATATATATTGAAGATAAACCAAAGGTACTATCTTCATGAAAATGTCTCATGAAATCATCCTTCATATATATGTTATTTAGTTTCAAATACAAGCATGCTTATGGCATTCATAAGAGAGAGTTTCTATCATAAAATCTAATATCTAACCAACCCAAATGATTTTCTCATATTAAATTGATCACTTAATGTGGGAGAATAAATGGGAACAAGTGTTAAGATATAGATATGTGCTTATAGATCTATCTCAACACGGGGCAATAGTAAAGGGGCCCAAATGGGAGATGGTCTATCAAGAGCAAGACTAACCAATGGAGCATAAGACCTTAGGGTTAGCTTCATTGAAAACCTCCAATAATGTGTGTAAAAATCCTTTGACCTTAGGTAAGCTAGGGCTGAGCTTGAGGTGGGAACCCGACCCAAGCTTGAGGTGCTTGTCGTGCTTGAGGTGCTTGTCCTGCTTGAGGTGCTTGTCATGCATGAGGTGCTTTTCATGCTTGAGGTGCTTGATTAAGATGCTTGATGTGCTTGACTGGCTCCATGCTTGAGGTGCTTGACTTGGTACATGATTAAGGTGCTTGAGGTGCCTTGAGAAGCTTGCCTGAGATGCTTGTGGGAACACCCCCTACTTCACGTGCTTAGTCATGCTTGATGACTAAGGGGCTTGCTCATCCAAAGTCAAAAATATCCCTACAAGGAGGGGGCGAGCCTACAAGGGGGGGGGGGGGGGGGATGAGAGAGAACACACACACACACACACACACACACACACACACACACACACACACACACACACACAAGGGAAGCCCCAGCTTGAAGAGGCAGCAAGGACACTTGTCAAGTTCCTCCCCATGTTGCCCTCATGGTGTGCCTGAAGCCTATTGGTTGGCCACCCAAGGGGTCCAATGATAATTTAGGATATTTAATTAATTGATTTTTCATTTATCAAGTTCTCTCTCTCAAAGGGGAAAGCGGGACACTTGTCCCAAGGCTACCCATGTTGCTTGTAATGGCTCCTGCTTGTGATTGGCTAGGCCTGGAGGGGTCCAATGAGCCTCAAGCATGAGCTACAAGGGGGGGTCGACCCAAGCAAGCTAGGGGGGTGCTTAGGGGGTATACTCACCCACACACACTCACAAACACTCTCATTGTGTACTATGCAAAGTGCAAGAACTCCCTCTCCTTCTCCAAGCAAGTAGAGGTTGAGAGCCTACACCAACACTCTTGGCTATGGAGTGCAAATCCATCCAAGAGCCATGCTTCAATGCTTGAGCTTGCCATCTATTTATTCTTCATTACTATGCTATTATGTATGCTAGCACAAGAGTTATGATAAGTGAGGAACTAGCTCTTTCTCGTAGGAAATGTTTCTTCTTCCTCTTCCCTACCCTCATTCCCTGCTAGCTCTCTCCACCTTCGAAGGTGTTTGAGGTCTTGGGATTGAGGATTGGTATAGTTAAAGCTTTCTTCAAGTTTAGGTTATGCTATGATGGTGATGCATGAAGCTTTCCATCTTCATTGCTTCACCTAGGTCACAAGGAACACAAAGAATGTATTGTAACAAGTCTCTCTTTATGGGAGAAATCATAATACAAATGCCTATTGGAGGGGGGACCGGCTCCACATAAATCCGGTCCTCAACTGTTGTCATGTTCTCTAAATTCTCTCTCTTGCAAAAGTATTGTCCATGCCAAGTTAACTAATTGCTATACTTATGTTGCTATCTTCAACTATGTCTACCCGCTATGCTCACAAAATCATTTCTTGAAAGTACTCTCATTAAATTCCACTACTCTCAAATTGAATAGGCAAATTCCATTACAGTTCCCAACTTTTTGAGATGCCCTCCACAACCTAGGGCATGACAAATAGTATTATTTTTTGCACTTTGGATCCATATCGCTCTTCCCTTAGATTTTTCTCAATTGTGATGCTTTTATATTTCTCAACTACTATTTAAGATATTCAACACAGTCAAAGGGTACAAAACCCATGAAAATACTCTCATGGAAGTAGCCTAATTTACATATTATTCAATTGGAATAACAAGGGTACCACCTCCATGAAAATATATCGTGGATATATCCTTTGTATATGTGTTATTTAGTTTAAAAAGCAAGCATGTTTGTGCTCTTCGTAAGAGAGAATTTACACCTTTTTTATTAAAGAGATACCCTCCACAACCTAGGATGAACGAATAGTGGATTTTTGGAGTTTGGATCCATATCTCTCTTCCCTTTGATTCTGTTCAATATAATAGTGATGCTTTTATATTTTTCAAGGTATCCAACAGAGTCAAAGTGTACCAAACCCATGCAACCACTGTCATGAAAGTAGCTACATATACAAGACATGTCCATAATATTCAGTTGGAATAGCAATCATGTTCATGCTCTCAATAAGAGAGAATTCCTACCCTTGTGATAAAAGAGATGTCCTCCACCCTCGTGTAACGTAGAATATGGAGAAGCATACTTGATTTTTCAAAAAATATGGAATCAATCAATTAGAGCTAGAAAAATTTGTGAGAGGAACAATAATTTCACTTTCTTAGGGGAACAATAATTACATGTCTATTTGGATTAATATATGCAAATACAAGCAAGAATATACTTGCAACGCTTGAGTAAATGACGCCAGAGAAATAGAGTATACACAAGAGGAAACAAAATGTTAAAGGATACATTTATATTGGGTAAACCTTGATCAATATAATTACCAAGCTCATGTTTATCTTGTTGTAATATAAATTATGTACATAAATGATTTTTTAGTGAGGGCTTTCAAAAAGGTCCTTTTTTTTCTTATTTGTTATCCTAGTGTTTCTTAACACTGTAATCCTTGATGATGATTTTGACTCTAGTATCCTTTGTTTAAAATGTTTGGAATTTGTAGGAATTATATTTTTTAAATTAGATCAAGTTTGTTGGAAGAGCTATTCGATCATCAAGAAGTAGCTCTTCCATATCAGCAATGTAAAAGCATGCTTCCAAAAGTATCATTGTATATACACAATAACAACAATAGATCTATGTGTTGAGCCTATGTCTATACATGCTAAGTCTAACTTTATGATATTCGGCTCTAGTCACTACTAAGGATTTTCAAGTGAGTGGCACGTGAGGCTCACGATTGTATTCTATCTCCAAGTTAATGTCTTATGTAGGACATAAAATTAAGGATTGAACATAAGCTTGAGACTCCCATCCATGTGATAGTGTCTTATTTCTATATAGCATCAAAATAGGGCTTGAATATGTAATGTGCATCTCAAAATAGGTATAAGACTCATGCTCATTTTCTATTTAATGCAAGGCACATGAGGCATCCTAGGAAACACCACCAACAAGTGAATAAAAACAAAATTAAGACTCACATACACATGCTAGTGACTCATTTTCAAATGACACAATAAAAGCTAGCATGTGTGCCTTGAACTAAGTTTGAGCCTCATGCCCAATTTCTAGTTTAGGTGAGGCACTTGAGGTACTTAGGCTCAGTCCTCATCTTAGTATCCTACATAGCAACAACAAGTTTAAAAGTCTTAATTACGTTTGAGCCCCACATCCTTGTGCTAGTACTTTGAACTAAGTTTGAACATGTCCACTTGATAGTTAAGTGAGGCATGTGAAAATCAAAGTTAACTTCCATCCTCTCCTTAACATACCACAGAGCAGCAAAAGTAAGGCTCAAACTTAAGTTTGAGCGTCCTATTCATGTGCTAGTGCCTTAATTCCATATGGCATAAAGAGTCTCCCCAAAACAATCATAAAGCCAAAGTTTGAAAAAAATACGCTAATTTTAAGTGTCATCCCCAAAAATGGGACTTGAATAATTCCTAAATATGTCTTATATTCTAATATATACAATAATCACTAAGGAGAGATGTAGTGTATGTGTGAAGTGAATACAAACACACAAACACACACACACACACACACACACACAAAATTCAAATAAGAGGGTGACAGTGTGAATGTGCATGTGCCTATTAGATTACAAAATTATATATACAATGATAGTTCAGGATAAGAATCATTGTCTCCAAAGTGTGGGGTTGAGGCAACCCCAAAATCCAAACGTAGGAGAGTAAATCATGAATCATTAATTCCTTTGGTGAAGATATATGCACCATGTGACCACTAGCACAATGTTCATCAATCATGATTGTGTTTTTCTTTACTCCATAGCATACATAATGATAATACACTATAATATGTATTGGCTTGTTGTGATGGATGCAATATTTAGCAAAACTAATGCCACTTTTATCATCACATCAAAGTTATGAAGTCAACAATGGAGATTGACCAACATCCACAAGAATTTTTCATAGCCATAATAACTCTTGAGATACTAACTAGAGTGCTTCATTAGCTGCATTCGTATCAAAATAAGAATAAGTAAAATATCAAAAACTATATATGCCATTTTAGCACTTCTCAAATGAAAAAAGAATCGTTTATTTGATGTTATTAGTTTGCCTAAGATATTTATTAAATGGGAGAAGAGACTTAAAAATGAAGGAGGGAGAGGGGGAGAGAGAGAGAGAGAGAGAGAGAGAGAGAGAGAGTGTTCATCAAACGGTGTTTGATTTTTTTTATCCAAGAGGAAATGAAGCACGGAGAGAGATTTCATCAAAGCATGTTAGATATTTTTACCTGAGACTGTTTGGGATACCGATTGTCGTGGTTCATAGGTGTTCTTTGCAAAAATGGGATATAATTGTAATGCTTCAAAGTGGTACCTCGCAGAAAACCACAAGGAGGGTTAGAATTTTGTCAAGTTCAACGTTCCTGACCATACAAGATGTCAATGTTATTAATTGTTATTGTTTTATTTTCATGTTCCAAAAAAAAGACATGAAAGTCTCCTTACATGGGGGAGTTTGCACGATCCTCCCCAATTTTTATAATACAAGGGAATGTGCCATCCCCACGACAGCGTGCAATTTTTAGTGCTTTCATGAACTGCATTATCAGTGTCAAAATTCAAAAAATGATAATGCTTACTCACCACGGGATTGAATGTCTCTTGTTCGCTTTGCATCTATTAAAAACAAATCAGAGCTCTCTGGCCCTGCCCCCGTGGGAAAAATCTTACAATCCCAGGGGATTCACTCTATATACAAAATGGGACACCACCTGCGAGTGGACAACTTTGATAAAATCCCTATTTACGACTGATATTAGGGAATATGACCCCCCTTTATAAGCTTATATGATAATCAATGAAGAAAACTATCATACCCCTATCTAACATATAAAATTTAGGTCTCACATGATCTAACTGACTAAAGCTAGTCAAAGAGTGTGTAGCATAGTGACTTGCAATGTACTAAGGAACCAATTCTGTTAATAACTAGATGTACCCTCAATGTGTCTTAGTTTGACTTTCAAATTATGTGTCCAATCAACCTGCACTCTGGCTACTTGTCCAATTTTGACCCATCCAAAGTTGGTATAAATCAACCCTTGACGTGCTCCAAATCAGCCCTTATCAACTATGACCAGCTTGATGAAAAATTTAATGTGTGACCTGATGAAAAACTTCCACAAAATTCATCCAAGTTCTAGTGCACACCGGCAACCAACCGTTACAAGTAATCAACCCGGGTCAGTACCCCTCCCCCCCCCCCCCCAATAAATATGGTACCCCCCCCTCCCTTATCTTTTAAGCTTGGGAGATAAACTATTGGGGGCCTTCCCCTAACTTATACGCTTATGTAACTTGTAGAAAAACACTCCTCCCCTTCACAAGAAGCATGATAATTTTTTACAATAGCCTGTGACTAGTAATCTCATCATTAATTCTCTCACCCATGTAAACGTCTTTCATAATATTGCACACCTTCAATGTGCAAGTGTAAGTGCTTTTGTGAGCCTCCTTGATGTGTTTCAACAGTATTGCTTCTTCCCTAAAGTTGTTAGTGGATTTGTTTCTTTTCTATAGGCATTTTAAGGGCACCACATTTGCCATACATATAAAGAAAATCCCTGTTAAGAACAACCTGTTTCTAAATAGCTTGTGACTGACTAGCACTCTCATCATAAATTCTCTCACCCATGTCAGCATATTACAAAGTCTTTCAAGATGCTAGCATAGGTTCTTGCGTCCGTAGATGATTGCATTGGAGAAAGGCCTTTTGCTTGCATATGCTTAGAATATCCTTGAAGAGCTTCCTTGAAAATATCCTGCATCGATTCGAAGTGATTCCCATCTTGTGGTTTTTCTCTGAAGGTACCAAGAAAGAAGAAAGGAAGTCGATCTCCTGTTTTCGCTGAAAGGCTGTAATTTTGACGATTTCTCAGTTTGCGATGAGAAAGACATCAGAGGGACAAAATTGTAGTTTAAACCAGGAATAGCTCAATAACTGCACGTCTTGACAAGATGACTGATGAAGGTCATAAAAAACCGAGCAAGCACTTGCCGTTGGATGGTCGATGCCACATGGATGAAGGATTGTTTCTTTGCATCCCTTGGAAACAGCCTAGGGCTTTTTGGCCCTGCTCTTTGGGTGCACATCTCACATTAGCGCATTCCAAGAGATGACATTCCAGATAGGAAGCTCCTCAGTCACATTTCATGCTTTCTCAAGCATACCACATTTGACATACATATCGACCAAGACAATACTGCCAAGCATGACATCTTTCTTCAATAGCCTCCGACTCACAATATACTTCTAAGTTTTTGTTCCCATATGAGCATCTTGTGTAGAGACACATGCCTTTAAGGTACGTGCAAAGGTAATTTCATATGGAAAGAGACCCTCGCTTTGCATACTTATCGGCCAAGACAGCGCCGAGCACGACATTTTTTCTCCACAGCCTTTGAATAACAATACAAATGTGAATTTTGTGCCCATATCAGCATCTTGCTTAGACCTACATGCCTCCAAGATGCAGGCATAGGTGATTTCATCTGTAGAGAGGCGCTCACTTTGCATCTGCTAAAAACAAACTACAACTTTTTTCCCCTGCCCACGTGGGACAAATCTTGCAATTAGTGCATTCCAACAGTGCACACCCCAGATAGGAATCTCCTCGAGCACTTACGCAAATCCACATGCCTTTAAGATGTAAGCGTAGCATTCAAGACAAATGTATATGTGACTGAATTTTGAGAGATATACTTGCTTTTGCATCCGCTAAAAATAGCCTAGAGATTTTTGGTGCTGCTCTTGTTGCATACATCCCACAGTTAGTGCATTCCAAGAGGTGTCATTCCTGACAGGAATCTCCTCAAGCACTTTTGTGCTTTCTCAAGCGCACCACATTAAGCATACATAACGACCAAGACACTGCCAAGCATAAAACCTTCCTGTGCCCTTGTCAGGCATATCCTACAATCAGTGTGTTCCAAAAGACGACATCCCACACCATGTGTGGTATACATATCAACCAAGGCATTGCCAGCATGGAAATTGTTGGCAAAAACCCCTGACTAACAATATCATAGTGATCTTTTAGGCCAATATCAACATCTTGATGCACGATTATGTGATTGCACTTGGAGAGATACCCTCACTTTGCATCCCCACTGAAAGCAGCCAAGAGCTTTCTAGCCCTGCTCTTGTTGCGTGTATCCTACACTGAATGCATTCCAAGAGACAACATTCCGGATAGAAATATTCTTAGACACTTTTTTGTGCTTTCTCAAGCACATTACATTTAGCATGCAATGTTCATCAAGGCAACACCAACCATGACATCTTTTTTCAACAGCCTCACTAGCATCCATGACCTTTGATGTTGAAGCCTCGATGGCCATGTTCTCATCTGCTATCCTACAGCCTTGAGCATACCTTACCAGGAAGATTTGCAAGGATACATACATATCGACAAAGATAGTGCCAAGCATGACATATCAGCATCTAAAGTGCACCACACTTTTAGCATACATATCACCCAAGGCAATGCCAAGCACGATATCTTTTTTCAACAGCCTCACTAGCATCCATGACCTTTGGTGTTGAAGCCTACAGGCGACATTCTAAGTAGGAAGCTCCTCAAGCACTTTTTTTGCTTTCTAAAGCGCACCACATTTGGCATACATATCGACCAAGACACTGCAAAGCTCGACATCTTTCTCAAGCGCACATTTGGCATACATATCAACAAAGACAATGCCTAGCACGAAATCTTTTTCAACAAACTCTAACAAACAATATAATTGTGATTTTTTGTGTCGATATCAGCATCTTGCGCCACATGCCTTCAAGATGCATGCGTAGCTGATTGCATCTACTAAAACAATGTGGGGCAAATCTTGCAATCAATGCATTCCAAGAGTCCACATTCTAGATAGGAAGCTGAAAATAGACTAGAGCTCTCTAGCCATGATTCTGTAGTGAATATCCCACGACCAATGCATTCAAAGCATTTGCATCTGCTGAAAATAGCCGAGAGCTTTATGGATCTACTCTTGTTAGGCACATCCCACATTCAATGCATTTCAAGCGGTGACATTTCAGACAGGAAGCTCCTCAAGCATTTTTTGTGCTTTCTCAAGTGCACCACAACACAAAATATTTCTAGCCCTGCTTTTCTGGTGCGTAGAGCCACATGCCTTCAAGATGCATGTGTAGGTGATTGCATCTACTGAGAACAATCTAGAGCATCCCGAAATCACTACATTCCAAGAGTGCACACTCCGGACTCTGGCGCTACTATTGTTGTGCACATCCCCAATTAGTGCACTTGGAGAGGTGACATTCTAGACAAGAAGCTCCTCAAGAACTTTTTGTGCTTTTTGAAGTGCACCACATTTGGCATACATATCAACTAAGACAATGCCAAGCACGACATCTTCCTCAAGCGCACAAAATTTGATATACATATCAACCAACATAGTGCCAAGCATGACAACTTTTTCCAACAGATTCTGACAAACAACATGATTGATTTTTGTGTCCATATCAGCATAACATCTTTTTGTTTCCATATCAGCATCTTGTGCCACATGCCTTCAAGATGCATGCATAGGTGATTTCATAGGATCTCTCATGAATACACCCCATTTGGCAACTGCACCCAATGCGACAGGTATGTCGACCAAAGCAATTCCAAGCACAGAGTCTTTTTCCAAATTGTCGTGGGCTATCTCATGAATTGCCTTTGAGAGAGAGAGAGAGAGAGAGAGAGAGAGAGAGAGAGAGAGAGAGAGAGAGAGACAGAGAGAGAGAGAGAGAGAGAGAGAGAGAGAGAGAGAGAGAGAGAGAGAGAGAGAGAGATGACATCTTGGACGAGAAGCACGTCACTCTACAACGGGACTCCAATCTGCACCACCAAAGGGCATGAGAACCAACTAGATGGGCAAACAAAACAAATGCGTGCATGGATTCTTTCTGCCTAGCGTGGTTGGTGTTGTTCAGCCCCCGAGGCACACTGTGTGCAAAAAAAATTGGAGGGCTGAGGTTTGCAAGAGCGTGGGCAAGAGGTTGATCGGAGTCTGCACGAGGGCAATGTTATTCGTCCACTGCTGGGAGAGAGGGGTCTAACACGTGGGTTATTGAGAGGCCAGGGATTTGAAATTGGCTCCTACGCTAACAAAGTAAAGATTCCGCTACATATTCAGCCTATATGGTAAAACCTACTACACATCCTTGCTTCTTATTGATCTAGGAAAAAAAACAGCCATTAATAAAGAAATAATTTTACATGTCGATCACATAAATAAGTGAGAGCTTTCCAGATCGGCATCTGTGATCCCAAAAGGTTATGTGAACTCATAGCATTGGAGTTTTATGAGCATCAATATATAAAACAATCAAAATTCTATAGAGACTTTCAAGTACTTCAAAATCCGTTTTTCTCCAATGTTTAAGAGATGGATAAGAAAGATGTTGTCCAAGGAAATTTGCAGTAAAGAGAATTTTATGATGATTATTTAATACAACAAATTAGAGACATCCATAAATGTCAGCATAAAGCTGATGTGATGTCAATCCTCGATGTTGTTGCACAAATTGATATTTTTTGGTAGAGCTCACAAGACTAGGAGTAGAATCAAAATGTGGAGAGGTGAGTACAAACTTTTTGAATAATATCTTGAACATTTTTTTTTTTGATGAAGTTTCAAAACATTTCTCATGGTATCATTGAATTTGAAGACCAATACATGAGTGTATGTCTCTTGAATCCATCATGTCAAATGAAAATACAAAACCTTCTTTACTAAGTTGAAGAAAGTTGAGATTTGGAAACAAGTGCGGTGTCATCCACAAATAGAGAAATAATAATAAAATAATCATTTTTCAGCTTGATAGATAAATTAGGATCCAAAAAATAGGAGATAAAACCTTTAAATGTGGGAAAAAGATCAATCTTTTCATGCCAAACTTGTGATTCTTGTTTGAGACCATAGAGTGCTTGATGAAGTAGACATACCGGATCCTCTTTACCTTTGACTATAAAGCCTTCAAGTTTCTCCGTATTTATTTCTTTCTTGAGGTCTACATTAATAAAAGTAGTTATGACACCCATCTAAACATCCAAACCAAACTTAAAATAAACCTGGTAAAACCCAAATACTAGTAATGTAAATAACCTTTGGCAGCTAGCTAAGCTTTGAATTTATCAAAGGATCCATCCTTTTTCATTTTAATCTTGTAAACCCATTTTTCTTTAATAGAAGCACATCAAGGTGGTAGTTCAATAAGAACCCCACCCATGTATCTTTGGAGATAAGAGACTTATATTTGGATTTTTTAGCCTCTTGCCATTGATCCTTTTGTGGAGAAAACATCCCATCATTGTAACTCATATGGTCTTTGCATCTAGTCAGAGCATTATCATGAAGATCGCCATCATAAACATGAAGAGTTCCATCCTTGATATCAACTGAAAGATAAACATAAATTTCAATAGCTACATCATCTTCAATCATAATAGATGTTTGTAATATACCATCATTTGAAGAAACAATATCATCTTTTGAAGAGAAGAAAAAATATTATCTTTTGAAGAAATCTCCACATCACACAAAAAGTAAAAAGTAGTGAATAAAGACATCGTATCATCAACATCATCTATACACCATGTCGTTCCAGCACCCTCTATGGACCATGAATTGCCCATCTATTGCTCATTGAAAATGACATTAGTACTCAGTATTATCTTCTTTGAAGATGGATCATAAAATATGTATCCCTTAGAAATGTCTGAAAATCCAATAAAGTTAACCTTCAAACTCTGAGCGCTATGTTTTTTTGCGTTTCTCTTTGAATGCATGAGTATCTTGGGATATGTATATTATCAGCAGTACCAAAAAGAAAGACAAAAGGAGTCTCACAGTTGTCCAAATAGTCATTGATATTTTACCAGAAGGAGCCATTGTAGGAAGATGACTTTGTACAAATACTATTCTGAAAATTGATTCAGCCAAAACACTTTGAGAAAATCTAGAATCAATGAGCATATAATGCATGGTATTAAGAATATTTTGTATTCTTGCGTTATGTAACTCCATTTTTTGAGGAGAACATCAAACTAAATGCTCATATGAATGTCGTGATCAATACAATATTTATTGATGTGATGACAAGTGTGAAATTTTGTTGCCTTTTGATACTGGTTAAAGAAAAATAAGCCTTTGATTCATGTTCCAAGAGGAAAAAAATGGTGAATCTTCAAAAATCATCAATGAAAGTCGTGAGATATCAATAATAAGATTTGGAGAAAAAAAGGCTCTACAAATGTCAATTTGACTGAGATCAAGGAAATCTTCAAAATGAGTTGTAGTAGAAACTAAAAAAGGCTTCTGAGAATGTTTACCAAGCATGGAAAATTTACACATTCCCATATGAGGATGACCTTTTAAATCCAAGCCTTGTACAAGATCACTGATCCAATAAATATAAACTAGTCTAAAAAATTTGGAGTGAGCAAAATGATGATGTCATATGAAAGAATTAAGAGCTCTTGTAGCTCTCATTGTTAGGGATCACAACCCTAACAAAGATTTAGTAAGAGGCATGCAGTGAAGGGCAAAGAGATGATTGTAGAATGCACATTAAGTCACAAAACAACAAAGAATATAATTAATAAACACCATAATGGAGAGAAAGAGGGTCCTAATGTATTGTGTATTCATCATCATCATCAGATTACAGACCCAAAACAATAGCACAACTACACCAACTGCAAACTACCCCTTGGCTACATAAAAAACTACCACATGCCATAAGATAGTTTGGGTATTTCAAACGACGTAGGCATTAGGCACTTGTGTAAACATGCCCCTAACGTTTAAAACTAAGACTGTAGTTACAATAAAAAAATTAAGACCCTCGACACATAAGGCACTAAGACAAGGCACACCCGGTGGGCAATGATTAACAAACATTTTGAGAACCCATCCCTTGATCTGAAATTTCAACATAGTGGTCTTGCCATCTCCACAAATTCTTGCATCCACTTCAGAACCAACTCCTTCCATTGTAACCTCGATATTCTCCTTAGTGAGTATATCCTCAATAATAGTTAGTAATGGATCTTTAAGTTACCAATTTCTACTTGCATCATCTGCCTTTTCATTTGCAACTCTAATTCGAATTGGATCTTCACTTGATTGTATGTGAACTTCAATTTAAATTTTATCCAACATTGTAGTATCAGTTTGTGCATGCAGTTGTTGATATTGATGATGTTTTTGCAGGTCCAATTGCTTTGCAATTGTTCAAATTGTTTCTTCAATTCATCATACTTCCACTCCACTAGCAAGCTCTCTTCCTTTACTTCCTTTGTTGCAAATATGTGATATGGCTTGCTGACCACATCATACATTTTGATTTTAATTTTCTCCCAAAAACCCTCCATATTCTCCCTCAATTTAGTCTTCATGTTCTCCACATCTATTGAATCTAAATACCATCCCTCCACATGTAACTCTTCCTCTGACATTTGTGTAATCTTATGTTCCACTTTTCTACATATTGTAACTCTGTTTAGCAAAAACGTATAACTACTTTCTAGAGTAGCATTCAAAGTAGTCATTTCAGTTAACTGGCCTTGCAACACATTAAGCCACTCCTCTCTCGACTGAGCAATTTGTAATAAACATTTTTTCTCTATATACTTCCCATTGCTTAGAAGAGTCTAACTCCTATTGTATTAGTTCCTGTCTTTCAATCAACTCTTGAACTTTGTTTTGCAAAAATTCATCTTCTGTTTGTATTTTCTTTTCCTTCAATGCTTCCTCTTTAATTTGTGTGTGCTTTTACTGCACGAGTCTGAGGCTGGGAACTTGCCGAACACTATCTCTAAAACATGAATGGTTGCAAGCACACAACTAGACTATCCTAGTAAGCTCAAAGGGGCAATCGTGTGTCACTCATTGCTCAATGCTTTGCCATCGTGGAGGATCTTGTTCCGTGAAGAAGAGGAAGCCATCGTCATCTCTCTCAACCACCTCAATGCTGTCGATGCAGCTGCAATGCTTGATCTCTCTCTCTCTCTCTCTCTCTCTCTCTCTCTCTCTCTCTCTCTCTCTCTCTCTCTCTCTCTCTCTCACAAGCATACACACACACACACACACACACACCTATGAGCACACAATGGAGATGAAGGTAGAGGTAGAGCAAGATACCTTCCTTAGCATGCACCTCAAAGAATGAAGATTTAAGGTCAAAATGGACCTTTTATATGAATCTGACCCATTCACACATGGGTGCCCATAATGGCCGGTCATAGCAAAAGTCATGTAAAAATGGGAAAAGTGGTGCGCCTCTCATCGGCTATCACCTATGCACCTTTAGGACCGACAAGCCCGGTCCATGACTCAAATAAGTGGCAAGACGTCTGTCAAAAGTTATAAGGTGTCCGTAAGTGGTTAACATGTCCCCCTTCCTGATGTAGATTTCGTTCTCAAAATCTAGTGAAGTGAAGATTGTTCCTCAAGGTGAAAGAGAATCTCATACTAAATGTCTTTAGCTTTCTCCAAATATTGCAAAATCGATGAAAACTGGCATAGTATTTTCATTCTCATAGAACATATATAATTAAAAATCACATGCAGTGAATATGCACACAGATTGATTGGTAAGATATTAAAAATTTCTCAATAAAATATTAAATTGTAATATAATCAAATGCATAAGCACTTATAAAGGGAAAAAAATAAACAAGTCTAGGGTCGTTAATTTGATGATTGAGAGGAAATAGAGGTGTATTAATACCATGGGCAACCTTCTCAATTTTTTTTGGTCAACTAAGCTGTTTAATCACAAGAGCAAAGTATTTTATGTCTGAGGTCTGACTAGAGACTATACCTAGAAGACCTTTTAGTTAAGACACAATAAAAGGAATTGCATATGAAATCATCACCAAAATTTTTCGCTTTGTTTGACCCCCCAAAGTTTTTTCCACATTGAATCAATTTTTGACGTGTGTGCTTATTTTGTATGCCTTGGGATTTTTACTTTTCAAGAAAAAGCACCCACATTGGAAACCTCTAGGGCTCTAGTACCATAGGCAATACATGTGAGTCAAGTACCAAATCAAGATGGGATTTCTCTTCTAGCTTAAGATTTTACATTTTTTGGTACTTTTGTTTTTTGTTTTGTTTATTTGTTTTAGATATCATTTCAATTTTGTAACTTTGGAGGGTCATATTGACACTGTTACCCTCCCTGAGATCATCACACCAGTAAACTCCCTTTATAATACTTAAGCTAAAGGTCAAGAGGGATTAAGCCCACTAGAAAACATTAGTACATTCCACACAATGCTTGATAGTATCGAATTAAGAACCTAAGTAACCATTGACAATTAGGAAGCCGTTTCCCATGGTATCAAAAGAAGATGTTGAATGTCTAACTTGGTCAAACTAGCTTAGTCAGACTTCTTGATTCATAAACCTACACAAGGAACTATGACATAAAATCATATTGAATATAATGTTTAATACTAAGAAACTGTGCTAATTATTGTGGTACCATTCACAGCTAAAGCAGACACACATGGATGCTAAAAAAGACATTAGGAAATGATAATGGACAAGAAATACATGTTCATGTTGATGATCTGAAGAGTAAGCTAGACAAAGATTGCATAAAATTAAAAATCCCAACTACTGCAATGCGTTCCTATACACACTAGAAAATATAAGGAATGCCTCTAGGAGGCACATTCGTGTGGAGAGGCACCAATCTTTATTGAACACAATCATAAATACATAAAAAAACCTAACCTAATTATTTACACCTCCCCAGAGGGTCAATGAGACACAATATTGAATAGATGGGTAGGTAGCCCTGGGTCTAAACCCATTTCCTCGTCATTGTCGAGAAAAATAACGTCATCATTCGGGAGACCATACGTTCCATGCATGTAATCATGTAAATCTTCATCATCATTAGATTCACATATGTTCACTAAGAATGTCAGTAGCCCTGTATAGTCACCTTGGTCAAAGGGTAAGCTTGTGTAATCGGAGAGATGTTTACTACTAAGTAGGGATCAGTCATGGTCAAGAGACATATCAGCCATTCTATTTCCTCAAAATTCTTCTCACATGCTAGTATATCTACCAAATCCCATTCACAGGCAAGCATTGGGTTGACTATGTGAAACACGTGTGAAAAGTAAAGAGGGTACCTCTCACCCAAGATAGGAGAGGATGAATCTAGCAGTACACGCATATATATATTGGTTGTACTGTGCAAATGTTATAAGGGTCATGTCAAAAGGTCGTATTCTTATGCATAATTTGTTATTATGATTTTTGGGTCATGTACTAGAATTTATAGGTTTCATTCTTTTTATTTGGTGGTTCTTGCTCTTTTACGTTTTTATTTTTGTTTTCTTGAGTATAGAGCCATATATGTACATTGCCTAAGATTGGGATATTGAGAGGTCAAGGAGGAAGGTTAAGAGGGGAGCAAGTGAATGATGGATGTCAGCAAACACTCTCCCCTTCCTTGGGTAGATCATACCTTTTGGAATGATTTCATCACCTTTTGAAACCAATTGTTCCAAGTTGTAATGGGCGAAGACTTTGACCAATTTCTTTTCAACACCCTAGGCGTTTCATCTTGTTGCAAGGTAACTCTCCCATGATTTTACTAAAACGTTGTTTTAGGTGATGAATTTACAATGGGAGGTGTTATTCTTTCCTTGTTTTTCTGTATAATTTTGGTGGTAGGTGGTAGTTGTGAAGAAGTTTGTGCTTCTATAGAAGAATTACATAAAGAGCAAGAAGCTTCATTTCTTTTTTCTATGTTTGATGTAAGCAATACAAGTCATTCTCGATTGGGTACCCAGACTAGCTCCGTATTAGGTGTATAGTATTTTGTAATATTTCCCTTTCCACGATCTTCAATCGACTTTAACACTACAGGATTTGACTCACATGGGTCTATGTGTAACAAGTAAGAACACAATTTACATGAGGGCACCTAGAGTTTGATCATTCCCTTCATAGTAGCCTTGGGCTTCCAATAGTCGTTTAGGAATCCAACACAATGTTTTCTTACACTTCTTGGAGCGGACATCTCTTACAAGTCTTCTACTTTTCAACATCAAAAATGGTCGCTAAAGAAGCTTTAGGGACCCATTTGTATGTTTTCTTTGTTATATTATGATGATTCTTGTGTGTCTCATGCTTTTTTTCAGCTACACAAGTTGAAACCCTAGAGGGTTGGTCTATTGGGACAGATGGTTCAACCTCTTCGACATGCAATGTTTTGGGTTGTATTTTCTCAAGAGGTGATATCGCAGGGACTATCACTTGAGTGGTAGGGCTAAGAGTTGGTTTCTGTGTTAAGACACTCCCAATCCCCCAATCAATAGTGAATTTGGTCGCTATCATCCACTTGCATTCTAGGTTTATATTTCCTTTCATAGTTCCAACAGGCATGACCAAAAAGTCTTGAGCTAGGACCCCGTTGTCATAACTGATAAAAGTGTCAAGTTCCAAAACAATAGTTTTTTATTATTGATACCCTTGACTTGGATGGTACACTCAGATAGAGATCGCTTTTCTAACTGACACCACACTCCATATGATAGCAAATTATAATTAGCACATATTCCCAATAAGGCGTTATATAGAAATTTCCCATAGGCGTTATTTAACTCAATAGGGTATCATAGAGGCATGTTAGAGTCTAAACCAATCATCCTTTGTTTCAACTTGAAATTCATGTGTAACTCCAAGGTTGGCCTCTTGTTGGCGTCTAATACGTTTATGTTGCTCCTTAGCCTCAGCTTGAGCTGGTATCTTTTTTAATTCTCCTTGTGCTTGGCTACCTTTTTTTTATGGATGGCATGTATCTCTTCATCGGGGGGTGCACTATGTAATCCTGTTAATGTATAGCATGAGTTCAAAAGAGGAGTTTTATTAATACCCTGTGAAAGCACATTATATAGGGGGTACTGAACGGTGAACCCACTGAGAGCTCCTCTTGGCTTAAAGGATCATAGTATATTTTAAATTTACTCCCATTTGAGGAATCCAATGGTTTCAACTCCATCAAGAGTTTCCACACAAATGGTACCTTGTGGGGTGATTTTACATGCTCTATATGGTCCTTTTTCTGCATATTTCAACATTTTTCTTCTCGTTACGCACTCCATACATAAGGACTTTATTCCCAACCTTGATATCCTTGTTTTTAAAATGATGGTCAAACCATTTATTTCTCCACAAGTGCATTTTGCACAACCAATTGTCTTTATTCATTTAACGTCTCAAGGATATATAAACACTCAACTAAAGGGTTACCATCCCAACCTCCTTGTAAAGCTACCTGCAGCTAGGAATTACAAACTCCTACGACATAACTGCTTCTTGGCCATATAACTTTTAAAATGGTGTACAATTAATGGCCAGTGTATAAGTAGTATGATAAGCCAATAGAACCGATGTCAGCTTCCAATCCCAATTTGTGCGATGAGCCTCCACTGTTTTGGTCAAGATAGACATTAAAATCTTCTTAGTGCTCTCAAGTTGTCCATTTTCTTGTGAATAATAAGGTGTAGACTTATGGTGGGCTATCATGAAGTTTGTCGTGAGTTCCTTTATCACTCACAATATCAAGGGGACAACCAAATCATGTAATAATGTTCTCAAAGAGAAACTTAACGGTTGAACCTTCATCAGCCTTGCATGTTGCCTTGACTTCCGCCCACTTTGTCACATAGTCAATGGCAACAATAATATATCAAGATTGAGTGTTATGAGCTACCGAATTAATGTGGCCTACAAAGTCTAAATCTCATTTTTCAAATTGTTAAGTCCCTTTAAAAGGATGTAAGGGCATCTTATCCTTTCTTTGTGTGATCTTGTAACATTGGCATTCATCACACTCTTTTACAAAAAGTGATGCATCCTTGAATACGGTAGGCCACCAATAGCCTGATTGCAACACCTTCCTAGGATCTAGTTCCCCAAGTGGGATTCTTGTAGTATGTATAAATACTCATACTCACAAGCACAATGCCTAAGAATATCGTCCTTCCATAGCTTGTAGAGAGTTCCTGAAAGTAGAGAATAATTTCACATTCCTTTAATAGTTTTTGAGCTATATCCTTACGAAGATCTTTGGGTGGAAAACCATTAATTGAAAAGTCCGCAATCTTCTCACTCCATTCAGGCATGGTCTCGACTAGGAACATGGAAGTATCTGGAAATTCATCATATATTCCAGAAGGGGCTTCACCATTGGGTATGCAAGGCAAATGATCCACCATGACATGTCTTTTGCCGAGTCTCACCACAACGGTAAAATCAAACTCAAGAAGAATTAACAACCATCATCATAATTACTCCCATGGACCAAGGTTTATTCACTAGATAAAACAACGCTTGATGTTCCACATAGAAAACAAACTTGTTGGAAAGAAGGTAATAGTGAAATTTCTTTACTGTGTAAATCATAGCTAAACCTTTCCACTCTATAGTGGTGTAGTTCCTATCACGTACCATCATTTAATTTGACAACTTGCAAAGCTAATGGGGTGGTCCAATTTATGTTCTCCTAGTTGTGCTTGAATACACCCAGTAGCAAAATTTGATGCATCAATATGCACATTGAAAACTACGTTCCTATCGAACACTCATAGAATGGGAGGACTTGTTAACACTAGGTTGGTAATGGGACACTTTTATGTCCTGTGAAGTGACCATTTTCCTTGAATTATGTCAAGAGTTTCAAAATGGATTTTGAGGTGCTATCTATCTAGAAAGTTGTCTCATGAGCTGAAAAAAACTCGACATTTTTTTGGAATATCAATTCCATCTTTAACCTTGTCCTTGCACAACATTTCACAACCTAAACTGTGTGAAAAACGGGTCCTGTTTTTGGCTTTTTTCAACTTTTTGCAACTATACCACTCTAGAATTCATGTTTGTGAGTTCCATAATGCTACAGAACTATCTTTAGTAGTCGTCAACATGTCCTGATGCTTCTAGGGAGAAATAAATGTTAAAGTTGTAAGTTATGACCAAATTACAAAAATTGTCAAATCCTGTTGTTTAGCCAATTTTAGCTCTTCTATGATTTTTTTGGTGGCTTTCATGATATCCAAATACAGTTGTGATTTTCTATGTTGCATATTGTAACATAAAGCTAATATTCCTTGAGTTTTGGGACACCTAATACCCTATTTCACATAGTAGACAACGATGGTTGATTTTTTGAATTATAGAAGAAAACGAAACATTCTAGTATATCAAGTATAGCTTTTTCAATATTGTTAGTTTCTTGTGACAACTACATGCATTTTGTAGGTAGTAACCATATCTAGTCATAAGGATCAAATTTGGCTAGATATTGAATAGTTTCTATGGGATTTTACAACTCATAATGTTGAACCTAGTTTTTTCATGTTTGTTGTATTTAGTACTTCATCTTTATCCCCAAGATTCCCCTTGGTAAGAGATGTATTATTATTTTGACATGCTCCATGGCTCCTTATGAACCTAAAGGACAATAGGTAACTAAGATTTTTATTAAGCGTGGCTATAAAAACTTTGATGATAGGTTTGCAGAATGGTAAAAATTCAACTTTTTTGTACCTATTTCTTTTGGCAAAACAAAAAATAGTGAGTGTGAAGCAATCATATGTTCTGATCACCAACCCATTGAAGTTAACTAGGGAATTTATCTCAAGTCCTACAAAAATCCCTAATCTTTTTTTTATGCAACAAAATGTAAGAAATGACTGTTTTGATGAAAATGTACTGGTCCATCAACTTTGGAGGCTTGGTGTGACCAAAAGATGAGAAATTTTACAAGTTTCTTATTTTTTCCATGTGTAGTAGGCCTTGAACTATAAACTCATGAAAGGATTTTACAAAATGAGTGGATCTACTATGGTTTTGGAGGTTTTTTTCAAAACCCTGAAAGCACACTTTTATGTCCTGTTAGGTTACCAACCTAGTGTTAAGGCCTTTTTTAATAACTCATAAGCATTGTCACACTCCATGGTCTAGTGGAGCTCAATAAGAAGCTTGTACAATGGGGAATCTATCTCAGGAAAGTTTAAAATAAACTACCGATAATAACCAACATGGCCCATGAGCTTGTGAACTCCTTTCTAGTTTGTAGGTGGTGGAAAATTGGAACTCGGTAGGGTGAACTAATAATTTTGTGACTATCATGTGTGTGTAGTAAAAGGGGTTTTTAAATTTTATTTTTTCTCATATTTTCTAATATAGCAGGGTAACACAAAATGTAATGGGAAAAATTATTTTATTTGTCAAAAATTCACAGATAAGGAGGATTAGAAATAGTTCTTAAACGCACATGATATACAAAATCTATACATAATGAACCCTCCCCCCCCCCCCCCCCCCCCCCCCAAGAATTTGAAATGGCTTTAATTTTGCTCTCATCTGTGAAAATTTCATTTTTGGACACTACATGCCCTAAAATGACTCCATGTTTAACCCAAAATTGGCATTTGGAAGGTTTTAATGAGATGCGATACAATTTGATTTTTTCAAACACTTTCATAAACATGGTAGATGTTCTTTCCAAGAAGAATAAACACAAATGTCATCTAAGAAATATTCACAAAACTCCCTCAAATATTATCTAAAAGTAGTGTTTATTAATGTTTGGAAGGTAGCAAGGGCATTGGGTAAGCCAAAAGCCATAACACAGAATATGAACACTCCAAATGCGATTATAATTAGCTTGGTCCTCTAGTGCGATTGTGATTTGATTGTATCCAAACTACCCATCTAAAAAGTTATAAGCTTCCTCCCCTACAACTCTTTCAAGCATATGTTTTGAATATGGCAAGGGGAGGTAATGGTCTCTCCTAGTGGCAGCATTGACCTTCTTGTGATCCACGCACACTTTGAGTTTTCCGATATTTTTTGTCACAACAATTATTGGAGACACCCATTCTAAGTTCTCAATAGGGTATCTGAATCCACATTTGACAAGCATTTCAATCTCTTCTTGATCAATCTTTGCAAACTTATGATTCATTGGGTAGGGTCATTGCTGGATTGGTTTAGCCATGCTTTTCATGGGGATTGTGTGTTGCACCACAGAAGGTGAAACACTTTTCATATCATGATATATCCAAGCGAATATATCCTTGAATTCCTTGAGAAGCTCCTTAAGTACATATTCCTCATTTTGTGTCAGATCTTGGGCAATGAAAACATGTTTTGACTCCTCACCTCGGTCTGCTAACTTTATTTCCTTAATTATTGTGGGACCATCATAGACTCCATTACTTCCAATTTATATTTGTTCTGTAGGCCTTTGTATACACAATCTTACGCTCCTCCATGGTGTACGATTTGAAATTCTCATGTGCAGGATGCAAATCTATGGGGTCTTGTTGTTTTGTGGACTGTGATTTATCTTCTACTCTTTTTTATTGTTGAGCTAGATCTTGATTTTGTCATCTCCTTACAGTACGGCTCAACTTTGGCTTCTTTGTAGCCTCTAGTTGTGTGAATTCAATGAGGTGTGGACTACACCACATGATTCAATCTTTGAAGATATTCACCCCAATTATCTACCAACTTACAATGAGCATCACATGCCCCCATATAAGTGAGCCATTCTGGATAGATTTCTTTTCATTTGTCCTAGCACATAAATTTGATTGATATCATTGCCTCTTATATCTTTTACTCTTCTTGTTTAAGAGTACTTGGATGAATCTCTACTTGTAGCTTGTGTCTTCTCCTCTCCAGGATAGATTGTCATCTAGGGTACCAGTGGGCCTTAAATGGTTTGTCCCCGCATTTGCACCAGGATTTACCTCAATTTCTTTGTTCTATGAGTCAATTTCAATTGATGATTCTGATTCCAAATTGTGTGGGCTATAGTATTTTAAGATGCTACTGGTTCCAATGTCAGTCAAGCCTTCATCTAGTAGGTCATCAAAAGCTATATGGATTGCTCCTATCATATTTAAAGGTAGAAGTTGTGGCATTTTATCCCCCTCAGGTGTTATCCAGGTAGTCCCCCTATTTCCCTAAGTGTCTATAATTGCTGCTAGGTGGACCCAATCCACATTGTCAGACTCAGTTATCCTAGGTAGAACATCTTTATTAGGGAATCTTCCCCAACATCAGTGTCCTTTTTATACGTGTAACAGTACTGCAATGGGGTCAGGTGAATTGTGGTACCAGTTCTATGATCAATTATAAATTTGTTTCCTAGTGGATGTGCTTGACCAGTTACAAGATCAACTCAAATGACAGGGTCTTAGAGCTACTAATAGACACGGATTTAAGACCAGTCACACACCATCTTTGCTTCTCTCATTAAAAGACGTCCTAAGATCATCTCAGATGACATAATGTGCTTGGAAAAATCCATAACAATGAATGTATGCCTTATTTTGTGTCCAAAGACCTTGATCCTGAGATCGTATAGCATTACAATAGGTTTAGCAATAGTCCAGTTGGCTATCTTTACCACTATGTTTGTTTTCCCATGGTGAGCTCTTTCCATAGATTCCCAACAATTTCTAGCTACAATGCTTGTCATAAAATCTAATATCTAACCAACCCAAATGATTTTCTCATATTAAATTGATCAATATATGTGGGAGAATAAACGGGAACAAGTGGTAAGATATAGGTATGTGGTTATAGATCTATCTCAACATGGGGCCAATAGTAAAGGGGCCCAAATGGGAGATGGTCTATCAAAGAGCAAGGCTAACCAATGGAGCATAAGACCTTAGGGTTAGCTTCATTGAAGACCTCCAATAATGTGTGTAAAAGTCCTTTGACCTTAGGTAAGCTAGGGCTGGAGCTTGAGGTGGGAACCTGGCCCAAGCTCGAGGTGCTTGTCGTGCTTGAAGTGCTTGTCCTGCTTGAGGTGCTTGATTAAGGTGTTTGAGGTCTTGGGACTGAGGCTTGGGATAGTTAAAGCTTTCTTCAAGTTTATGTTATGTTTGTGATGCATGAAGCTTTCCATCTTCATTGCATCACCTAGGTCACAAGGAACACAAAGAATGTATTGTAACAAGTCTCTCTTAATGGGAGAAATCATTATACAATTGCCTATTGGAGGGGGGACCGGCTCCACATAAATCCGGTCCTCAACTGTTGTCATGTTCTCTAAATTCTCTCTCTTGCAAAAAGTATTGTTCATGCCAAGTTAACTAATTGCTATGATTATGTTGCTATCTTCACTTATGTCTACCCGCTATGCTCACAAAGTTATTTCTCGAAATTATTCTCATTAATTTCTTCTACTCTCAAGTTGAATAGGCTAATTCCATTACATTGGTATCAGAGCATTTGGTTTCTCTTTTCTTGATTAAGAAGAGAGGTCCTTAAGTAGCCTATAAATGGTTGATCTTGTTAATTATAATAGGGTAAGTGGAACTGGGATCTGATATCGGTTTTGTTAAGCCCACTATGTGGGGGATGGTGCACACCTCGGGAGCTTTGGACTTAATAATGGAGTCTTTTTAGACTTGCCTATGGCTTTACCATTATTGAGCCATAAGAAGTCTGAAAGGAGCTAGCCCTTGGCAACTCTGCTATGTTAGACCTACTCCTCTACTCTCTATAACTAACCACTTTGAGCCGTGGGTGTAGATACTTAAGAGCCGATTTTCAAAGGCTAAGAGGAGTGGCAACTAAGGTTTTGAATTTCCAAAGAATACACTAAGTATATACATAAATTTTGTTAACATGGCTGACAATAATCAAGAGAGTAGAATGAACATTGATAGCTTTGATTTTGCACATGAAGGTGCTAATGATGATGCTCCCATGTTTGTGAATTATCTCGTGACTAGGTTGCAACAAGCTATGGGCAACCCTACTTTGCAAGCCGAAGTTACTCAACAACTTCGTGCCTATGGAATTTCCCTTCCTCTCCAAGAGGAGAGAGAGCTTAGGAGGCCTCTTGAAGAGGACCCCAAAAGAAGACACTCTCCCATTCGAGAGGAGGAATCCAAGGAGAAAGAAAGCAATGAAAGTCTAAGTTCTTCTGAAGATGTGGCTCCACGAAGATGGCGGTCTAGACAATCGCCTAATCCTCCGAAGAGGAAAAGAGCAACCCATAGTCCTTCTCCTCATCACTCTGAAAGGAAAGAGAGGAAAAAAAGGAAGAAAAGGGCTAGGAAGAGGTCACCCTCTTCTCCTTCTTCTTCACCTTCCTCCTCTTCCGATGAAAGTTATGGCTATTCTCCTAGAGAATACAAGAGGGGAGGACATCGCAAATCATTTCCTGCATGGCGAAGGTCACAAAAGCTAAAGAAGTTCAAGGAGGGAGGAAAGAGTATCTCTTTTCTCACATACGATGGCACCTTTGGTGCTACCGACAAAGTGTTGGCCTTCATCCAGCAATTTGATGCGGCCTTTGGGGACAAGGGCTTTATAGAGTCCTCGAAGCTACGCCATGTAGCTATGCACTTCCAAAAATCAGCTCGTCAATGGTGGGCTAGCCTTCGTGGCAATGGAGAAGCCCCAAAGACATGGAAAACTCTACGAGTTTCCATCATGAAGCAATTTCTTCCAAGTGATACTAAAGATAAAGTTCTTATCGAATGGCGCGGCTTGAAGCTTCTCTCTCATGAGTCTATCAACAAGTATGTAGACAAGTTTTGGGATTTACATCTCAAAGCTACTGTCTTTCAAAAGATAGACTTTGCCGAGAAAAGACAGCAATTCTGTGCGGGATTACCTGAAGAGATGGCCGAATACATCAACTCTCAATGGCCCGGTACTATTACCGAAGTAATCCACCACACCATGGTTGCTTCACTCATCAATTTCCATCAAGGGGCTAGACGTAATGTCAAGCCCATGGAAAACAAAGATAAAAATGATGCAATGGGGAAAACCAATGCTCAAAACAATTCCCAAGTCACTTCCAACAACAACAACAATCGGTCCAAGGAGAAGGGAGTTTACAAAGGTAAAAAAAAACTCTCTCCTGAAGAGCTTGAAGCTTTTCGCAAGGACCATAAGTGTTTCAAGTGTGGGGAGCAAGTACATGGCTATCGTTCTTGCCCCAAGAAGAATACTTGCAATGAGACTCCTAGGGCTTCCACCATCGAAGCTCCAAAAGAGGATGCTCATTGCAAAGGATCATCACTCTTCTATGCTTGGGGAAAGTTAAGAGATCCTGATGCCTTCATCTTGTTTGACCCTAGCTCTAATCTCAACTTCATATCAATAGAGTTGGCCACCAAGTTGGGCATTCAATCTTTTGAGATGGGAGATATAGTAGTGGCTGATGCAGCTTTCAAGGGACAACAAGCCTCCGTTACTCCCTTGATTGGGAAGTTGAGGCTTCATGTCCAAAGCTATGTCGACAAAGAAGATTTCTTCATCTCTCCTCTCCAACATCAGGATGTTATCCTAGGGGTACCATGGTTTGATCGCATGGCTGCCAACATGAAGTTCCTTGAAAGGAGAATTTACTTCACCTACAGGGGAAATAACATATATATAGATGCTAGTGAGCGTGGTCACACTACTCCACTTGTAAATCCTCTTGCTTTTGATAAGTCAATGAAGATCTCAGTTTCTGCGTACATGATTTTTGTGAAAGAGTCTCTAAAAGATACTAATGTTTCATCAAATGTAAATGATAGGAATCAAGAAGAGTTAGACTTGTCTAATTTTCTAAAAGTATTCCAAGATGTGTTCATCGATGATATCCCTATGGACTTACCTCCAAAACGAGGGGATGATGACCATCGCATTGAGCTCCTTCCTGGAAGCTCACCACCTAACAAGCCTCCTTATCGAGTCTCACAAGCTCAACAAGAGGAGATCATGAGGCAAGTACAAGAGCTGGTAGATAAAGGGATGGTGAGGCCTAGTTCCTCTCCCTTTTGTTCTCCAGTCCTTTTAGTGCAAAAGAAAGATGGTACATACCGTATGTGTGTGGACTATCGAGCACTAAACCATATCACTATCAAAAACAGATTTCCCGTACCTCGGGTAGAAGATCTGTTTGATAAGCTACAAGGCTCTACCTACTTCAGTAGGATTGACCTCAAGAGTGGCTATCATCAAATAAGGATAGTGGATGAAGATATCTTAAAGACAGCGTTTCGCACAACGTTTGGTCTTTATGAATATCTAGTCATGCCTTTTGGCTTGACTAATGCACCAGCTACGTTCAATCGTTTGATGGAGAAAATTTTTAGACCATATCGTAAATTCACTGGAGTGTTCTTTGATGATATCATCATCTACTCCAAATATTTGGAGGAACATAAGCAACATCTCCAAGTGATTTTTCAAGCATTGAGGGAGAACAAGCTTTATCTCAACCAAAAGAAAAGCGAATTCTTCCTTCAAGAGATTCAATACCTAGGTCATATTATCTCTAAGGATGGTATCCAAATGGATCCATCAAAGTTAGAGGTAATAAAAGCATGGCCTAACCCAAGAAATCTACATGAGCTAAGAAGCTTTATTGATATGTGTGCATACTATAGACGCTTCGTAGCAAAATTCTCTCAAGTAGCAGGACCACTACATGACTTAACTAGGAAGAACGTTAAGTTTGTATGGACTGCTAAGGAGCAAAATGCTTTTGAAAAACTCAAAGAGAAGCTTACTTCCCAACCAATCCTCGTGCTTCCGGATCTCTCAAAGCCATTTTAGGTCCAATGTGATGCTTGTGGTGATTGCCTTGGAGCGGTTTTGCTTCAAGAAGGGCATGCCATAGAATATGAGAGCCGAAGGCTCAATGGTGATGAACGAGTCTTGCGCATTTATGAGAAAGAGCTTTTAGCTATTCTACATGCCCTAGACACATGGAAGCACTACCTATTGGGGACTCCATTTATCCTACGAACCGACCACCAAAGTCTCAAGTATTTCATGACGCAAACCAAGCTTTCCGACAAACAAATGAGGTGGGAAAATTTTCTTTCGCAATTTAATTTCCATATTGCTCACATAGCTGGTAATCACGATCAAGTTGCCGATGCACTTTCACAACGATCAAAAGTTAATGTTGTGTCTATAGCTACTCACAATGATCTATCCTCTATGATAGATGAGTATGCTACTGACCTTGACTTTAGAGAGATAATGTCAGCCCTTGCTTTGGGGAAGAAAGAGGAACCATTCGCCTTGCACGATGGTTATCTTCTCCAGAGCAATAGGCTATGTGTTACCCATTCTCTTCGTGAGAAAGTTATGTATGAATCCCATGCTCCTCCATATGCAAGGCATAGAGGTATTCAACCTACTCTCCGAGGAGTAGAGACGTACTTCTATTGGTCTACCATGAAAGTGGACATACAAGAGTATGTATCAAAATGTGTAGTATGCCAAAAGACCAAGTATGATAGAGGGAAGCAACCTGGATTACTCCAGCCATTGCCTATTCCAAATTCACCATGGGAGAGTATATCCATGGATTTCATCTTTGGATTACCGAAGTCTATCCATGAGAATACAGGAATATGGACAATAGTCAACAGGTTTAGCAAGCAAGCACATTTTATTCCTGTCAAAAAGATTATTAAGGCACATCAAATGGCAACTCTCTTCATATCTCAGATTTTCAAGCACCATGGATTACCCACATCCATCGTGTCAGATAGAGATCCTAGAATGACCAGTAATTTCTGGAAAGGTCTCTTTGAAAATCTAGGAACAAGATTGAATTTCTCTTCGGCCTATCACTCACAAACGGATGGCCAAAGTGAGATATCCAATCTTACGTATGCCTACAATAATACTGTACATACTTCTACGGGAAAAGCACCTTTCGAGATCATTGAGGGAAGACCTAAAAGTCCCTTACTACTCAAAGTACATGGGAAGATCTTCGCCACCAATGAGTATAGTCGTGACCTACAAGAATCTTTTCAAAAGATTAGGGAGGATATATCCATCTCTCAACAAAGGCAAAAAGCTGCTGCTGATAAGCACAGAAGAGCCTTAATGTTCAAAGAAAATGATTGGGGTTTACTCAAGTTTCCTAAGGCTCGATTAAGGCAAACGATGGGCAAAAATCCTACAGGCCATCAAAAGTATTATGCTAAACTAGCAAAAAGATACTATGGTCCTTTCAAAATCTTGAAGCCCATCAATGAGACGGCTTATCAACTCAAGTTGCCCAACCATTGGCTCATACACAATGCCTTTCATGTAAGCCTACTTAAGCCCTACAAAGGAGAGCCACCAACTGAACCAATTATTGAAGACCCTCCCGAAGTTGAAGACCAAGAAGAGGTACCACAACCCGAAGCTGTCCTTCGGCATGAAGACAACGTACTACGACATGGTAAGATTATCCGACGGTATCTTATTCAGTTTAAAAATTATCCTTTTGAAGATGCTAGATGGATGCAAGGAGTATGGCTTAAGGATAGTATGAACCTTGTCAATGCTTATAATGCTACATTAGAGTAAGCAAATGTACAAATTTCTTTTAAAATGACTCATGTTTTTGTCTTATAAGACTAGTCCTCTTTTTAATTGTGCCCAAATTTAACTAGTATGCATGCTTAGAATCATGTTTGTGATGATGACGTCTCTCAAACACCAAGTAGAAGTTCTCACTCTACTTTGGGAGAATGAAATGGACTAAAGAGCAGAGATGCTTGCGGCAGCTATGACTCCCAAGCACCAAATGGATTAGTCATCCATCTTGGAAATATGTCGTAGGGTAAAAATGGATCCTCTACCCGCTAAGTACGATTGACTAATGACTAAGGCTTTATCTCTTCTACCTCATAGTCGAGGACGACTATGATTTCAAGAGAGAGGTAATGTCATAAAATCTAATATCTAACCAACCCAAATGATTTTCTCATATTAAATTGATCACTTTATGTGGGAGAATAAATGGGAACAAGTGTTAAGATATAGATATGTGCTTATAGATCTATCTCAACACGGGGCCAATAGTAAAGGGGCCCAAATGGGAGATGGTCTATCAAAGAGCAAGGCTAACCAATGGAGCATAAGACCTTAGGGTTAGCTTCATTGAAGACCTCCAATAATGTGTGTAAAAGTCCTTTGACCTTAGGTAAGCTAGGGCTGGAGCTTGAGGTGGGAACCCGGCCCAAGCTCGAGGTGCTTGTCCTGCTTAAGGTGCTTGATTAAGGTGTTTGACGTCTTGGGACTGAGGCTTGGGATAGTTAAAGCTTTCTTCAAGTTTATGTTATGTTTGTGATGCATGAAGCTTTCCATATTCATTGCATCACCTAGGTCACAAGGAACACAAAGAATGTATTCTAACAAGTCTCTCTTAATGGGAGAAATCATAATACAATTGCCTATTGGAGGGGGGACCGGCTCCACATAAATCCGGTCCTCAACTGTTGTCATGTTCTCTAAATTCTCTCTCTTGCAAAAAGTATTGTTCATTCCAAGGTAACTAATTGCTATGATTATGTTGCTATCTTCACTTATGTCTACCCGCTATGCTCACAAAGTTATTTCTCGAAAGTATTCTCATTAATTTCCGCTACTCTCAAGTTGAATAGGCTAATTCCATTACAATGCTAACCCCAGCACCACCATCAAGGATTCCCTTCATAGTTAGTCCCTTGGTTGTGATTGGTATAGTCACATCGGATTCATCGCCTTCAAAGTATTGTCCCAACTATTAGCATGTATTTCAACAATAGAGTTCTCATCTAGGTTGGCTTGTGGATCTAAATGTTCCTCCTCTATTGGCACCTCCCTAGCTCCATCCATTTGTGCAAATTGTGGTAGCCCGACTTTCAATTCTCCATTAAGGAAATCTCAAAGAGCTAAGAGTAGCTCAGGGTCTCCATATGCTTTAGACATGATGGTGGTTCTGACTTTTGAAGCCATGAAATCCATCAATTTGGCAATATTTAACAACACTTTTTGGGCTTCAATCCCTTGACATGGGGAAAATGGGATCTACAATTCTTCAAAAAAATCAGGTAGTCCCTATGTAAACATTCTCTCCAACAAGAAGGGAGTACGCCCACTCTCCAATGACTTAAAGTCACTATCTTTGTGGATGACAATAGGTATGGCTGGTGGCCTATGGTCTTTGTGAGATTGATTTTGCGTGGAAACATTGCTTGTAATATGGATTTGCCTAGGTGTTTGGCTCTAGATCCCTTTGGGTCTCTTCTATCAAAATCATTAATTGCTTGACTCGCTTGATCTCCTCTCTAGAGTTTGGGTAGGTTCCTATCTTCTTCTTGGGTCATGGCCATTGTGGCTCATGACGATATTCCTTGTTTGTTTCTTTCCCAATGGTCATTTTAGTCTCCATAGTCTTTAACGTCCTTCATAAATGCGCGGTCATCTCACTAGTCCCTATGTTGGTCTTTGAACTAGCATCTGACTTCATTGTTTTTTCTGATCTTTTCCTTCGTGTTTTCTTCTTCTTCTGAGATTGGGAAATTGATGCTACATTTCTTTCTTCAAGAATACAATTTTGGTGTTGGAGCATCGATCATGTGAGTACATTTACTAATATCACACATGTACTTTGTGTTGGCTCCTTGATAAACTCAATTAAGTTCAATGGCGTGATCTTTGGTGCATTTGGATTATTAGGACATTGGGCAATCAAATGATCTATGCCACATCAATTACCCATGAGTTTCATCATTGTAGTTGTACTTGCTTGATTGGTTTGGATTAGTGTGGCATTCTTTGTAGTCTAATAGAGCACTCGGATACACGATGTGGACCCCCACACTCAAAAATTTGAAGAAGTGGTCTCTTGGTGGTGAAATTGATATTTTGGCCTCTTGCCGCAAGAGCAACTACTTGATAGATAGGTTTGACTTGTCCCCAATAGTCCTCCATATAGTATTTTGGACTTTCTTCAAGTGATCAATCCCATAGGCAACATTAGGGTCTTACTCATCCTTGCAATCCACACAAGCAATAGATGATTGACAACCCACTTGATTCACAGAAGTGATTCTTGGATGTGGGGGTTGCGGTCCTAGCACTAGAGGTGTCAAGGGTGTTGTTTGAGCAACATTTTGGACCCTAGGGACCATGTGTTGTGATAGTTGTTCAAGAGATGGGGCCGACATCAATGGAGGCACTCGAGGTGTGTCCATCCATGCTAAGGTTGGTCTATTGGCTATCGCGCGTTTAAATACTATGGAATCCTTGGCTTGATGACCATACATCCCACATGCATAACAATTCCCATTGAAGTTTTTTCTAAAAATGTAGGGAATTCACTTGTACTATGTGGACTAAAGAGAACCGAGCACCATTGTTGATCCCTTCTTGGATACATATGATTTTTTTGTAGAGCATGATTGTCTCTAAGACTTTCTTGAATTGCCTTGGTGCGATCTGCTAAATGCATCTCACATATCTTTGTCTCTTTAGTAATAGGCTTTGTGGTTATTGACTTATGACCCAATGCTTGCGAGCTACTAGCTTTAGGCTCAGCAGACACTCTTTCTCCTTGAATCATTACATTGTCCACCAATTGGGCTGCATTGATGGTGACTGCTTCCCAAGTGGTGATACCTCTAATGACTAGGGAGTTGTAGACATCCTCATGTCATAGTCCCCTAATGAATCTATCGAGCAATTTGTTATTATTAAAGCACTCATTTGGATTAGAACGAGAATTCAAATGCTTCAGGAAACTAATAAAGTCTCTCACAGACTCCCCTTCCTCTCATTGTGATTTTTGGAGATGAGATACTACACCCCAAAGTACTCCCTCTTCTATGTACTCTTTCAAGGACAGTCTCCTAAGAGTAGAGTAAATGTTTTTATCCTTCACCCTTAGGGTTCTATACCAATCCCGAGCCTTCCCACTCAAGGTCAGCAAGCTTAGCACTAGAATGGTAACCTAACAGGACATAAAAGTGTCCTTTCAGGGTTTTGGAAAAAAATTCCAAAACCATAGTAGATCCACTCATTTTGAAAAATCCTTTCATCATCTTATAGTTCAATAACTACTACATATGGAAAAAATCAAAAACTTGTAATTTTTCTCATCCCTTGGTCACTACAAGCCTCCAAAGTTGATGGACCAGTGCATTTTGCCCAAAACAGCAATTTCTTACGGTTGATTGCATATAAATAAGAGTGGAGATTTTTGTAGGACATGAGATAAAATGCCCCATTAACTTCAATGGGTTGGTGACCAAAACATATGGTTTCTTTTACCTCACTATTTTTTTTTTGGGCAAAGAAAATAGGTAGAAAAAAGTTGCATTTTTTCCATTCTGCGGACCTATCATCAAAGTTTCTATAGTCACGCTCAATACAGATACTATATACATGTTTTCTTAGTTCCCTTTGGACCTCTGGATTCAAAGGGAGCCATGGAGCATGTCAAAAGGATAATGGAACTCTTACAATTGGAACCTTGGGGGCAATGATAAAGTGCTAAATACAGCAAACATGAAAAAATTGGGTTTAGCATTATGACCTCTAGAAACCCATAGAAACTACTCAATATCTAGCCAAGTTTGTAGTCTATGATTAGATATGGTTACTATCTACAAAATACACACAATTGGCCTAAGAAACTAGCAATATTGAGAAAGTTATACTTGCTACCTAAAATGTATCGTATTCTTCAGCAAATCAAAAAACTCAACCATCATCATATACTATGCTATATAGCATATTAGGTCCCCGAAAACTCAAGGAAGATTAACTTTATGTTATACATTACACTTACACAATCAAAATTGAATTTGGATATCAAGAAAGCCACCAAAAAAATCATAAAAGTGCTAATTTTGGCCCAAAAACAGGATTATGCAATTCTTGTAAATTGGTCATAACTTTCAATTTTAACACTTAGCTCTCCCTACAAGTATCAAAACATGTTGAGAACTATGAAGGCCTAACCTCTAGCCATCTAAACCTCACAAACATGAAGTTTAGAGTGGTATAGTTGCCAAAAATTAAAAAAAAGCCAAAAACAGGACCCGTTTTTTCACACAGTTTAGGTTCAAAAATGTTGTGCAAGAGTAAGGTAAATGGCGAGATCGATACTCAAAAAAAAATGCTAAGTTTTTTTCAGCTCATAAGGCAACTTTTTGGATATATAGCACCTAGAAATTCATTTTCATACTCTTCAAATAATTCAAGAAAAATGGTCACTTAACAGGACACAAAAGTGTCCAAGGACATAAAAGTGTCATGTTACCATTCTAGTGTTAAAGCAGTACTCTTATGCAGGTCATTGTGTTCTCATAGGGAAGAACATATACGGTTCAAATACTTTGATATGCTTCCTCACATCTCTGTCTCCACTCAATTTTTGTGTGAGCTTGGCTATTTGCACTACCTTACTTTTAGGCTCTCTATCAAAGCGTGTTATGCATATTTTTAGCAATAGATCGATCGATAGCTTGGGCAAATGCTGCGAAGTTACCCAAGTGAGCAGGTATAGTGGAGACATGCACTCTCGTTACTACATGTGGAATGGGGGTTGGCATCGACTTAGGCAAACAAGTGATGCTTAGGTCCCAAGCTAGGTATGATGTTGTTTCATGCCGTGGTCCAAAGTTCATATGTCTGGCCCTCGGCATAGCAGACATGGGATGTGGCATGCTAATGCTAGCGGCTATTATCTCATTGAAATAAGGGCTTCGATGTTGTGGTCGTGGAGCATAATGGGAGGGGTAGGAGATACATGAGCACGATGTCGGGGGATAAATGTACGAAAGGTGAGCCGGGAAGGCACCGATCCATTGGCTGTGAGAGGTGTGGGGAAAAGAGGTGCATAAGAAAGAATTAACGACAACAATGTTCAAAACAAACAGCTCACCTAATTCCAATTAATTGATAGAATCCATGATTAATCAATCACTAATGGAGGCTTAATGCTCCTTACAAGATGAAACCTGGCTTAATCCAGGTAATAATCAGTGCTAATCAAGAAAAGTGATAATGACCGACTTAACTCTGCCTTCTGCTTCTTCTCGTTATGGCTTAGGAACTTCCTCTTCCATTGGCCATCTGATTTGTCTTCGAGAATTGAATGGGTTTAGGCTCGACTAATGGTTTAAGATTAGGATCAAAGATATATAAAGATTAGGCTTCAATTAAGAAGCTTATTGTGATCTGCTTAAGCTTGGTTTGATTCCAATGCTTAGAATAGGATTAGGATGGCTAATGGAGGTTAAGCTCGAGAAATTGAATGGCAAATCAATGCTTGAAAGCTTTGGCTTGGCTTAAAAGGATTAGGCTTAGATAGCATATGAGGTTAGGAGTAGGTTAATGGGAGATTAAGGGATAGCTTTGGCTTGGCTTATCAGAGCTTGTGTTAATCCAATAAGAGAAATTATCATTCCTAGCTTAGGAGATAATCAGAGAGAGGGCTCATGAAATTAAGACCGGTTTATGAGAGCCTATGAACCTTGGCTTCCTCTTTCGGAGAGATAACTCAACAACAAGATGACGAAGAGTGAGTCCCCAAGAGCTGCCCATTTTGTTTGCATGGGCTTCCTATTGCTAAAAAAAGCGAGGCACCCATTAGCAATGTCGCTAATGGGCTTGGCCCCTTGCTGACGTGTAAGGTGGTTCTGAACCAGCTTGAAACATGACCCTGTTTATGCCGAATATGTGTGTGCCAGTAACGTAAGCAATTCACGTCTCTTGGTTGAGCTCATCCAAGTAGCCATCTAGCCGGTCTGAGCAACTTTCCATCCCCCTGCGCTCCCCTCGCTGCCGCCACGCCATGGTTTTGTTTTCTTCCCTCAGTTCCCATTAAAACCCTTAATTTGGGTGGCCTTGGTTAGCTTGGATGGGCGGCCAATCTCTTGCTTGGGTAGGTGGCCAATTAGGTTATTAAAACAGCCCTTCTCCTTAGTAAGGGCACCACATTTGGTATACATAACGGCTGTGCAATGCCTACAAGTAGAAGGCATCACATTTGGCTAGTAGAAGGCTTCTCATTTGGCATGCATACCAGCCAAGGCTTTGCAAGGCTTCTTCATTGGCATCCATCGTCATTGTAAGGGAATCACATTTGGCATAAATATTGGTTAAGGCATTGCCTCCTTGACATCATTTTCCACATCCACTCATTAGCAATATCACCGTGAATTCTCCTGCCCACTCTAGTGTGTTGATGGCACCATGGCTTCCAAGATGCAAGTATCTGTGTCCGTCAAAGCTAGGCATATGATAAAAATGCTCCCACATCAGCCCACATTTGGCATACACATTGGGCACCGCACTGCATTAAGCTAGTGACTGAACAGGGCGACCAGGGCGGTTCGAACATGGCCCCCGGCGATACTTAAATTGGCCATATTTTTCCACCCAAAATCCCGATCACCGATCTGAAAAGACCGACTCGCTCCAGAAATTGAGCACTTCAGTTGGATGTATTTGTTGCAGTTTTGTCCCCTCAACTGTAGTTGCCCAATCCGGTACGGATCTGCTACTGACTGAACTTAAAATTGTCATAACTTCTTATCCAGAGCTCCATTTGTGACGAGCCGTAAAGACAGGCATGTAGAGCTTTTTGAGTACTTCAACTTGGATTAAAAAAATCCAAGCTATGACCACTTCAAGAATAATGAATTTTTGGCATTACCAAGACATCTTCTGGCCCTTAGAGCCGCATCTAAAACACTTTTAGCTTATAAATTGGCTTGTTAGCAAGACCTTATAAATGATGATTAACCATGCAGGATTCAAATACTCTTGATCAGCACTTCTTTGCTCATTTTCTTGTCATGGGAGCCCTGCGGCACGACATTCATCCCCTCTGAACCTTCACAGCCTCCGGTCTGTGCCAACCGGTCTTCAAGATGCATCTTCTATAAATACCTAAAGCTACTTGTCATCAAGCTCACGTAGTTGATAAAGGTATGTAAAACAAAAAGAACGTGTAAATCATAACATCAATAGTCTAGCTCAATTATTTGGTAGCTGTCCCTTCACAAATCCTTGAATCATAGTGGTCGTATCTCCAAAGCTTTCAATCATTAAAAAAAATTTGTTTAGTGAACCCCACCAAACTCAAGTGCTCCAGTTACTTATGCACACGGCTTGACCTTCAGCTGTGAGGTCCCTGCCTCTTGTCGAGAGGAGCGGAGTACCTTTGATAGGTCTCCAATCCTGAGAAGGAAAAACCAACGGACATTGCCTTAGCTACTACATAGCCACGGGCATGAACTGTTAGTGAAGGATTGGTCCTATCTCGCTATGGCGGAGCGTGACCACCATAAACCTATCTAAAAACTATCTATAATCAATTATACCTAAAAGTATAAATCTTAGAGTGACCAACCTGTGCGCTTTTTTCCCCATGTTTCAGAAGCACAGCCGCCAAGGTTTGTCTCTTTTGAGATTTATGACTTAAAAAAATAATTTCTAGCGTTGGAAAGTTACTCGACTCCTCGGATCCACCCGTCCATAGAATGATACCGTCGGGGTATCATTCTCCCACTTTCCACACCACACTCACCCTTCTTTTGTTATCTAATTACTACCACACTGTTTAAACATACATGTTCCTTTACTTTATTTATGATACTAGTTCGTTAAAACAGCCCTTCAAAAAGTATTACAAACAATAGTCAAACAAGAAGTCGTCCAATTTTAAACCAACAAACCTTGGATTAGGTTCACTCAAGAATCTCTACTAGCGCTATTATGTCCGATCGGTATATACATTATTTATAAAAACCCTTGTCCTCATGAGCGTCCCATACTGTTGGACAAGTACTTGTTGTGCTAATTTGGACGTACTCCCGCCACAGCAACAACGGTGCCAATCTGGGCGTCATCCTCACGCCACGGCAAAACAAAATTGCAGTATCCAGCTGGGCTAATCTGGGTGTACTCCCACCACAGCATCAGCGGTGCCATCCTGGGCGTCATCTCACGCCTCAGCAAGTGCCACATAATGCCAACGCTAATAAGTAGAGAGACTTGAGAGAAACCATACCGAAGGTTTTGGACAAACATTCTTTCCTATAGCAACCAGTTTAACCAGACAATCTTTCCTACTTGTCAAACATATGCCGAGTTTCTTGGGGTTAAGCCCCGTGGTTTCGGTCCGTGTTTTCTTTTCATAAGGTAAATATTATATTTCTATGGTCTCGCATATACAATGATGCGTAACTTGAAACAACAATACTAACCTGTACCATAGCTCCGATTGGTCCGATTGGTGGAGACATAACATGTTCCGCAGGAGTTCCACTGTTACTTGTATCAGCTTCATGATCATTAGCGCTTTGGGTTGGAGAACGCTTTGGAGCCATTTTTTTGTACTATACTTATGTTATACACTTAGAACTTTAAATTGGTCAATTTCCCTAGTAATCGCCTTGTTTCCAAAGAGAATCTGTAATTTGAACCCTCGGCAACTCGAATTCACACTTAGTGTTGTTTTTCTATATCTAATTTCTATACATCAAATATTTGTTAATCTTAATTATTCAAAAATTAAGTGTGTAAACTGTGAGTGAAAGTTTAGGACTGCATTACTTTTATGCATGACATTTCTAATCCAATTCTAACTTCCATTTCTATACTTCAACTAAATCAATTTTTAGTATTATTCAAAATTCTACTTAATCTAATTGACAATAAAATTGTGGAATGATAATTTCATCATGTAAAATAAGAATAAGATGAGCTCTCTTATGTATTAACTTTCAAATAACTATGCATAAGTTAATAGTGAAGATGTACTAACTAGAGAGAGTAGGTATGGCCCTCGTAGACGTGGGTGTCTAGCTCTTCCAAGCTCAATGGCTCTATCAGTCTTTTGTGAAGCTCAATGGCTCAATGACTTTGAAGTCTTCTGTGAAGCTTGCTCATTTGACTATTGAGTCTATGCTCTGAAGAAGTAGAGAGTAAAGTAAGAGAAAACATACACACACATCTTTTCTAAAGTTAATTGAATCTTACTAATCCATTAGAAAGATTAGAGTAAAAGAGAACACACACACATCCCTTTCTAAAGCTAATTGAATCTCACCAATCTATTAGAGAGATTAGAGTAAGAGATAGCACACACACACACACATATCCTTCTTAAAACTAATTGAATCTTACTAATCTATTAGAGAAACTAGAGTAAGAGACAGCACACACACACACATATCCTTCTTAAAACTAATTGAATCTTTCTAATCTATTAGAGAAATTAGAGTAAGAGATAGCACACACACACACACATATCCTTCTTAAAACTAATTGAATCTTACTAATCTATTAGAGAGATTAGAGTAAGAGATAGCACACATACATCATTCCTAAAGTTAATTGAATGCTTAATTAATACGCACCTTATTAGTCCACTAGAGTTTTTGCTCTCTTAGTGGTTTGCGAATGCCTTCTCTCACTACAAGAGGTTGTGTGCTCTTGTGACGCTGTTAGCGACGGAAATACACTGGGTTTTTATAACCCCCGGCGTCGCTAATAGCGTCGCTACGAGAGCGTCGCAATATGCGACGCTATAGGCGTCGCTATATAGAGACGCTCATAGCGACGGTCATAATGACGGTTATAGCGACGTTTACACAGAAGTCTATAGCGACGCTCCAGAGCCATAAATAGCGACGGTTATAGCGACGCCGGAGAGAAATTTTTTTGGTGACAGGGCATTGAATGCCCTGCCACCCATCAACCATATTGTACTTGATTTACTTTTTAAAAAAAGTGCAAGGGTAGATAATAGACCCAAAATAGTCACCCACAAGATACATTGTTTGCAAAGTTGCCAAGCGTAAAATTGACAATTGTACACATCATAGGCAAAATGAATTGATTGGCAAATGTAATAATGGCAATTGTACAACATCATAGGCATAAAGAATTGATTGGCAAAATGAACTGCGGTGACAAATGTAATAATATACATGGTTCAAAAAGACGTATAAAATCCGTCTCATGATACATAAGCTATGAGAAACCCTAAACTAATGCTATCTAGCTATGGCTAAACTGACGCCGTCTAGTCAGACGTCTCATCGCGTCCAAGCGGCGTATCTGTCGGATTCTGCAAAAAAAGACAATAAGACAGCTTTCAAGTATAAACATATAACGACATTTATAAAACAATACAAAAAATAGAAAAGAGTAAACCCTAATACTAACCATGCCGCCGCGAGAACTGAGAATGTCCATCAGGGCGTTTAAGCCCTTTCTGCCTGTGTACTCGCGCTCGTACGGTGTGGGATCACGTCCTGTCATCGACCACTGTCAAAACATACAAATATTTCATTATGTTAGAATTAAAAAACTCATAAACCCTAAACTATCGAACATAAAGAGCAATGCGAAAACACTTACAAAATTGGCCTCAAATGATGCCCATACACCGCTCCCCAAGTGGTGCGAGCTCCCTGCCTCTACTCGCGCTCTGGGTGCATCCTTTTGTTGCTTCCACTTGTCGGGATTCTCGCACGCTGCTTTCTTCGCATTCTTCCAATCTTCTTTGGCCAGTCAATCTGGCCTGTTCCACCCATGCTTGATTGCTTTTTGCACTTCGGAACGCTTGTGTTTGCAGTATTCGAATCTTCATTAGGTCTTCATTGAAGCGCTGATCCCGTGTTGGAACGGGAAACTCATCATGAAGTATGCTGATGACTCTAGCTTTTAAATCACTTGGTACTTCACTCCACTTGTTTAGTATGTAGTGTCTAAACAGCTGAGAGCAAAGACCACGCATGCGCGAGATCACCTTCTTGCCGTCATCATCCATGATGATGCCGCCGTTGAAGTGGATGGAGTAAGGCATGCCCTCTGGCCGGTGACGCGTGAACCTGGGTGTCGCGGCAGGGGTCTCTAGCGGCGTGTCGATGGGGGTACGAACGTCAAGTGTCTCCACCAGTGTCTAGGCGCCGAAGCGAGGAGTGTCAAGTGGGGTGTCTCCTGGCGGAGTAGGTAGAGGTGTGTAGCTGCTAGGAACAGTCAGCGGCGCAAAACCTGGCGTAGATGGCGATGCTGTGGCTGGTGTGGGGGCGGGCAAAGAAGGGGAGGGTAAAGAGCCTCGTCGAACACGAGGTGGTGTGGAGGCATCGGCGGCGGAATCCCCACAACAACCGCCACCGCCACCACTAGAGCGCCGGTGTCTAGACGAGTGTGAAGATCGTCTCGTCGACACCGAAGCTTCGGAGCGCGCCGAATGCTCCGAAAGAGAGGGAGATGCGGATGGAGTAGGAACGCGCGATGATGCGCCAGAGCGATGACGCTCCACGTACCACTGTCTCTGCTGCGGTGACAAAGAAGAAAGAAACTCCTCATCATCCATACCTGCATTAAACACACGAATATTTAAACTTAATATTGAATGAATAGAGTAGACAATGACGCAAAGACCATTAAATACAATGACGTAATGACACATATAAATACAATGACGCAATGAATTGAGTGATAGAAGAGGCAAGTCGAAAACTCAGAATTTTCAATCAAAAGATGTGAGCGTGAGTAGAAAAGAGCGTTATACACCATGGAAGGTACTTAGAGAGCCAGAGCTTTTACAACACGGAGCAAAATTGTTCAAATACAATATTTGTGGCTTTAAGAGATCTCTCTCTCATCCTCGCATAACTCAGCATAACTTCCTATATCTATATAGAGCTCTCCGTTTAAACACATATCCTCTGTTTCATTTTGTAGCTCCTCTGCATGCACCCCATATAGAGTAGTAGCATCTTGATGCTCGTCTGGCACCACCGCAGCGGCTTCTGATTGAGCATCTTCTCTGATCTCCTCCATTGATGCCGTTGTGATTGGCACATGGTAGCCTTCATACGTCCTTGCACTACGAGGGGCTACCTCTATGACGTACCACCAGTTTGATGTAGACTTTGTAGGATGAAATATTACCTGCCAGAGCCACATAACTTACATGAGTGCTTTCAAGCACATAACTTGTAAAAGGGGGATGTTAACTATTTACATACTTACTTGTTCACAATGCTCGGGTAGTACGAAAGTGTCTCTTAGGTCAGTCCATTTCTTAGTAGAATCCACCTCAAGAAAACCAAACTCTCCTCTACGCACAGTAGCGTTGCGACCCTCCATGATTATCTTGAACCATTGCACGTCGAACAAGTCGACAAAAAATCCTCTGTAATCGGTCCTCAAAATCTCTTGTAGCGTGCCGAAGTAAGTGAGTTCCACCACCACAGGATCTGCATCAGAGGAACGTCGTCGACTAGACTGTTCAAATTTTGCCATGATTCCACAATCTTGAGTAAAACGCTTTTTGTCGATCCGTTCCACCCTAAAATGTCGACCTTTACACCATGCTGCTATGTATGACCTATACTACAACGAACAAAGATTATGAGTGGCCGTTCAAACATTTAGAAATAAAGTCACTAGCTAGTCGTACATTGCAAACTTACCTTGGTCGCGCAACCCCGAGAGTACTCCCACTCTTCCTCATTCACTTTGTCACCGCATTGTTGTGCGCTTTTCAATTGGTTGTGCAACCATCTTAAGCTCATGAATGTTGGTAGGCTCTCCAGACCCGTCGGATAGTGCATCGGTGGTCGTCTTCCCCGTCTCCACTCGATTCGTGCCCTTTGTCGCTCTTGCTTTGCATCCTCATATTGTGAAATCCACTTTTGCATCACTGGATTGTGAAGCATGCAAAATCGGTTGATTTTAGCCTCTAGATCTTCCGTCATCTTCTTCTCAACACCGAGATTGCACATGACAATCCCAGATATGCGCTCATCATCTATGGTTCGCCATAGCGTGTCCCGGTCTTTATCAAATCCGTCTAGCCACTCTCCAATGTACACTAGGGACTCTGATACCAACCAACCTTCTGCCATGCTACCCTTCGGACGTGCCTTTTGACGCACATATCCCTTAAGCGTTTTCATGAAACGTTCTAAGAAGAACATCCATCTGGAATGAACTGTGCCAGCTATTTCCACCTCATCAACTATGTGAACAAGAAGATGCACGTGAATGGTTAGCATGGTAGTAGGAAAATGTTTCTCAAACATGCACACAAGCTCCGCAACATTTAGTTTGGCATGGTAAGATGTTGATCTTTGACCAAATGGATTTACGCCATCCATAGCCAGGCCTAAGCGCAAATTTCGAGCTTCCCTGGTAAAATCCGACCATGTTCCATCTATATGTTTCCAGGCTGCGCAATCTGCAGGAATTCGTAGCACACCATCCGAAGATTTATTCTCCTCATGCCATGATGCTAGGGCGGCCATGGACTTACATTCGAAGAAATGCTTGATGCGAGGAAGCAGAGGAAAATGTCGCAAAACCTTTTGTGGAATTTTTGTCCCGTGGAGATCTACTCGATATCTTTCGGAATCACATTTCGGACACTTCTCCATGTCTATGTATTCCCCTCTGAAAAGAATGCAGTCATTAGGACAAGCGTGGATAGAATTGTAATCCATCCCCAAGTTTCGAAAAATCTTTCTTGCTTCATCTCGGGAATCTGGCATTACATTGTCAGCTGGTAGTATGTGCTCTTTAAGCAATCTACACAACATAAAAATACGATACAGTCGTGTAAAAATCTATCAGATCATTATACATTTAGAGTTTTATTAAAGTAAACTAATTGTAATAGATCACCTGAAAAGCGCTGTGACGCTAGTGTCACTCCATCCAAACTTTGCTTGCATGTTGAGAAGAACCAGGAGTGCTTTCAATCTAGACATACGTGCTCCATTATACAGTGGCGTATCGGCTTCACTTTTCATATCATCATAGATAAGCCTTTCTGAATCCATCATCGTCTCGATCATTTCATCAATCTCGGGCTCAAACATTGCCTCGTTGGGAATGTGCTCTGCATGATCATCCCCCGAGCTGTCAGAGGCTACATCTTGTGGCCTCACATATGCTGCTTGACCAAAGCGCCTGCGAACACGTCTATTGGGTTGCAAGATTGCTGCTTGTTGGCCAGCGTCAGAGTCCGACGAGTTATAATTGGCAACAACTCGATCTATAATAGATGGATCGAACTCGCCGAATTCGCGAACGTGCTACAAAGAAACACGTCTTGTCCGTCGCACAGCATGCTTGCATTGATTACAAGGACATAAGACCCTCGTTGAGAGATAGGTGTTTCGGTTGGACGGTTCCACATCCTCGTCACTACTCATAATGAGGATAAAAATCTTATAGCTTGGACAACAAATTTAATATTTTATTGGCATTCTTCATCTTATCTCTCTCTCTCTCTCTCTCTCTCTCTCTCTCTCTCTCTCTCTCTACCTCACATTCTCTAGTCATGTCCAATCCCCGCACACCTTGGTCTAGAGGTGCACGGAGATCAGAACCATTGGGTTATAATATCATCTTTATTGGTCAATACCTATATTTGTGGGTACAAGAAATCTACAGACCCACGTCTACATGATACTGCATGTAGTGGACAAAACCCCTTTGCCTCTTCTCTAGCTGTAGCACTTCACAGCATCTTAACATCTTTTCACAGTAGATCTTTTCACTGTTCGTCTAACTCTAAACCCTAAACCGTAAGTAATTCTTGCGTGGACTCGATCTAACGTAAATAAACGTAAATCTAAGTAAAAATAAAGCTAAATCTAATTTAACGTAAGTCTACATCTAACCTAATCTTTAACGTCTTTTGGGATAGTTTCCTACGACGTTAAAACTCTCTTCTTCTTGTGTGTGTGTGTGTGTGTGTGTGTGTGTGTGTGTGTGTGTGTGGGTAAACCTAAATAAACCTAAGTCTAATCTAATATAGCATAAATCTAAATCTAACGTAAATTATGTTATATTAAAAACAAAGAACTAAACTAACAGGGATTATAAGAACCTTAAAACAGATTTAACACATAATTTTTCACATAACTCGGCAAGAGTTGGCATTCGCATCACTAAAGATATGAGAGTTAACTTTTGACGGTGACGCTGCCTCATCTCCATCCACATTTGACGACAGCAATTGGCCCTTTGGACCGTTCTTGCTCTTGTTACTAACTTTGAAGTTGATGTTGAATGACTAGAGGTTGTCTAGATGGTCATTGTCGGGGATGTAGTGACTCTTGCCGCCCTGAAGATCCACCTTCTTCCCTATCTTCTGAAGACATTTCACCAGTACTTTTGGATCGATGGAGCCCACCATGAGTGAAGGCAACAATACCCTATATTCCATTGAGGGCTTTCTTCACCCGCTTCATGCAGGCATCGCAGTCTATGGAGACCTAAATCTAATCTAATATAACGTAAATCTAAATCTAGCGTAAATAAACGTAAATCTAACTAAAAATAAACCTAAATCTAATCTAATTTAACTTAAATAAACCTAAGTTTAATTTAACGTAAGTCTACATCTAACCTAATCTTTAACGTCTTTTGGGATAGTTTCCTACGACGTTATAACTCTCTTCTTCTTGTGTGTGTGCACGTGTGTGGATGTGTGTGCCAATAAAAAGAGATAAATGGTATAACATTTCTATCACCCATGCTAAGTATGATAGATTGGTTATGCCATTTCTCTCTTGAATAATAGGTCTTGAGTTCAACTCCTCGTCGGCTAGATCTTTAGGTCTTTTAATTTTAATTAGTTTCCTACGACGTTAAATTAGTTTCTCTCTCTTTCTCTCTCAATGTGTGTGCGTTTTTTTGTTTATGCATGTTTTCTCTCTCTTTTCCTCTCTCAATGTGTGCGTTTTTTGTTTATGCATGTTCTCTCTCTCTTTTCCTCTCTCAATGTGTGCGTTTTTTGTTTATGCATGCTCTGTCTCTCTTTTCCTCTCTCAATGTGTGTGTGCATTCTTTGTTTATGTATGTGTGTGTGCGTTTTTGTTTATGTTTGTACTCTTTCTCTCTCTCTCTCTCTCTCTCTCTCTCTCTCTCTCAAAAACACTATGTGTGTGTGTGTGTGTGTGAGAGAGAGAGAGGGAGAGAGAAAGAGGGGAAGGGAACATGAGAGTGAGGAGAGGGAAGGAGCATACCTGGCTCTCCTTCCTCTCCTCGTGTGTGTGTGTGTGTGTGTGTGTGTGGAGAAGAAAGAGAGAGAGAGAGAGAGAGAGAGAGAGGGAGAGCGTTACCTGCTCCTTGCTTGAGGGCGCCGAAAAACTCAGATCTGAGATCTGAGTTTTTGGGCGCTCTCTGTTATTTTTTTTAGCCCAGCCGGCGTCTCTATGAGCGTCGCAAATTTACTTGTAAATTTGCGATGCTCATAGCGATGCCGGGAAAATGTTTTTTTGAGCGTCGCTGTGTGAGCGTCGCTAATATGAATAGCCTCTTGTAGTGTCTCTAAGAGAAGTGGCAGCACTTTGTGAGCGCTATAGAGTCAATCTCTATATCTAAAGTGTGAGCATGGATGCTCTATTTATAGCAGAAAAGAAAACGTCGAATTTTTTTTTCAAAAAAAAATAATTTTTTAAAACTAAAATAATAATAAAATATTATTATTATTTGTTTTTGCCTCAAAAATCATACACGCGTTTTTGGTACCCTTGTGGTACCCATCAGCTTGACCACTTTGTCATTATCATCAAAAGATAAGGCCACACAACCCCCCTTATTAAGATTAGTCAAGACTAGCCTCTCCTTTTCATGTGACAATGTGTCCAACTTTGTCCCCTCCTATGTGAGTCCAGGTGAATCCATGTGCCTTCATTTTTCATCCCTCTGTATTCTTTTGTACGTCTTTATAATTATTTTATTTATTTCCTTAATGATAATTTACTTTACATTTTTAAGTTAAACTTTACAGTCTTATATTAACTTTACGGTAGTAAAAGAAAATTCTACAATCAGTAAATAAGTCTTGCAATAAGTTAGTTATTGATTCATATAGCTAAACATGTCAGAATTTTGTAGCGTAAATTTTAATTTCTAGGTTTTCTCAACCTACGATTCATAATTTGAACTCGAATATCTTAAATAATAAGTGATAGTTAAAAAAAATTCAAATGCATAATAGAACTTGTGTGAAATTTGAAAGTAGAGACCTTACAATCTCCCCAACTTAGAATTTGAGATGCCCTCATCTCAAGAAGAGTGAAGGGTAATCCTTACGAAAGGATGTCTAATCTTCCCAAGTAGCATCTTCTATAGGGAAATCCTTCGATAAGATAAGATGTTCCTTGATGGATCTATTTCTAAGCTTTCTCTCCCGAGTTTCTAGGATAGTATCAAGTTGGAATTGTAGAACATCTTGAGCAGGTAAAATGATTTGCTCATCATCAAGGACATGGTCAGGGTTATATCCATAAGGTTTTAACAGACTTACATGAAATACATCATGCACTTTGAGATGAGAAGGGAGTTTTATTCTATAAGCTTGATCACTTACAACCTTGATTATTTCGTATGGTCCACAATATCGGTAGCTAAGCTTCTTATACCTTCCGAGAGACAGATTGCTCTTATTGGGCTTTACTCGTAAGAAAACTTTGTCACCTTCTTTGAAAATCCGATCAAATCTTTTTAAGTCGAGATACTTCTTTTGTCGATCTTGAGCCGCTTGAATATCCCTTCGAATAGCTTTTGTTTGAGCTTCCATTTCTTCAACCATTTTCTTTGAGTCTTCTACCCTTATAGTGGGGTCAGAAAAGTTAAGAGGTGATACACATTCTTGTCCATAAAGAGATTTAAAAGGTGTCATTCCAATACTTCTATGAGTAGAGGAATTGTATGCATACTCTACCAAGGGTAGGTATTGAATCCACTTGCGAGGTTCTCTATTGCAGTAGGCTCTGAGGATTTCTTCAATTACTTGATTAACTCTTGCAATTTGGCCATCAGTTTGAGGATGATAAGCAATACTAAAACATAACTGGGTTCCAATAGCTTGAAACAATGATACCCAGAACTTTGAAGTAAACTTGGCATCACGATCACTGACAATCCTCTTGGGTAAACCATGAATTCTGAAAACCTCCTTTACAAACATAGGAGCAATATTTGAAGCTGTAAAGATTGTCTTGACTGGGATTAAGTGAGCCACTTTAGTAAGCAAGTCGACTATGACCATGATTGAATCATAGCCAGCTTGAACCGAAGGAAACCCGGTGATAAAGTCCATGCTAATACATTCCCATTTCATTTGGGGAATATCTAAAGGATGTAATTTACCTGGCATCTTTAGTCTCTCTACCTTAATCCTTTGACAAGACAAACACTGCTTGACATAGCGAAGGACATCACCCCTCATACCTTGCCAATAGTAACTTCTGTGAATTGCATTGATGGTTTTGGCATAACCTGGATGTCCTGAAGTTGGGCCATCATGTACTTCATATAGGATAGCATTACTTAGGGTAGAATCCTTAGGTATGCATAGTCGATTCCTATAGTAAATTTTCCCATCTTCTAAGGAGTAATGTAGAGGTTTAGGCTGATTTGATGATACCCTCTCTTCACGTAAGATACTAGCAAGCATCTGGTAATCTGCATCGCTGATAGCAGCATCTGAGACCTTGTCTAAAATAGGGTTATTAGCCATGGAAATTGCCCCCAGAAAAGCTTTACGGCTTAGGGCATCTGCCACAACATTATCTTTACCTGGTCTAAATTTAATATCAAAATCATATTTGTGCATGAGCTCTATCCATCTCCTCTGTCTCATGTTAAGGTTAGGTAGGGTAAAAATCCACTTAAGGCTCTTGTGATCTGTTACCAATTGGAATTTGCGTCCCAATAGATAATGTCTCCATAGCTTGAGAGCGTGAATAACTGCTAGCAATTCTAAATCATGTGTAGCATAATTCACTTCATGAATCCTAAGCTTCCGAAAAGTATAAGCTACAGGCCTTCCTTCTTGAGTAAGGACTCCTCCTAATGCAAGGTTACTACCATCTGTGATCACCTCGAATTCTTGGGTGAAATCTGGAAGTTTTAATAGAGGTTCTGAAGCAAGATACTCCTTAAGCTGTTTGAAGCAAGATTCATTTTTTTCTTCCCAAAGTATCATAGCTCCTTTATTTAGCAAGTCGGTTAGTGGTGCAGCTTTAAGAGCATAGTCCTTTACAAAGATCCTATACCACCCTGTGATACCTAAGAACCCTCTCACTTCGGTTTGTGAAGTGGGTTGAGGCCATTCCACAATATCTTTTACTTTGTCAGGGTCAACAGAGACTCCTTCAAGTGAAATGATAAACCCTAAGTAACAGACCTTAGGGGTAAAGAAGGTATATTTTCTTTTCTTTGCATATAGCTTATTTCGGCGTAAAAGCTCTAACACTTTCCTAACGTGTCCTTCATGCTCTTCTTCTGATTTGGAATAAATCAAGATATCATCAAAGAATACTAGGACAAAATTATCCAAGAATTCTCTAAAGATATTGTGCATCAGACGATTGAAAGTTGCAGGAGCATTCGTAAGTCCAAAAGCCATCATTGTAAATTCGTAATGACCATAACGAGTGTTGAAAGTTGTTTTGGAGATATCAACCTCCTTGATTCGAATTTGATGATAGCCAGATCGAAGATCAATATTCGTGAATATTTTGGCTCCATGTAATCTGTCCAGCATCTCATCAATACAAGGAATTGGATATTTATTCTTGATGGTAACTTGATTTAAGCCCCTATAATCTATGCAAAGTCGAAGAGAGCCATCCTTTTTCTTTTGGAAGAGAATAGGTGCACCCCATGGAGATGTACTAGGTCGGATATCCCTTGCTCAATCAACTTCTTGAGCTACTCCTTGAGTTCTATAGCCTCTAGAAGTGACATCTTGTACGGCGCTCTTGAGACTGGTTCACTACCTGGAAAAATTTTGATTTCATGGTCTACCTCCCTAGGTGGTGGTAGTTCAGAAAGTTCAGCAGAGAAAACATTGGAAAATTCTTCTAGCCACATTGGTTCAGGGTTGGAAGAAGATTTTTCTAATTTGTTTAACTTGACTACAAAAATTTGTTGACCCTTGCGTAACCCTTTAAAAAGACGATTAGCTTTGACCAAGTAAGCTTTTGGTCATCCATTCTGGCCTTGAATAGTGACTTCTTGACCTTGGTTGTCCACAAAAGTAACACTTCCTTGGGCACAATGGATATTGGCATTATGACTGGCTAACCAATCCATTCCAAGAATTCCGTCATAGATTCCTATGGGTAAGGTTCAAAAAGTAGCAGAAGTAGAGTATTCTCCCAACTTGAAATCTATTTTTCCCACAGTGTACTAAGATAACACCTCCTTTCCATTGGCTAATTCAACTCTCACCTTTCTTGCAGGGTGTTGATTAAGTCCTAACCTCGTTAAACATTTAGGTGACAAAAAAGAGTGAGTACTACCACAATCAATAAGAAGCTCAAATTTTTCACCTTGGTGATTTGCAGGTATTTGAATGACATCATATTGTTGTCTTGGTCTTGGGTTATCAATTGCAGCATGTAGAGTTTCTCTTTCCTCTTGTTCTTCTCCCAATGTTGGTTCTCCTATGATAGCATTGACTCTGGCAACCATTCCGCGCCCTCGACCTCATCCTCCATTTCTTCCTCCACGATTTATTATTTGGACTCATCCTCTAGCTTGATTAGGTGTATTTGTTGCGGAGACTCGCCTAGGACATACATTCCTGAAATGTCCTAGCTCGTTGCATTCATAGCATCTAAGATCTGCATTTTGAGCTCCATTTTCTGAAGCTACAACTATTGGATGAGTTTGGTGAACTGGGTGAACTTGCCTTTGGTTCCACATCATAGGCCATCCTCTCCTTCCAGCATTCCTTAAATTTCCATTTAGTACCCTTTGAGAGTTTTATATCTCTTTAGCTAAGGGTTTAGCTCTTAAAAGAGCATCTTGAAAATTTGTAGGCCTCATGGCTTCTAGACGTGTATTTAAAGGAGCATTTAGCCCTTGGCAGAAACGGGCTACTTGTTGATCTGCGGTCATTGGCGGAGCATAGCGCCTAAGAGTTACAAATTTGGAGTAGTATTCTTCCACTGTAAGATGAAACTGACGTAAGTTGAAGAATTCATTCATCTTAAGGGATTCGTGTGCAGGTGGAAGATAACGTCCTTTGACAGCATACTTAATATCTTCCCAAGTTTGAGTGTTTTGAGCTACTTGATTATCTTTGCAGTGTTGTTTCCACCAAAGCTTGGCATCCCCCGTGAGACAAAACATAGCCAACATTGCTTGGTTATTGGGAGTAGTACAAGCAGCAGCAGCAGCAGCAAAATAATCCTCCATCTCTTCGAGCCACACTTCTGCATCGCGCTCAACTAGGGCTCCTTCCCCTTTGAAAGAGGGAAGTTTAGCTTGCTTGAGAAGTATCTTTTTCTCTTGAAGAGATGTGTACACCGCACTCTGTACCATATAGGTTAAGTGAAAATTTATTGGATACTCTAACTTTAATCCACTTTAAGGCAAAACTTGATCAGACATAATACAAACAAAAGATAATATTAATCCAAACTTTATTTATATACACATTATTTTCTACCAAGGTTTGTAGTCTTTAGGTACAAGGATTGTAATGTCTCTATATTTTGAGTTTAGTGACTACAAAAGGATAGGCTAAAGGATCAAAATAATAAGTTTCTTTTGACCCTTGAAAGCTACGAGATACACATATGGGTCGAATCCTACCACCATGGATAACTTTTGTAACTTGGTTATAGACCCATTGAGTCTGAGATATCTTTTCTCCTCCCAAGGTAATGGTAGCATCCGGATTCTTAGTACCAATGAAAAGATAAACTTCGATGACTTTTAATTCCTCTGCCCATAGAAGTTTCTTGAGGTTGGTATCCATGCACCATATCTTGTCAGCATCGATGGTATAGATTCCTCCAGATGGACTCCAGTTGATGCCCCATCCTCTATGCACCCTTGGGATAGGTGGTGCAAACCCCTATCCAAAATCATCATCACCCTTTTTCGAAACTGATAATTTGGTGATTGGCATGCATTTTCAAACATGATGGTGAACACTTGGAATTTCTGGTAGGCTGAATGAACATTTTCCTGTACCAGGAAAGTTCAGTCTTCAATACCATATAAAAACTCAAAACAATTTTTCTAGGTTCTTCTATTATTTCAAACATTTGTATCCTTCAACATCCAAACATCAATCTAAAAATCTCCCCAAGCTTTAACCTAGGCTCTGATACCAGTGTGAGGTCCCTGCCCCTTGTCGAGAGGAGCGGAGTACATTTGATAGGTCTCCGATCCCGAGAAGGAAAAATCAATGGACATTGCCTTAGCTACTACGTAGCCACGGGCATGAACCGTTAGTGAAGGATTGGTCCTATCTCGCTATGGCAGAGCGTGACCACCATAACCCTATCTAAAAACTATCTATAATCAATTATACCTAAAAGTATAAATCTTAGAGTGACGAACCTGGGCGCTTTTTTCCCCATGTTTCAGAAGCACAACCGCCAAGGTTTGTCTCTTTTGAGATTTATGACTTAAAAAAATAATTTCTAGCGTTCGAAAGTTACCCGACTCATCGGGTCCACCCGTCCATAGAATGATACCGTCGGGATATCATTCTCCCACTTTCCACACCACACTCACCCTTCTTTTGTTATCTAATTACTACCACACTGTTTAAACATACATGTTCCTTTACTTTATTTATGTTACTAGTTCGTTTTAACAGCCCTTCAAACAGTATTGCAAACAATAGTCAAACAAGAAGTCGTCCAAATTTAAACAAGCAACCCTTGGATTAGGTTCACTCAAGAATCTCTACTGGCGCTATTATGTCCGATCAGTATATACATTATTTATAAAAACCCTTGTCCTCATGAGCGTCCCATACCGCTCGACAAGTACTCGTTGTGCTAATCTGGACGTACTCCCGCCACAGCAACAACGGTGCCAATCTGGGAATCATCCTCACGCCACGACAAAACAAAACTGCAGTATCCAATTGGGCTAAAAACCCTTGTCCTCATGAACGTCCCATACCGCTCGACAAGTACTCGTTGTGCTAATGTGGAAGTACTTCCGCCACAACAACAACGGTGTCAATCTGAGCCTCATCCACACGCCACGGCAAAACAAAACTGCAGTATCCAGCTGGGCTATCTGGGTGTACTCCCACCCCAGCATGAGCGGTGCCATCGTGGGCATCATCTCACGCCTCGGCAACTGCCACATAATGCCAACGCTAATAAGTAGAGAGACTTGAGACAAACCATACCGAAGGTTTTGGACAAACATTCTTTCCTATAGCAACCAGTTTAACCAGACAATCTTTCCTACTTGTCAAACATAAGGTAAATATTATATTTCTATGGTCTCGCATATGCAATGATGCATAACTTGGAACTACAATACTAACCTTTACCATAGCTCCGATTGGTCCGATTGGTGGAGACATAACATGTTCCGCAGGAGTTCCACTGTTACTTGTACTAGCTTCATGATCATTAGAGCCTTGGGTTCGACCACGCTTTGGAGCCATTTTCACTACAAGAGGCTCTTCACATTAGCGACGCTCACACAGCGACGCTCAAAAAAAAAATTCCCGGCGTCGCTATGAGCGTCGCTATGAGCGTCGCAAATTTACAAAGAAGTTTGCGACGCTTATAGCGACGCTCATAGCGACGCCAGCTGGGGTAAAAAAAATAACCGAGCGCGCCCAAAAACTCATATCTCAGATCTGAGTTTTTCGGCGCCCTCAAGCAAAGAGCAGGTAACGCTCTCCCTCACTCTCTCTCTCTCTCTCTCTCTCTCTTTTTCTTTTACACACACACACACACACACACACACACACGAGGAGAGGAAGGAGAGCCAGGTATGCTCCTTCCCTCTCCGCATTCTCATGTTCCCTTCCCCTCTTTCTCTCTCCCTCGCTCTCTCTCTCACACACACACATACACACACACACATAGTGTTTTTGAGAGAGAGAGAGAGAGAGAGAGAGAGAGAGAGAGAGAGAGAGAGAGAGAGAGAGAGAGAGAGCGAGAGAGAGTGCAAAAACGCACACACATACGTAAACAAAGAATGCACACACACATTGAGAGAGAAAAAGAGAGAGAGAGAGCATGCATAAACAAAAAACGCACGCATTGAGAGAGGAAAAGAGAGAGAGAACATGCATAAACAAAAAACGCACACATTGAGAGAGGAAAAGAGAAAGAAAACATGCATACGATCCAAAAAAACGCACACACATTGAGAGAGAAAGAAAGAGAAACTAAGGGAGCGTCGTAGGAAACTAATTAAAATTAAAAGACCTAAAGATCTAGCCGACGAGGAGTTGAACTGAAGACCTATTATTCAAGAGAGAAATGGCATAATCAATCTATCATACTTGGCATGGGTGATAGAAAGGTTATACCATTTATCTCTTTTTATTGGCACACACATCCACACACGCGCACACACACAGGAAGAAGAGAGTTATAACGTCGTAGGAAACTATCTTAAAAGACGTTAAAGATTAGGTTATATGTAGACTTACATTAAATTAGATTTAGGTTTATTTTTAACTAGATTTACGTTTATTTAAGCTAGATTTAGATTTACGTTATATTAGATTAGATGCGGGTATCCATAGACTGCGATGCCTGCATGAAGCGGGTGAAGAAAGCCCTCAATGGAATATAGGGTATTGCTGCCTTCACTCATGGTGGGCTCCGTCGATCCAAAAGTACTGGTGAAATGTCTTCAGAAGATAGGGAAGAAGGTGGATCTTCAGGGCGGCAAGAGTCACTACATCCCCGACACAATGACCATCTAGACAACCTCTAGTCATTAGACTTACGTTAAATTAGATTTAGCTTTATTTTTAGTTAGATTTACGTTTATTTAGATTTACGCTTATTTACGTTAGATCGAGTCCACGCAAGAATTACTTACGGTTTAGGGTTTAGAGTTAGACGAACAGTGAAGAGATCTACTGTGAAAAGATGTTAAGATGAAGTGAAGTGCTACAGCTAGAGAAGAGGCAAAGGGATTTTGTCCACTACATGCAGTATCATGTAGACATGGGTGTCTAGATTTCTTGTACCCACAAATATAGGTATTGACCAATAAAGACGAGATTATAACCCGGTGGTTCTGATCTCCGTGCACCTCTAGACCGAGGTGTGCGGGGATTGGACATGACTAGAGAATGTGAGGTAAAGAGAGAGAGAGAGAGAGAGAGAGAGAGAGAGAGATAAGACGAAGAATGCCAATAGAATATTAAATTTGTTGTCTAGGTTATAAGTTTTTTATCCTCATTATGAGTAGCGACGAGGATGTGGGACCGTCCAACCGAAACACCTATCTCTCAACGAGGGTCTTATGTCCTTGTAATCAATGCAAGCATGCTGTGCGACGGACAAGACGTGTTTCTTTGCAGCACGTTCGCGAATTTGGCGAGTTCGATCCATCTATTATAGATCGAATTGTTGCCAATTATAACTCGTCGGACTCTGACGCTGGCCAACAAGCAGCAATCTTGCAACCCAATAGACGTATTCGCAGGCGCTTTGGTCAAGCAGCATATGTGAGGCCACAAGATGTAGCCTCTGACAGCTCGGGGGATGATCATGCAGAGCACATTCCCAATGAGACAATGTTTGAGCCCGAGATTGATGAAATGATCGAGACGATCATGGATTCAGAAAGGCTTATCTATGATGATATGAAAAGTGAAGCCGATACATCATTGTATAATGGAGCACGTATGTCTAGATTGAAAGCACTCCTGGTTCTTCTCAACATGCAGGCAAAGTTTGGATGGAGTGACACTAGCGTCACAGCGCTTTTCAGGTGATCTATTACAATTAGTTTACTTTAATAGAACTCTAAATGTATAATGATCTGATAGATTTTTACACGACTGTATCATATTTTTATGTTGTGTAGATTGCTGAAAGAGCACATTCTACCAGCTGACAATGTGATGCCAGATTCCCGAGATGAAGCAAGAAAGATTTTGCGAAACTTGGGGATGGATTACAATTCTATCCACGCTTGTCCTAATGACTGCATTCTTTTCAGAGGGGAATACACAGACATGGAGAAGTGTCCGAAATGTGATTCCGAAAGATATCGAGTAGATCTCCACGGGACAAAAATTCCACAAAAGGTTTTGCAACATTTTCCTTTGCTTCCTCGCATCAAGCATTTCTTCGAATGTAAGTCCATGGCCGCCCTAGCATCATGGCATGAGGAGAATAAATCTTCGGATGGTGTGCTACGAATTCCTGCAGATTGCGCAGCCTGGAAACATATAGATGGAACATGGTCGGATTTTGCCAGGGAAGCTCGAAATTTGCGCTTAGGCCTGGCTATGGATGGCGTAAATCCATTTGGTCAAAGATCAACATCTTACAGTGTATGGCCCGTTGTCATCCTCAACTACAACATTCCCCCGTGGTTGACTACGAAGAAGGGGCACCTATGGCTAAGCTTGATTGTGCCAGGGCGATATAAAGTGGGGAATATGGATGTGTATCTTCGTCCACTATTGGAAGAGCTACAACAATTGTGGATTGGCATAGAGGTGGTGGATATGAGCCGACACACAGGACGACGGAATGCTTTGATCAGAGGTATTCTAATGTGGACCATGCATGACTATCCCGGGCTAACAGAATGCTCAGGTGATCTATTGACACTCCTCTCTCAGACACTGTAAATCTTGTTTTTCCCCATAGTTGATCTATTATCATGTGTATACATGCAGGGCTTCAAACAAGCGGATACAGAGCATGTGTCACATGTGGACCTATACTGAATGCACGTAGGGCACCCTCACTGAAGAAGCAAATCTACGAAGGTCATCAAGCGTATCTTCCGGAGAATCATGTGTTACGCGACGGCTTTTTGGGAAGAGAGCCACCAAGGATGTCTGCACAAGCATGGTTAGAGCAGAAGGAGATGTGCGATGACGGATTGCCTCCAGGGATGAAGAGACTATCTCTATGGTACGAGTTACCATACTGGCCCCGACTCGTGATCAATCACTTGCTCGATCCAATGCACATATTCAAGAATGTGGGTAATCTACTATGGGACCATTTGACCGGCAAGAAAGATACTTTGGGAGCCAGAGTTGACCTTAGAAATGTGGATCGTATGGAGCAATATTGGCCGCAAACAGCGTCTGATGGATCGATAAAACTTCCTAAAGCACCATGGATTTTCACAGGAGCCCAAGAACGCAAAGTAAAAGAGGCCATTCGATCTTTGCGGACCCCCACTGGCGTAATGCACTCGCTCTGAACGTGTTTTACTAAAGAAGGAAAGCTTACCGGTTTGAAGTCACACGATTGGCATAAAATGTGTCAGGTACGTTCATAGTGGACTTTAATATCATTGCATAAAATGTGGACTTTAATATCATTGCTGCACATACTTTACAGTTTATTTTACCGGTTGCCATTGAGGGATGTTTGTCTCTCGACATCCGTAACACAATCTACAAACTTGCAAAGCTGGTGCAATGGATCTCACAAAAGGAGATCGACGTAGACTCCATACCATTCGCCAAACTAAATGCTGCGGAGCTTGTGTGCATGTTTGAGAAACATTTTCCTACTACAATGCTAACCATTCAGGTGCATCTTCTTATTCACATAGTTGATGAGGTGGAAATAGCTGGCACAGTTCATTCCAGATGGATGTTCTTCTTAGAGCGTTTCATGAAAACGCTTAAGGGATATGTGCGTCAAAAGGCACGTCCGGAGGGTAGCATGGCAGAAGGTTGGTTGGTATCAGAGTCCCTAGTGTACATTGGAGAGTGGCTAGACGGATTTGATAAATCCCGGGACACGCTATGGCGAACCATAGATGATGAGCGCATATCTGGGATTGTCATGTGCAATCTCGGTGTTGAGAAGAAGATGACGGAAGATCTAGAGGCTAAAATCAACCGATTTTGCATGCTTCACAATCCAGTGATGCAAAAGTGGATTTCACAATATGAGGATGCAAAGCAAGAGCGACAAAGGGCACGAATCGAGTGGAGACGGGGAAGATGACCACCGATGCACTATCCAGCGGTTCTGGAGAGCCTACCAACCTTCATGAGCTTAAGATGGTTGCACAACCAATTGAAAAGCGCACAACAATGCGGTGACGAAGTGACTGAAGAAGAGTGGGAGTACTCTCGGGGTTGCGCGACCAAGGTAAGTTTGCAATGTACGACTAGCAAGTGACTTTATTTATAAACGTTTGAATGGCCACTCATAATCTTTGTTCGTTGTAGTATAAGTCATACACAGTAGCATGGTGTAAAGGTCGACATTTTAGGGTGGAACGAATCGACAAAAAGCGTTTTACTCAAGATTGTGGAATCATGGCAAAATTTGAACAGTCTAGTCGACGACGTTCCTATGATGCAGATCCCGTGGTGGCGGAACTCACTTACTTCGGCACGCTGCAAGAGATTTTGAGGATCGATTACAGAGGATTTTTTGTCGACTTGTTCGACGTGCAATGGTTCAAGATAATCATGGAGGGTCGAAACGCTACTGTGCGTAGAGGAGAGTCTGGTTTTCTTGAGGTGGATTCTACTAAGAAATGGACTGACCTAAGAGACACTTTCGTACTACCCGAGCATTGTGAACAAGTAAGTATATAAATAGTTAACATCCCCCTTTTACAAGTTATGTGCTTGAAAGCTCTCATGTAAGTTATGTGGCTCTGGCAGGTAGTATTTCATCCTACAAAGTCTACATCAAACTGGTGGTACGTCATAGAGGTAGCCCCTCGTAGTGCAAGGACGTATGAAGGCTACCATGTGCCAATCACAACGACATCAATGGAGGAGATCAGAGAAGATGCTCAATCAGAAGCCGCTGCGGTGGTGCCAGACGAGCATCAAGATGCTACTACTCTATATGGGGTGCATGCAGAGGAGCTACAAAATGAAACAGAGGATATGTGTTTAAACGGAGAGCTCTATATAGATATAGGAAGTTATGCTGAGTTATGCGAGGATGAGAGAGAGATCTCTTAAAGCCACAAATATTGTATTTGAACAATTTTGCTCCGTGCTGTAAAAGCTCTAGCTCTCTAAGTAGCTTCCATGGTGTGTAACGCTCTTTTCTACTCGCGCTCACATCTTTTGATTGAAAATTCTGAGTTTTCGACTTGCCTCTTCTACCACTCGATTCATTGCGTCATTGTATTTATATGCGTCATTACGTCATTGTATTTAATGGTCTTTGCGTCATTGTCTACTCTATTCATTCAATATTAAGTTTAAATATTCGTGTGTTTAATGCAGGTATGGATGATGAGGAGTTTCTTTCTTCTTTGTCACCGAAGCAGAGACAGTGGTACGTGGAGCGTCATCGCTCTGGCGCATCATCGCGCGTTCCTACACCATCCGCATCTCCCTCTCTTTCGGAGCATTCGGCGCGCTCCGAAGCTTCGGCGTCGACGAGACGAGCGTCACACTCGTCTAGACACCGGCGCTCTAGTGGTGGCGGTGGCGGTTGTTGTGGGGATTCCGCCACCGATGCCTCCACACCGCCTCGTGTTCGACGAGGCTCTTTACCCTCCCCTTCTTTGCCCGCCCCCACACCAGCCACAGCATCGCCATCTACGCCAGGTTTTGCACGGCTGACTATTCCTAGAAGCTACACACCTCTACCTACTCCGCCAGGAGCCACCCCACTCGACACTCCTCGCTTCGGGGCCCAGACGCCGGTGGAGACACCTGACGTCCGTACCCCCATCGACACGCCGCTAGAGACCCCTGCCGGGACACCCAGGTTCACGCGTCACCGGCCAGAGGGCTTGCCTTACTCCGTCGACATCAGCGGCGGCATCATCATGGATGATGATGGCAAGAAGGTGATCTCGCGCATGCGTGGTCTTTGCTCTCAGCTGTTTAGACACTATATACTAAACAAATGGAGTGAAGTACCAAGTGATTTAAAAAACAGAGTCATCAGCATACTTCATGATGAGTTTCCCGTTCCAACACGGGATCAGCGCTTCAATGAAGACCTGATGAAGATTCGAATGCGCGAATACTGCAAACACAAGCGTTCCGAAGTGCAAAAAGCAATCAAGAATGGGTGGAATAGGCCAGATTGGCTGGCCAAAGAAGATTGGAAGAATGCGAAGAAAGCAGCGCGCGAGAATCCCGACAAGTGGAAGCAACAAAAGGATGCAGCCAGAGCGCGAGTAGAGGCAGGGAGCTCGCACCACTTGGGGAGCGGTGGATGGGCATCATTTGAGGCCGATTTTGTAAGTCTTTTCACATTGCTCTTTATGCATGTTCGATAGTTTAGGGTTTATGAGTTTTTTAGTTCTAACATAATGAAATCTTTGTATGTTTTGACAGTGGTCGATGACAGGACGTGATCCCACACCGTACGAGCGCGAGTACGCAGGCAGGAAGGGCTTAAACGCCCTGATGGACATTCTCAGTTCTCGCGGTGGCATGGTTAGTATTAGGGTTTACTCTTTTTTATTTTTTGTATTGTTTTATAAATGTCGTTATATGTTTATACTTACTGAAAGCTGTCTTATTGTCTTCTTTTGCAGAATCCGACAGATACGCCGCTTGGACGCGATGAGACGTCTGATTAGACGACGTCAGTTTAGCCATAGCTAGATAGAATTAGTTTAGGGTTTCTCATAGCTTATGTATCATGAGACGGATTTTATACGTCTTTTTGAACCATGTATATTATTACATTTGTCACCGCAATTCCTTTTGCCAATCAATTCTTTATGCCTATGATGTTGTACAATTGTCATTATTACATTTGCCAATCAATTCAGTTTGTCTATGATGTGTACAATTGTCAATTTTGCAAACAATGCGTCTTGTGGGTGACTATTTTGGGTCTATTATTTACCTTTGCACTTTTTTTAAAAAGTGAATCAAGTACAATATGGTTGATGGGTGGCAGGGCATTCAATGCCCTGCCACCAAAAAAATATTCTCTCAGGCGTCGCTATAAGCGTCGCTATTTATGGCTCTGTCGCGTCGCTATATGCGTCGCTATACTCTTCTGTGAGAGCGTCGCTATCTGCGTCGCTATAGGCGTCGCTATGAGCGTCGCTATATAGCGACGCTCATAGCGACACCTATAGCGACGCAGATAGCGACGCCTATAGCGACGCTCTCGTAGCGACGCTTTTAGCGACGGTTATAGCGACGCAGGGGGTTATAAAAACCCAGTGTATTTCCGTCGCTAAGAGCGTCACAAGAGCACACAACCTCTTGTAGTGTTTTTTGTACTACACTTATGTTATACCCTTAGAACTTTAAATTGGTCAATTTCCCTAGTAATCTCCTTGTTTCCAAAGAGAATCTGTAATTTGAACCCTCGGCAACTCGGATTCACACTTAGTGTTGCTTTTCTATATCTAATTTCTATACATCAAATATTTGTTAATCTTAATTATTCAAAAATTAAGTGTGTAAACAACGAGTGAAAGTTTAGGACTGCATTACTTTTATGCATGACATTTCTAATCCAATTCTAACTTCCATTTCTATACTTCAACTAAATCAATTTTTAGTATTATTCAAAATTCTACTTAATCTAATTGACAATAAAATTGTTGAATGATAATTTCATTATGTATAATAAGAATAAGATGAGTTCTCTTATGTATTAACTTTCAAATAACTATGCATAAGTTAATAGTGAAGATGTACTAACTAGAGAGAGTAGGTATACTTAGAGAGATTAAAGTAAGACAAAACATACACACACATCTTTTCTAAAGTTAATTGAATCTTACTAATCCATTTAAAGAAAGATTAGAGTAAAAGAGAATACACACACATCCTTTTTTAAAGCTAATTGAATCTCACCAATCTATTAGAGAAATTAGAGTAAGAGATAGCACACACACACACACACACACACATATTCTTCTTAAAACTAATTGAATCTTACTAATCTATTAGAGAAACTAGAGTAAGAGATAGCACACACACACATATCATTCTTAAAACTAATTGAATCTTACTAATCTATTAGAGAAATTAGAGTAAGAGATAGCACACACACACACATATCCTTCTTAAAACTAATTGAATCTTACTAATCTCTTAGAGAGATTAGAGTAAGAGATTGCACACACACACATAGCTAATTGAATCTTACTAATCTATTAGAGAGATTAGAGTAAGAGATAGCACACATACATCATTCCTAAACTTAATTGAATGCTTAGTTAATACGCACCTTATTAGTCCACTAGAGTTTTTGCTCTCTTAGTGGTTTGTGGACGCCTTCTCTCTAAGAGAAGTGGCAGCACATTGTGAGCGCTATAGAGGCAATCTCTATGTCTAAAGTGTGAGCATGGATGCTCTATTTATAGCAGAAAAGAAAACGTCCAATTTGTTTTCCAAAAAAAAAAAAAAAAATTAAAAAAAATTAATTTAAAAAATAATTTTATTTTTTTTTCCCCTCAAAAGTCATACCCGCGTTTTTGGTACCATTGTGGTACCCATCAGCTTGACCACTTTGTCATTATCATCAAAAGATAAGGCCACACAGCCCCCCCTCATTAAGATTAGTCAAGACTAGCCTCTCCTTTTCATGTGACAGTGTGTCCCACTTTGTCCTCTCCTATGTGACAGTGTGTCCCCTCTTTGTCCCCTCCCTAGGTATTCTTTTGTCTTTATAATTACTTTACTTATTTCCTTAATGATAATTTACTTTACATTTTTAAGTTAAACTTTACAGTCTTGTATTAACTTTATGGTAGTAAAAGAAAATTCTACAATCAGTAAATAAGTCTTGCAATAAGTTAGTTATTGATTCATATAGCTAAACATGTCAGAATTTTGTAGCGTAAATTTTAATTTCTAGGTTTTCTCAACCTACGATTCATAATTTGAACTCGAATATCTTAAATAATGAGTAATGGTTAAAAAAAATTCAAATGTGTAATAGAACTTGTGTGAAATTTGAAAGTAGAGACCTTACATCAGCTCTCTTTAAGGAACCCTGTCAAGCTCAAGTATGCCTTACTCTGTCTGCAGACGGAATTCGTCAAGTCCTTTACTTCAAGTTCTGGTAGCAGAACCATCTCAAAAGATGTGAAGATACTATAACAATTGTCCAAGATGTCAACTAGAAGCTAGCCATGTAAGCTTATTGATCATATAACCATAAACATTCTATCTTAACATACATCCAAAAATAAATCTACTGCCAAGTAACTTGCTACAGGAAAATAAATGAAGTCTTTGAATCTGCGAGTTGCTCTTCAATAGCTCCCAGCATCAAATGGGATAATAACCAACTGCCCCAATAGTGGAGCAGCATAATATCCACATAAGCTCACACATGATGTATCAAGCAACTTCAATAATTTCTGCTCCAAATATGCTATTCCTGGATCTAGCAGAAAGAAACCACTATGTAGACCCAAAAATACCCATCCATAGTGTACCTATTTTTGAAGATCTTTCGAAGGACCTGGATCAGATACCATTAAGATCACATAGCATTGATGTCCTTCGCAATATACTAGAGCTTCACATGAAGCATAGTGCAGCAATCACATCTCATAACCTTTTGGTAACTTAAGATCGTTATCAGCAACACTTAAATAATTCTGACTCCCTTTTACTGGTAGCCAGGACATCACTGACATAAGAATTAGGAATAATATCCAAATCCAGCCTCATTTGGCACATTTTCCAAGAAAATAAAAAATCATGTGCACTTTATGTAGTATCAGGGATGATTTAGCATCATCACCCCCTCTAGCTTCACAGCCATTACAAAAAATCTCAGGACTTTCTGGACTTGTATCATCAGAGAAATTTTTACCTGGCTCTTGAGGTTGATAATGAATAATAGCGTTGTCCTGAAAATCTTCATCCATAACATCCTTGAGAAAATCACCTTTGGAAGTCTCAACATTCAGCAAAGCTATAGGAGTTGGCTCCTCTTGCAGCCCATATATAAGCATAGATGTACAATCCATGTTAATATCCTGCTCACAATCAACATGATGTGGGCAATCTTCAATATCGCCCTTTGCTTCCTCATCTGCATCCATGCTACTTAGCAAGCCATTATTACTTTGAAAAGGTTCATTAGGCACCCCCTCTGAAGGGGTACATGCATCACAAAGCTGAGCTATAGTGCTATAACCTTTTCCTTCAGATTGGGCCAAAAACCCATCAATTATGCAATCTGCTTCTGTGATAATAAAATCGGCAAACATATTACCAGAAGCAACCATAGACACATTGGCATTATCAGGTACATCCTGTGTTAGGTTCACAGCCTCGGCCACCTCATCAGCTATTGTATATATAATAGATTTGTTTGTGCAATCATCTATAATAAATATGTTGCACTGTTCAGCTATAGTGCCGATAGAACCATTAGAAGCCTGTAGTGGCTCATCTTCTTGATAGACTTTTTGAGAGCATCGCATGCCAAGATCAGTAGCTTGAAAAAAATTTGTTGTACAGTCTATCTCTTTACTAGAACCATTATTTGAAGTAACTTCCATGTGAGAAATCTTCCAAAAAACTTCATACATTTGTGTTTCAATAGTAAATTCGTCATGTACCTTTGCTTGGTTACTCAAAATATGATCCTTTGAAGTTGAATCTACTTCTTCCAAAGCTGTATTTGTCTTGGATTTACTTCTTGCAGAAATATGATCCCAAAATTGAATGTAATTAAGGAACTGCATATGATCCGCTTCTTCTTTATAGAAAACAATTTGTCTTCGTTTATTAATCTCCTTCATTGCTAACTCGATAATTCTTGAGCTTTCATGAACAAAACCATCTGCAAAATAGTCTCACTATGTGGGGTATGTCTCTGCTAGTTCTCGGACCGTATCTTTAAACTCAGAGGTTACCACTTCTTCAAAGGTCGAAATCATCCGATCTTCTGGAATTCCTCGGCTCTTTATCTCCGCTTGATAGCATGCAAGGAATCCATCTTGATCATGTCCTTGAAAAAATTCCATAATGTTCATGTACCGCATCAAGTGCCATCTCCACTGCATCATCAAGATGCTTTTTCATCTTCATAGCTTTTACTTCTTCCAAGCATCCCTGAACTAAGCCCAACATTTTGGGCAGATCTGTTGTTGCTAGATTTTTATCAAATCTATTTAGGTTGTAATCTTCAATAAACTGCTTCAATTCTGATGGAATCTCCATCCTCACCTCCCACCCTGGCTCGTTTTGCATCGGGTTCAACAAGAATGTCGGGGGATGAATGTGCGAAAGGTGAGCTAGGAAGGCACCGGGCCCTTGGCTGTGAGAGGTGCGGGGAAAAGAGGTGCAACATGACAGAATTAATGACAATAGTGTTCAAAACAAACAGTTTGCCTAATTCCAGTTAATCGTCGACAGTATCCATCATTAATCAATCACTAATGGAGGCTTGATGCTTCTTACAAGATCAAACCTGGCTAAATCTAGGTGATAATCGGTGCTAATCAAGAAAAGTGATAATGACCTACTTAACGCTGCCTTCTGCTTCTTCTCGTTATGGCTTAGGAACTTCCTCTTCCATTGGCCATCTGATTTGTCTTCCAAAATTGAATGGGTTTAGGCTCGCCTAATGGTTTAAGATTAGGCTCAAAGATTAGGAATATAAAGATTTATCGTGATCCGCTTAAGCTTGGTTTGATTAAAATGCTTAGAATAGGATTAGGATGGCTAATGGAGGTTAAGCTCGAGAAATTGAATGGCTAATCAATGCTTGAAAGCTTTGGCTTGGCTTAAAGGGATTAGGCTTAGATAGCATATGAGGTTAAGAGTAGGTTAATGGGAGCTTAAGGGCTTATGAATTCCCAAAGGAGAGAGCTTTGGCTTGGCTTATCAGAGCTTGTGTTAATCCGATAAGAGAACTTATCATTCCGAGCTTAGGAGATAATCCGAGAGAGGGCTAATGAAATTAAGAGCGGTTTATGAGAGCCTATGAGCCTTGGCTTCCTCTTTCAGAGAGAGAACTCAACAACAAGATGACGAAGAGTGAGTCCCCAAGAGCCGTCCCTTTTGTTTGCATGGGCTTACTATTGCTAAAAAAAGCGAGGCACCCATTAGCGATGTCGCTAATGGGCTTGGGCCCTTGCTGATGTGTAAGGCGGTTCTGGACTAGCTTGAAACACGACCTTGCTTATGCCAAATCTGTGCGCGTCGGCGGTGAGATAAGCATTTCATGTCTCTTGGTCTAGCTCATGGAAGCAACCATCTAGCCGTCCAGAGAAACTCTCCATCCCCCTGTGCTCCCCTCGCTGCCGCCACCGCATGGTTTTGTTTTCTTCTCTCAGTTCCCATTAAAACCCTTAATTTGGGTGGCCTTGGTTGTCTTGGACGGGCGGCCAATCCCTTTCTTGGTCGGGCATCCTATTAGGTTATTAAAAAAGCCCTTGTCCTTAGTAAGGGCACCACATTTGGTATACATAACGGCCGTGCAATGCCTACAAGTAGAAGGCATCACATTTGGCTAGTAGAAGGCTTCTCACTTGGCATGCATACCGGCCAAGGCTTTGCCAGGCTTCTTCACTGGCGGCCATATTCATTGTAAGGGAATCACATTTGGCATAAATATCGGTTAAGGCATTGCCTCCTTGCATCATTTTCCACATCCACTGATTAGCAATATCACTGTGTATTCTACTGCCCACTCTAGTGTGTTGAATGGCACCGTGGCTTCCAAGATGCAAGTATCTGTGTTCCTCAAAGCTAGGCATATGATAAAAATTCTCCCGCATCGGCCCACATTTGGCATACACATCAGGCACCGCTTATAAATTGGCTTGTTAGCAAGCCCTTATAACTGTTGATTAACTATGCAGGATTCAAATACTCTTGATCAACATTCCTTTGCTTATTTTCTTGTCATGGGAGAGGAGCGGCATGACAACAAGGGCCCATAGGTGCTTATGATTGATACACACTTGTAGGTACTATTCTAGGCATTGGGCCCCCATGTAGTGGTGCTTTACTAATAATGGGAGGGGTAGGAGATACATGAGCACGAGGGCCCCATAGGTGCATATGATTGATACACACTTGTAAGTACTATTCTAGGCATAGTAGACGTGGGATGTGACATGCTAATGCTAGAGGCTATGGTCTCATTGAAATAAGGTCTTGGATGTTGTGGTCGTGGATCATAAATTGTTGAAATAATGGGAGGGGTAGGAGATACATGAGCACGAGGGCCCATAGGTGCATATGACTGATACACACTTGTAGGTACTGTTCTAGGCATTGGGACACCATGTAGTGGTGCTTTACTAATAAATGAGGTCCATGGTGTGTTTTTTGTCATGACCATCAATGGAGTGGAGATGGTAGCCATAGTGTCATCAAGAGAAAGACGAGCTAAAGTTGGAAAGGTAAAGCTATCACTCATGGGCTCAGATTGCACTGAAACCCCTAGCAAGAAACAAATGGAGGATCCATCACGATTCCCAAGGGAGTCTCCATTTGTGATCAAGTTGGTTGCTTAGACTTCCCTGTATCCAAGATTCTCATGAGACTTGTTGAAGGCATGTGGATCTCTTTGTGCTATTTCTCTAGCTCAATAACCTTAAGAATGACATCATAAACTCTTTGTTGTTGCTCCTCTACACTAGCAACACCAGTTGTGGATTGTAGGACATCTAACCAACCCACGTGATAAGTGTGACCTGTGTATAAGTCAGTTAAAGTCTCTGTTTGTATTTCATACTCCCAGTTTTCAATTAGAAATGCTCCATATAGGATTGATGTGCTAGGTGTGTCCTTTGAACTAGATGCAATGTGGATCTCTATGGCTTGACTCTTAGTGGTTGCTAATTCAAGAACACTTAATTGATCAAAGGATTTTGTATTTATCTTTCTTCGTTTCTCTGCCTTGCGTAAGCTCTTGATTTCCTTTTCCCTAGCTACAATGATATATCACTCAACCTCTTGCACTTCGGCAAGGCTTCTACCATCAGGTAATATAACCATGAAGGGGAATAGCTCTGAAGAGTGAGGGAGTGAAATGAATGTGGTATTCACATGCACAATCTCCAGAAACATGGGGTCTACATTGGTCATGAATGGTGAATTTACTTCCCCACCCCCTTCATTCACATTGCTAGCTCCATGTTCGGAGCGAGTGGCTCTACTCAAAGTTTGTTTCAAGCGGCTAAATACGCTCAGCCTAGATCATGGGCCCATGCCATGCATGTCTTGGCTTGAACTATTGGGATTGGGTATCACGTAACCTTTCATGATGTCATAGTTAGCGGAGGAGTCACTAGATGCAATACGTGGGTCCTGAGTGCTACTACCTTGGGTTCTCATTAAGGGCCTAGAGCCTAATTTGGAGGAATAATGGGTGCCCGTGTAAACGAAGACACTCTGCATATGATCGTTTACAAGCACACGACTAGAGTGTAGGTGCATGCAACCTCAACACCTAAGAAGTGCTGGTGAGTGCCTATGAAGGCCACTCACTATTTGCTCCATTGGTGTTGGCCCAAGCTCATTTGTATATAAACATAAAAAATTCTCCTCTTTTGAGCTGAGTTTTTGGGTGTGTGTGTGTGTGTGCGTGTGTCTCTGTGTTGAGTGGGCAAGTGGGAAGTCTCTCTCCTCTCACTCCATTGGTGTGTTCCCTGTCTCGGCCAGGTGGATTGTGTAAGCCGAGTGGTGCCCCATAGTATGTATGTATATCCTCCCAAGAGTGTGTGTCGAGTCATCATAGAGGCGTTCTGTGTGTTTCCATCCTGCTCACAACGTAAGTCTACATCTAACCTAATCTTTAACATCTTTTGGGATAGTTTCCTACGACGTTAAAGCTCTCTTCTTCTTGTGTGTGTGTGTGTGTGGGGGGGGGGGGGGGGGGGGTGTGCCAATAAAAAGAGAAAAATGGTATGACCTTTCTATCACCCAAGTGTGGTAGATTGGTTATGCCATTTCCCTCTTGAATAACAGGTTTTGAGTTCAACTCCTCGTCGGCTAGATCTTTAGGTCTCTTTAATTAGTTTCCTACGACGTTAAATTAAACTCTCTTTTTCTCGGGTGTGTGTGTGTGGGTGTGTGTGCACGCCAATTAAAAAAGGAGAAAAATGGTATAGCTTCTCTATCACCGAAGTGTGATAGATTGGTTCTACCATTTCCCTCATGAATAAAAGGTCTTGAGTTCAGCTGCTTCGACTAGATCTTTAAGGTCTCTTGGTATAGTTTCCTACGATGTTATGACTCTCTTCTTCTTCTTCTTCTTCTTCCTCTCTCTCTCTCTCTCTCTCTCTCTCTCTCTCTCTCTCTCTCTCTCTCTCTCTTCCTCTCTCAATGTGTGTGTGCATTCTTTGTTTATGCATGTGTGTGTGCGTTTTTGGTTTATGCATGCTCTCTCTCTTTTCCTCTCTCAATGTGTGTGAATTCTTTGTTTATGCATGTGTGTGTGATTTTTTTGTTTATGCTTGTGCTCTCTCTCTCTCTCTCTCCCTCTCTCTGCCTCTCTCTCTCTCTCTCTCAAAAACACAATGTGTGTGTGTGTGCGTGTGTGTGTGTGAGAGAGAGAGAGAGGGAGAGAGAAAGAGGGGAGGGGAACATGAGAGTGAGGAGAGGGAAGGAGCATACATGGCTCTCCTTCCTCTCCTCGTGTGTGTGTGTGTGTGTGTGTGTGTGTGTGTGTGTGTGTGTGTGTGTGTGTGTGTGTGTGTGTGTGTGTGTGTGTGTGTGGAGAAGAAAGAGAAAGAGAGGGAGAGCGCACGTTACCTTGCTTGCTTGAGTGCACACCGAAAACTCAGATTTGATATAAGGCCTAGGGTAACTGAACCTGGGATCCTCCTCCCTACCGCCCCTTATATAGGATAGTTCCTAGCACTTGCCCTAAGAGGATCCCCAGTCCGCACTGGTTGGCCTAGGTCCCTGACCCCGTAGGTTGGGCCTTGCCCCGTAGGACCCCTGTCCTGACATTACTCCCCCCTTAAGGAAGAGTTTTCGTCCTCAAAAACACAAGTAGTGATATCTTCTTAAGAATAATGATGTTTTCTTTACTGACGTCCCATACATGAGCCAGCTATCTGTATGACCGATAATTGGTGCAGTGAGGAGGTTCAATGAAACCAAGAGCAACATCTTGATTTTCAACATTGTTGTCCGTTTGCAACCACTTGGGTCTAAAATGGTAACTCCATTTATGACTCACTTGAGTGCTGTAAAGGAGTAACCACACTAAAATGGTAACTCCATTTATGACTCACTTGAGTGCTGTAAAGGAGTAACCACAACTAAGAGTTGTCCACTTGAGTGCTATAAAGGAGTAACCACACTAAAATGGTAACTCCAGCTATGACGCACTTGAGTGCTGTAAAGGAGTAACCACAACTAAGAGTTGTCCAAAGGCATAACCAGTTTTCAGATCTCTAAAGGTACTAGAATAATGCAAGGAAACTTTGGCGTAACTATCCATGCAGTTGTGAGCCAGATTTCCTACTCGCCTGAGTATCTTGAAAAGTCCGTAGATAGGGAATGTCCTCGTGTTAGAATTCTGAATAGTTTGGAACACAAAGAACTACATGCTCATCCCTAATGAAGGTTACTTGCCAACATACCTTGTCAGCACACCTGGTAAGTCCTTGACGTATGAAAGTATTGATACAATCTCCAACCCCACCTCAACAGGTGTTCAAAGTCGAAAACCGTACTTAAGAAAATTCTAGAATAGGGAGAAAATCATCTATTTGGAAATGCTTTGTGCTAACGTATGCTCCTAGCAGATCCTTTAGCACAAGATTTATCTTTGTAATCAGCCTATCCCCTTGGATAACTGACAGTACTGAGGTGTGTTTTCCTCACAGTTTACAGACAGTTGTCCCAGATGACTAGTAAACGGGGAATCACAGTAGTGTATAACATTGGTGAGGAATCAACAATGTACGAAATAACCATCATGGTTAACTTGGAAAAATCCACAAACGCCCAAACCAAGCCATGACCTCTATTGGTGATTAGTAGACCCAAAAGTAATCTCATAGAGATAGTGCACATAGAGTGCAAAATGCTTCAGAAGAAGCAACCTAAGGAATATGCATGCCGTTCCAAATCAGCCTTTGCTAAACACTAGGGCCCATAACACCTAGTGTGCATGCATTTAGCAAAAACTAACCGGAACCTGTATATCCATAATGATATTTTCCAATACTTATGGCAATTGTGATGCGCCTAGCACGCATTAAAAGGAATGTAAATAGTTCTGAAAAGAAACTAAATCCTTTTAGTTGCAATCTTTTGCAAGCCTTGCTGAAACGTCTGAATCACAATAGAAGGTGAAACATTGATCATTTCTAGGTACAGACAATGAAACTTTTTCATTAACAACTTATAGCCTTGTTATATGTATAAACAACCATCTGTAATGTTGTTTAGCAGTACTTGTACCTTAACAAGTCATTCTAAGTATCCGACAATTTCTGGCCAAAAATTGCTCCTGATACGTCGTGCTAAAAATGGTCTAGAAAACAGATGTGACTAGCACCTAGGGACTTTGTCGTGACACATAATTGAAATAATGGCGCCAGTGTTAGTCCAGAGACTCATATTCTCCACATGTGGAAATGTCTGATGTAAGGATGTGTAAAAAAGAACATCCTTCAAGTACAAGATGTACTTGTGTGTGGAGGTAACTGCAAACACTCTACGACGGGAGTGAGAGGGACCCTCATTAGCCTTTCTTCACACTGTCTAAACCGAACTCCTTGAGTTCCTAGACCATGTTGTATCCCATGTGACAACATGTGCCAAATTGAACCCTACGAGTAGGTTCATAACCGCATAAGGTAGAAAAATAGATTGGACACTGCGTCCAAAATACTTTGTGCCGACATTCCCTTGGCATGGTTCTGTAACATTCAAGCGGATTTAGACGTCTTGAAAAACCAAGCAAAGCATACTAAAAATGGAATAACACCAATTCAATAGATACGTACCTGGCGATTTGAACGTAATGTTCACGTACCCGTATTCAAATGGAGAAGAGCACGTCCCCTACCTGAAAAAAAATAAACACCAGCGTACTTGGAACCCTCGGTGTTGCCTTTGCAATCCAAGCCCTTGGATTAGAATCTACGTAGTCAAACCCCTTGGTAAGATTCCTTGTAGAAACTGCTCAACTAGCAGATAGGTAACCAACATAGTCAACCGTGTACGGAATGATTGGAGTCAATGTGAAAAGTGTGTTCGTCCGCTACCGCGTGGTAGATTGCAAAATTCTTTCTGTGAAAGTATAACTGGGAAAGATCAACTGTGATCTTCAATGCAGATCAAACTATGATCCTTAATGCCTATGGGGTGTTGTAGCAATCACCCGCCGGGTCTTACCCCAAAACAGTATGTCCATAGGCACTCCGTAGTGCTAAAGAGAGAGCAGGAGAGTTTGATCAAACTATGATCAAACTCTTCCTTAATGCCTATGGGGTGTTGGAGCAATCACCTGCCGGGTCTTACCCCAAAACAGTATGTCCATAGGCACTCCGTAGTGCTAAAGAGAGAGCAGGAGAGCCACACAAGTGAACCTTCGATGTGTACAATGGGTACTCCACTGGGAAAATCTGTTTAATCCTAAGAACAATCACCCAAGGAATGCCAATAGTTGGGCCTTGCCCAAGATCGGGCAATGGCTCTTAGCCGGCCTATGTGTGGCTCATAGCGCTTATGGCCATTAGTGTTCAAACGATAAACCGATGAAAACCAATGTAAATGGCTTCTTGCCGCATTTCTAGTAGAGAGTGAGAGCACCTTGGCTCATGATGATTCCCAAACAGAACATGTATGAAAAGATTTTTAGAAAGTTTTCATTATTCTTGAGAGAAATAAGAAAAAGAGAGAGAAGAAGAGCGTGTTGGGCCGATGAACTTTCCTTAAACAACTATGACATGTATAGTTGATTCCCATGCTCTTATGCATCTTATGCCTTACGTGGAGCTTATCCTATAAGCATGCAACAACTTTCTGCTATGACTCTCTCATCGAGAAAGGTAACAGAAAAGCGCAAACAAGTCACAGACCAACCCACATGTCGTGTATGTGGTTGTGACGACACCAGTGTGACTTAATAGTAGCACTTTGCCGTTGAATTAAGTCCGAGTTTTAGGTTCTTTTTAGTGGTGTTGTTTTGTGACAAACAACCCAAAAATCATGTTAAACAATCCAGAACTTATGTTGTCCTTAACAAAGTATCTGGTGTTATAGCAGAAGCGTATACCACAATGGAGTGTCCGACGTCCAGTAGAGTAGTACGCCGTGCATACATAGCAAAAAAATAGAATAAAAAGCCCGTGATTGCAATGATAGCCTCAACCTTGGGAGCTATTGGTATACGTGCCGTGCACGATTACACTGGCATGGATAAATCACAGTGCACCATTGTGGAAACTGTGAGCTTATATCCACATAGTGCCAAAGATGTGTGCGTGAGAATGATCTAAAGTCAATCGATAATACCTTGACACATAAGAGAAACTGAACTACACATGAAGTCGGGCAAAGCACTTTGCTTTGTACCGCGGCGTCTTATGGAGTCTGCCCAAGCACTTTGCTTTCATAGCAAAGAAATCTTTTCCAAAACTATTTCTTTGCTATGCAAAGAAATCGTTTCCAAAACGAAAAGTAAAACATAGGCAAGAACAAACATAGCTTGAAAATGTACTAACCTTGTCGCCCACTTGTGGCGAAGTTTCTGGTAGTACGCTCGAATCTACTCAAGTGAGTGAGCGTATGGATCATATACCTTGTGGGATGTAAAAACCAAGAAGCCATGCTCTAGCAAAATTGCAAATCCTTTGCTGCAAGTCTAGCAATCGGCCATGCCGATGTCCTAGAGATGCCAAAACATTTTCAAGTGTCCATGCTTTTGCACCCACATGCCAATGCATGATATAGCTTAGTAGCCCGACTTTGGATGCTACCCGTGGTATTAAGTACATGTGTTAATGTTCATGGCGGCGAAAATATCAAAAGAATGAATTGTCATACTTTGCCCACTAAACTAAGGCAACCTTTAGTTTCCAGGCATGAAGTACGAGGAGACCTGCAAAATTCCATGAATTTAGGACATAAAACCTTTAATTTAACTTGCTTACCGACTTGTATGATAATGCATGGCGTAGCATCCACAAATCTAATGTAGTAGCTCGTAGTCTTCTCGTATGCGTGAGGCCATAATCTTGCAGTAATCCCCTGCTTTGAAGGTATAATCCTCGTAGGCACCATCAGACACTGATAATTACCCATGCTAATTATACTCGCAACCTCAAATCCGGGAGATAACCAAAATTGTAATGCGTATGGAAGTGTTGGCGGGATTCGAAAGGGTCTGAAATGCAATTCTGTTTGCTGCCTGCAACGCTATGGCGGGTCGAGCACTGAGGTCGACTGACAACACTCCAAGAGAGGGGGGGGCCTTGGGCGTGGGTACCCTCCTTGTACAAACATATTTCCCTAAGGCGTTATGGCCTTGGGCATGCCAATTTGAAGGAGAAAAAAAATAATAAACTTTTTATTAAAAAAAACACTCTGTAATTGGCCATGGCAGCCGCCTGTAGTAGGTGCGCCGAGGAAGAAAACGAGCAGAACTCTGCATGGTGGGCTTGATAGCAAGCGCCGCAAGGTTGAGTCCTACTCCCCATGCCCCTGCGCATCCAGCAAGACTGCGTTTTCTTCTTTTTGTGAAGGTCGAATTCTCCTCCCTTCTCCACTAGGAGGCGGTTTCCACGCTGCTTTCCTTGCCTAGTTCGTCCTCTGTTGATGCTCCCACTACTCGCAAGACGTCGCTCCCACGGCCTCAACATCGTCTTCTTCTGCCTTTTTTTAAAGGAGCCATGTCCACGGCCTTTTCCATCCCAGCCTCCACAAGCTCCAAGCCTGCTAGTAGAGAGAGAGAGAGAGAGAGAGAGAAAGAGAGAGAAAGACAGAAAGAGAGAGAGAACAATCATGCAATCCTCCATGTTCGGCTTCCTCCTCCTCCATAGCTCCCCCCTTCGTCTGAGCTCTGATACCAATATAAGGCCTAGGGTAACTGAACCTGGGAGCCTCCTCTCTACCACCCCTTATATAGGCTAGCTCCTAGCACTTGCCCTAAGAGGATCCCCAGTCCGCACTGGTCCAGCCGACCGTTGGCCTAAGTCCTTGACTCCCTAGGTTGGGCCTTGTCCCGTAGGACCCTTGTCCTGACATCTGAGATGTGAGTTTTCGGACACTCTCGGTTATTTTTTTTAGCCCTGACTGCGTCGCTATCGGTGTTGCTATAGGCGTCGCTAATTTACTTGTAATTTAGTGACGCCCATAGCGATGCCTATAGCGACACCGTGGTTTTTCACATTTGAGCGTCGCACTGCGAGCGTCGCTACTATTAAGTACCTCTTGTATGTAGTGAAACACTCTAGGTATTAGTTAATGGAGAAGTTATCTTAGCATAGCCTTCAATAAAAGTACAATACCATTCCATTAATCCAAGAAATCTATGTACTTCGTAGATAGATTTAGGTGTAGGGAAAACTACAATGGTTTCAATCTTACTTGAAGAAGCTACATTTGCTATGCTTAGCATAAAGCTGGTTCTATGGTAGGAATCCAAGTACTTGTTGCACATGTTGTTCATGTTCTTCCTTATTCTTTGATTAAACCACAATATCATCAAATAAGACATTGAAAAAACCATCAGGGTGCTCTCTAAATACGTCCGATCGTAAGGCGGTTGAAAGTAGTTGGAACATTCGTAAGTCCAAAAGGCATGACCGTAAACTCATAATGTCCAAATCTAGTTTTAAAGCCCATTTTGGTAGAATTTGCCTCCTTGATTCGGATTTGATAATATCCAAACTTAAAATCAATTCTTTTAAAAATATAATATCCGTGTAATCGATCAAGTAACTCATCAATCCTTGGTATTGGATATTGATTGTTACCTAACTTAATCCATGATAATTGATACAAAGACGTAGAGTTCTATCATTCTTCTGAATAAAAAGAACAGGAGTATTACACGGAGAAAAATTGCTCGTCAAATGAAGCCTTGGTTAAGAAGTTGAGTGAGTTGCTCCTTGAGTTACACATACTCAAGTACCAACATCTTGTATTGTCTTTGAGCAATTGGTTGAGCTCCTAGGATAACCTCTATTGCATGATCAACATCATGCTCGGGTGGTATCTGGAAATTTGTTCGACAAACACATCATTAAATTCTATTTGCTACTCAAGTTCATGTTTTTTTGACTTCTTCTCCGTTGGGTTAAAAATTACCGCATAAACCATCTCATTCTTTCTATAGCTATTCATTAGTTTAGTGAAGTTTACAAGGTGAAGCTTAGATTGTCCGTGTGTTTTGGAATGTGCACCCTAGAGTTATGTTTATTTACAAAAGTAAATGAATATTTTTTATAATATAAGTGAGCATCCCTGGCCTTAAGCCAATCCATCCATAAAACTCCATCATAGACTCCCTTGGGTAACACTATAAAATGAGTTGAACAGTGTTGTGGCCATCCAAAAAAGAATTCAAGTCACCCACTATAGTAGACGACTTAAATTTTCTACCCGTAGCTAATTCCACTATGAGATCAATATTATATAATCTAGAGTGAGGTTTCTAATAGATCTAGGTAGATGAAAGAATTTGTACTCCTAGAATTAACCAATAAGATAAAATTCCTACTTTGATACTTGACTGGGTTTACATTACCAAAAAACAATTATTCACCTCCTTATTGTTTGATTGCATGCAGCATGGACATATGCATTTTCTCGATTCCCATCACCTCTAGCATCCTAAGCTTTGCTAGCTTGAGCTCTTCCTTGAGGTTGTTGATTTACTTTTCCTCTAGGATGAGGTTGTGCATGTGCGTATTATGCCCATTATTGTTATTGTTTGAAAGTCCATTCCTTACAAAAGGTGGATTCTTGTTTAAAATTTCCTTGTTTTTGACATGGTCTCTAACTCTAATTTAATTCTCTGGAGTTGCAAGCGGAAGAAAAATGTGGCATATATAATCTTGCCTAGAGGGTGAAAGCATGTTAACCTTTCATGCTTTTTCATGTCCCAGACAATGCTAACTAGCACAATTTTGACATATGCTAACTAGTACAATAACTTGAGCTACATCTCCAAGATCTATGACATATGATATATCAATAGAAAGCACTCGAAACAAGGAATCCAAATGTACAACCTCTGACAAATTTTGATATTATTTGTAAAAAATTTACCGGACGCCCAACTTTTTGAAGATGTGCTAACTTGAAAGTGCTAACTAGCACAAAAAGTGGGACATGTTAATATGCTTTCACCCTAGACTTATTAGACAATAAGTTCCCCATCTTTGCTCTGAGTTCCTAGTTTTTTTATCTTCTTTAGGTTAAGGTCCTTGATATCACAAATAGGAGCACGTTCTATTTTGCACTTCTGACTATTAAATAATACAACTTCAATAGGTTTTTTTGCATCAAGGACATGTGTAAATTTTGTAAGGTAGAGACTCTTAAATAGGATTACTTAAGCCCCCATAAATTGCACCACTTTGACTTCTTGAGTCATTCTCATTAGAGAATACTTGATAAGGGTCAAAAAGTGTTGATAATATGACTCCATGTCTTTGTCTCCTTGAGTACAATCAAGAAAATCATTCTTGCAGTCCGAATGATATACCTTGATGTGATAACTCTTCTTTAATTGAGATTTAAGATAATCCCAAGTTGTTGTGTTTGGGTTGACGTTGTTTCAGTACATGCAATGGTGTCTCCACCAATGCTTGGATGTCTTCTTCAATTTGAATTTAGAAATAGTAGCATTGTTTTTTGCGAATGAATGAGAAAAATCAGAGCAATCATCCATAGGCTCAATCCAATTCTCAAGAAATTTTCCCAGATTGTTACCTTCCCCGCTAGAACTCTCACGTTGAGACTTTTGGAGCATAGCATCAATGTCTTAATCAAAGGTATTTAGATGCGGTGCAATCAAGAAATTGGAATTTATAGCGTCTGCATTTCCTCTAAGAGGCATGTTTATCTACTGCTTCATATCAACCAAGATCACGTACTCTTAGTACAATACACCCTATTCTTTCTTAAGGTCTCTCTTAATAAAAATAAATTTAGCAATGAAAAATACGATAATAAAGGAATAAATAATAATCAATAAATTAAATCAATTCTACATTGCATAATCTTAATGGTTCAAAAAATTACATTGTCTTTCAACGGCCATCAATTATCTCTAATAGCTCTAACATAGTGTACCATATCATAATCGTTATGACACACTTCAACCACCAGATCATAGTCATTCCATCTACAAGTATATCTAGTGGAATATTCCCTTGTTCCCTCAAGATTGTAGGTGCAAACATTGCTTTATTTACATGAAAACTGTACTACTTCTATGTGACTAAGCATTTTGTCATAGGCACCTGCATGTTGCTATGGACTATAGCATTCTTAAACTTGAAGTAATCATCAAGGTAAGGTACACTCTATGAAAACTATTCACACTCCGGGGGGGCAAAGGAGAAGACACCCAAAACACAAACAAATGCCTCTCTATAGCTGAGGGCATTCACAATACCCCTATCCTCTCAAAAACACCTTCAAAAGAGACAACACATGCTAACATGCCACCACCTACAGTTCTCTCAACTCGCACATGCTAGCAAGACCACCATTCTACTCACACACACAACCACGGATAATTTAAACACATTCAACAGACACCACAAATCAATTCTCACTCCCTTTGCACCACAAAGCGGTCCGCAGACACATACCTCCATTGTCAACGGAATAAATGCAAAGAGCAAGAGAAAAGAGAGGGGAAGGGGAAAAGAATGTGAAAAACGGGAAAAATAGACTTGAATTGCTTAGCACAATGCACCAATAAGCATTAAAGTGCCACCAACAGCAAGCTCACACCAAAAACAGCCTCAAAGGCTTCTCACTTGACTTTTTGGCACCACATTGTTCAAAATAGGAGAAAAAGCACCGAAATGGGTAAAGATTGGGGTTTTATGAGGGAACCCCACCCTTTTTTGCAAATTCAAACTTGATTGGCCTATTTGGAGGCTTCACTTAAGATCCTTTACAAGGCTTGAAGCTCCTAGGATCAACTTGCCTCTCACACACTCACATTGCCATTCTTGAGCGAGAGGGGGGATGCAAGGGGGGGGAGGGCGCACTAGCACTAGTGTTAGTTCCTTGAAAAACTTTGGAGGCTAGTGGATCGTGGGAACCATGCCTTTGGGGATGCTACCTCACATCATCTACCAATATCCACCATTGTCCAAAATAGAAATCGCCCATTGTCGACGCCACCGGGTTTGTTCAAAATTTCCACCTAGTGCACTGTTCACAAGTGCACACAGTGCTACCATCATGGTCATGGGCCTTGAGATCTCCCTCTCTTTTACTTACACCTTGCTTCCCTTGAGAGCATGTGGGATAATCTCTAGTTATTGTGGCATTCTCCCCTAGATTTGTCCCTCTAAAGCTCCTTTGGACTTCAACACAAAACTGTAGAAACTCATACTTCTCATCCTACTTTGATGCCCTACCATCTCATGCTCATGGATTGAATCCATACTCTATAAATCCACACTCATAGCTTCTTTTCTTGACTCCTCTCCATCTTGATAATGTCACACTTTGACTTTTCAAGACCACTGACAGTGGCCCGGGCAAAAAACATCAAACACCACCCAGTTGGCAAACGCCACACACTTTCACTTGGTATTTATGGCTGCCTCCAAATCCGATCAATGAGCCTTTGCTTTTTTCTAGCTTCACATGATGTTCTCTACCTTCTTCAACTGTGCCGAGGCCCAACTGAACCTATTAGATGACATGCCTTCCAATGGGACGACCAAGTTGGCACATACTCGACCCCCGACAAACTAGGAAGACTAGAATTCTATCCAAAGACTATAAATCTATCCAACTTGAGTGCTACAAACCTATCCATTGGCATTGGATATAGTCACCTGTCCCTACTTTCCCTGTTTGTTGGAGCTATGCAATGCATTCTAAATTTAGACAGTCGAATCTTGCACACCGTGGCTCCATTTGAGGAGCCTTCTAAATTGGTTTCTAGAAAATCTTGAGCATTACATTCTAGGGCACAATCCATATGATTTGGAAACATGGACCTAGCATCCAAGTGGACCTTTCAGGACTCTTCTTGGACTAATAAACCAAATGAAGCATAGATTCCCACCATGACCTACTTGCCCATGGCCTTTATACGTAGTCTAGAACCTTTCCATGCACCTGTGCACACCTTTGGCACTGCTTGACACTAGTTCTAGCCCTGAAAACCATTTTATGTACCATCATTGCCCAACCCCCTTGTCGAACATTCTTGTTTGACCAAAATAATATTTGCAGATGTTAAAAAACTACCGCACTAAACAGTCAATCGAAAGCACTCACATAACCACAACCATATGTACAAGCTATATACAAGACTTCATCTCCTTTTCACACGTCAAAATTAAATGTGGGTTTCTCACCCCAATTGGCCACAATTTGATGCACATCAGGCACTACCACTCTATCAAAGTATAGCTTGAGTGGCACACCATTCACCATGTACCTAAGAAGCTTACCATTTGTTCCAGCTGATAGATCCCATCTGGAAAGGCCTTGTGTACTTCTATGCGCCCATCCACTTGTTTTTGAACTTCCTTTGGAATGTGGAATCCAAGTAGCTTGCATACTTCATCACCTGGTATTCTTTTTCTATCTTCTTGTCTAGTAGGGTTTGATTAACTTTGGAAACTTGTTTCTCCCGCTATTTCATATAGTATCCTAATGCGGCTTCCCTGTCCATTTGTAAAGCTTCAAGAATGATAATCCAGTCTTGTAAGACCTCTTGTGGAGTGGCATTGATGCACCACATACCCTTCAAAGCACCTAGGTGAGCATGCACTGGCAGCATTGCCTCCTTACCATAGACCAACTCCAATAGAGTAAAGTTTGTCGCCACTTTGTAGGATGTAATGTACACCCATAAGTACTTCTCTAGATTGACCTCCCACTTTGTCTCCTGCTTGTACACATACTTTGTCAATATTTTGATGATTTTCCCATTGGCATCCTCCACTAGATCATTGCATTGGGGATGGTAGGGCAAAGAAAATGGATGTTGAATGCCTAATTTCTCCACCAATGCCCACATAAGCTTGCTTCTAATCCTTGGTCTCTATAAAAAATGAGCACTCATGGCAACCCAAAACCAAAACAAATGCAATTAAAAACAAAATGAGCTACAACCTGTGTATTTACCTCCTTCACGGCTTTGGCTTTGATCTTCCTAGTGAGGTAGTCGATGGCTACCACAACATACTTCTTACCACTTATAGACTTACTGAGTGGACCAATGGCATCCAAAACCCACTTCTTGAAATAAATTTGATCAATGATGGCTCCCTACAGCTCGGCCACCAACTGTCTTTCACCCATGGTCTGACACTCTCGTGGGAGGTTTTGCACACAAAAGTGCACATACCCTACTATGGAAGGAGACTACTAAAAACCTGCTCTTAATACTCAAAATAGCACTTGATTTTTTTGCTTGATGTCCACTCTCCTCATGGTATTGCTCTAGTACCAAGATAATATCTTATTTTTCCAGCACCCTCTTCAACACTTTGTCTCGATCGTAAGTCATTAGATCTTTGCGTACCAGTGTAAACTTGGGAGCCTTTTGCCTACTAGTGTATACCTGCAACATGTACTCATACCCAGCTACTTGCTATCTGGTTCACCTCTTTATTTTTCTCACCCTTGACATGCTTAAATTGGACCTCCTCAAAGTACTTTGGTAGCTTCTTAATAGCAAAAACCACTGCTTCTGAGGGAGTCCCGCTTTACCTTCCATTGGCCCAACAATTTCTTGATACCAATAACAAATCTCCATTCACTATCAGCTTTGAAATACAAAACTCCACACATTGCTTGAGACCTAAATGGAGGGCGAGATATGTTGTTTCATTGTTGGTGTGGACATCCTCCAAATCATAGGCCTTTGAAAAGATTACTTTGCCATGTGGATCTCGTATTACAACACCACCACTCACTTTTTGCATCACCCTCTTATACACACACCATCAAACGACATGGTTAAAGCTACCACTAATTCTGGCTCTTATTTGGATTCATCTCGCACCACCCTTGGATACATCAATAAATCAATGACCTTAATTACTGACCAAAGTATCAGCTAAGTGAGATCGACTAGTATGATTGATCATAAATTTGAACTTGAACTCGTGTAGCTCAAATCACCCACTTCACGATCCACTTTCTTGGCTTTAAGTGCAACACCACTTTGGGCAATAAATTGTTAATCATAAAACACATAAAACTTACTCACAATGAGATGCATTTTGAACTTCTCGCAAGCAAAAACCAATGTCATCACCCACTGTTCCGTTTCGGTGTAGGCTGCCTCTCCAAGACTTATCACCCTACTGTCAAAGTAGATAGGCTTGTAGCTCCTTCTTACCTTTTGTAGAAACACCACTCCAATAGCCATGGTACCTACCATCATAGCAATGTAGAAACTGTACTCAATTGGGAGGACACATTGTCAGCAGTTGACACAAAATATATCTTTCACCTTGTCAAAAGCTTCTTGAGATTCTTTGTCCCATTCAAACCCATGAACCTGATGAGTACCTCTTTTGAAGAAGATAAACATATTACAATAGCATCCAAAAAAGTGTGACAGGTACTTTATTGAAACCTTCAACACTAGATGGAGGCTTCATCAAGACTAGAGCCTAGACCTTCTCCTGATTTGCTTCAATTCTATTTTGCAACACCACATGGCCCAGTAACTATGCTGGGGGATGTGCTAGATTACACTTCTTAGGATCAATTTAACTCCCTCTTCATTGAGCCTCTAGAAACATAGCCGCAACTTTGACAAGTGATCCTTCCTTAAGCTATAGCAACCAATGTCATCCATTAAAAAAACTGATGGACCTTCCCAAGTAGGGACCAAACACCATATTCATCCAATACTCGAAAGTAGCATAGCCATTTATCAACCCGAATGGCATTGTATGGTAGGCAAAACATTCCCATGGAGAGAACATGCAATAATGTGAAGACACAGGGAGTGTAGGTGCATGCTAAAGAAGGTGATGAAGCTACTGTGGGATGCTACTAGTCTTCTTGGAATGTAAAGCAAGTGAAATTTGTTGATGATGGGGAAGAATCTCAAAGTATTCCTAGCAGCCACTATTCTAGAATCCATTGGGCACGGACTACTACAGAGACATTAATCAAGGTAGGTGATCTTGAAGATCCATTTGTTGCCTTAATTAACCATGGTTTGGAAATAAATATAATGTCAAAAAGTCTTTAAAACAAATGTAAATGGCCGATGGACACAGAACATGGTTGGATGGTTAGAGTTGCAAACAATTTATCAAGTGAAATGTATGCAACATGTCCAAGTGTAAAGGTGACAATAAGTGATGTAAAGGTTGAAAAAACTCATATATTATCACTTGCACCCAAAGTATGAGGAGAAGGCAGATCCTCCATAACACTTCCTAGAAGTTTTGAGATGAATAGCCTAAGGAAAAACCGTTTTATTTAAACTTTTTTTTGAGGTTATAAATCACTCATAGTCTACCACTTGTTTCCCTTTATCTTGGTTGTTGGGGGCATTAGAAGTAGATGCCCCATGGTTTGAGGTAGTATGACTTGGAAAAAAAGATCTTGGTTTGTAGGAAGATCTTGCATAAGAGGGTGTGGTAGGGGTGGCTTTGGAGTGGGTATTGCACCCTTTTGACTGCTCCCTTTACCCAAGATTCTATAGTACATTTCCTCCCTCAGAACTAAAGTCTTACTCCCAGGGAAGGAGGGAATAAGTCCAACAACATTGTTGATCATAGGATAGCTCTTAGAGGAGTGTCCCAAATTTCCACAAGCCCCAAATAATTTTCCCCATTTGAGATATATAATGAGTTTCTCAACAGTACCCAAATCAATTTCTAGAGTCTTTGGAAAATTTTTAGCTGTTTGCCACATCATGCACTTATTCCTATTCGGAGAGTGGATGGCTAGGGATAAAAGAACTTTCCCTAAGGATTCCACCAACTCCCTAATGCAAGGCCACGAGAAGGTAGGAAGGTCAAAAAATTCCACCCCAACAAGTAAATTGGAAAGCATTTCATCCTTGATCAATTTCATAAATTGCCATGGTAGAATATGAACAACCTGCCTACAGAGTATGAAAATGGGTACAAAAAGAAGGGCCAGTTTGTCCTCCATTTTGAAATACAAAACCTCGAACAAACTAGAACCCAAATTTTTTTTATCTACGATCAATCGTTTAAACCTTGAGTCAATCTCATTGGCTATGATGGCTAGGTCTAGCTTCCCAGTGAAGAATAAGACTATAGCATGCTTACGAAAGATTGATAACAAGAAACATGTGAAGACTTCCAACATACCTTATGTTCCCCCTTTATTTCAGGTTCAGGAGTATGTGCATCCTTCAAGATATTAGCCGTAACAGTAGGGTCATACTATTCCAAGTTCTTACCCAACAGGGCATGGCCTGCCGTATTACAGGGATCAGTTGAAATGCATGGGGGAGGGCTATAGTATAAGAGAGAAAATGGGGACCTTATGTGAAAGATGTCCATCCGGCAGAAACATGCGCTTGGAAGATATTTGTAGGTAATGGGTTGCTCCATTGATTCACCATCGTCAATGTCTATTATGATTGAATCCAGTAAGGCTTTTGAGAGGTTTAGTTCTATTAGCATCTGTGGGTGCGAGGAAGGGTTGTAGTCCCTCAACGGTTTCCCTCCTAGCACTCTTCCTAGTCGCTCTCCTATCAACCTAAGGTGATGGTGGAAGTGAAAAGTCAGGTTAGGGAACTCTACCCAAATAGGATAATTCTCTATAGCAGACTTCTCAAGGCTGAATGTTTTAGACCATTTGAATAGGCAAAGGGGAGATTCCCTTATGACCCAATATCTTGTGCTAAGAGTTTCAACTATCTCAGCCGTTTTGCACATGAACAAAAAATGGATTTTTGGCAGAGCTTGGATAGTTTCCACCTCACACAATCAGCTACCCTAGTGGTTCCTAACCCACGCTCTTAACACCTCGATAGGGGACGGGGGCCAACAATAAGTACTATAAGGGCTCTGGCCTCTAAGTCTTTCTCGATTTTTTTAATTTGAGACGAAAGAAGAATTACTATGGGTTTACCTGGAATTTTTGGTCCTAGATTACTTTCAGGAGCTCTCTAGCTGAGCTTGCTACTAGAAAGGCCAAGGGTACCATCTAGGGAGGTCCAATCGGGGCCCTCCGAAGCAGAGTCGGGATGCGGTCTTGGCGACTGCAAGAGAGAGACCTCTGGAAAGGCATCTCATTGATTGAATGTCTCTTGTAGTTGAAAGGCGACGTCCTGCAACGGCAAGTACTGCAACAACTTCTGGGTGAAAAAGTTTGACGGCCCCGCTTGAAAGGTAGGGGAGAGATTGTGGTTAACAAGGCTTCTATGAGGGAGTGGGTTGGAGGAGTGCTATACATTCTCATGAAAGGGGGCAGAAGTGGAGTGTCATTCAGGTGACACCCCCTATACAAGAGGGGGTGAGCGACATGATCGACATGATGGTTAGCTTGTCATCGCTAGCCTTAGCTTCTAACCCTAGCTTTTTGGGCTAGTTCGCATCTACTAACTCATCTTTTTGAAACTTGAAGCTTTCTTGGTACATTTGAAACCATGAGCCTAATTTTTCCATAACTCTACTCTTAAACGTGAAAGTAACGTGCCGGTCACTAGTTGCCGCTAACATGAATATTCGTGGAAACCTTCCCTCCTTTTATTCATGGAGGACTTCCTCCTTTTTCCATCTTAGAGTACATTCCGATTCCCTACGAGAAGTATGCCCCATCAAAAATATATAAGCTCTGCCAGTGTTCGAGAAAAATCATTTTTTCCAAACATACAAAATTCCTTTCCTTGAGTTTGCCAAGAGGAGATTTTAGAAAATTAGGGGTATTTTAAAGGTTTTACATATTTTTCTCTATTTTTGGGCGAAATTTCTCCTTTTCCCCTTGCCCTCAAATGGCATTTTTGAAATTGGTACCGACACGATATTAAGTTGAGACACATTTTTTCCGAGCAGTGAGCTCTACGTATAGGAGGGACGTTAATGTTATAGTATTTGTGTACTAATTTATCATGTATGATGTCTATAATAGGTGGGTGACCACTGACGGGTCAAATAAACTAGTTACAACATGATACATCACACTCACTCCTGCTGGCTCGCGTTTACAAAAAACATTTCATTAGTGAGATCTCCCCGGCCCCCCCGGCCCCCAAAACACAGACACAAAAGTAAACAATAAAAAACTTTCCACGTGGATTGCTTTAGGGAGAGGAAGAGCAATGGATCTGGTAATCTCTCGACCTGAGAGGATGAGCCGTGCCAACGTGGACCGAACCCTGCTTGGTTTTGAGAGGGAGAGAGAAGAGAGTATTGCCTTGCTTCGCTCAGACACAAAGAGAGAGAGAGAGAGAGAGAGAGAGAGAGAGCCTCCTTCCCTCGCCCTACCCGACTGCTATCGACTCGTCAGAATTCTGCTCTGCAAGCATCGCGTCGAGAGACGACGTGAGAAGGCTTAAGACCTCGTGCAGAGAGATATGGCATGGAAGCTCACATGTGCGAGGAGAGATACCACTTTCCAAACCCACACTAGTACCCCGGGCCACACGGAGGGAGATAATCAAATATTTCGTTAGAGTTATCTCCATCATTTCATGCACAATATTGCACACACGTAAAATGTTCGTTATCGTAATTTAAAGCGGAGGGTAGACTAACTGCACGCATGGGGTAATTGTTATATGTTACCCCCCCTTTTTTTCTAAAGGCTGGTAACATATAACAATCACCCCCATGCATGCGTATCCAGCCCATTCTTTTATTTTATCTCAGCTGGCACAGGGCCAGGCTGGTCCCCCGACTCCCCCTCTACTAATTCGAGGTCATACGCACAAATCACATGTCAGTGGTGTAATCACATGCACATTGCACTCCACGTGAAAACAGTACTCAAAGATCCAGCCATAGTTATTAGTTACTAGTGAGTGCCGAGTCGCAAACTCCAGCTGGCAGCAGCTCACCTTGAATCCTGATTCCTGATCCTGGAGCATGGCCGCACACTCTCGAGTAATTTGTCTCCTGCACCTTGCAGTGCTTGCACCTCTTCCCAGGGTGGAAAAAAGTGGAGATGATCGTGTATCGTGGTGGATCGAGATTCGACACAATGCGTTAATTATGTACAGACAATCACGCGCGAATCACATGCGTCATTCCTGCATGTGAAACCAGCGACGATCATGCATCAATTACACATACATAAGAGCGTGGTCGCCCCGGCCCTGAGCAAGTACTCATCAGACTTGGCGTCTTCCACTCAACTCGATATCGATCATGGCCTCTTTCACTCGAGTAATTCAATTCGTTTCTGTCTCCTTCCTCCTCTTGCCTGTCCTGCTGCACCTTTCCGCATGTGAGTTCTATCTCCACTGATTATTCTGCTTGTTTACGTAACCTTGTCGACCACCAAAAATTGACAGTTTTCCCTGTACTGTTTTGTAGGCTGCATTAACGGTGCAGCAGCAGACCTCTCAACTGCCCTGTTTGCTTTTGGCGGCTCATATGCAGATACTGGCAACCACAACCGCTCCGATACAGAGCCGCGAATGTCTGCTTCATGGAGTAAACCATACGGGGAAACCTGGCCAGGAAGCCCCGCAGGTCGGTTTTCAGATGGAAATGTTTCAACAGATTTTATCGGTAAGCATCTGATCGAGTATCAGCGCTAGCTCATTGCACTGTTTTAGCGAGAAAGTTTTGTCCATGGTCTTAAAACTGCATGATGCTTAGCTATTTTGTACAGCTTGGCATTAATCCTAAGCCTGTTAATGCGTTGCAGCTGCATTCCTGGGTATTCCATCGCCACCACCCTATGGACAAGTGATGACTAATCCTGATATTAGCACCACCAACGGAGTTAACTTCGCATACGGAGGAGCGGGAGTTTTCAATACGTTCTATGCTACAATCCCTAACGTCAGCACGCAGATTGCTCAGTTTCAAAACTTAACCATGGAGGGGCGCATCAACTGGTTGACTCAAGAGAATGGTACATACTCAAGCTTAGCTTTCACGATAATCGGTGGCAATGACTACGGAGAATTCGATGCAGAGTACCCAAATGCTACAAAGGTTGATTCTTCGCTACCCAAAAAAATCTCTAGTGACTCTTTATTATAATCTCACCCACTGAGCCCTAATTCTGAGCTCCCACTATGTACAATTCTGTGGCCCTGTCAGGAGGAGAAATGGGCTTTCGTTCCGGTGGTAGTGAATGCACTGGCTGATACCTTGCGAGCTTTATACGATTTAGGCTTTAGAAAAATCGCTGTGAGCAACCTGCTGCCGCTCGGCTGCCAACCTGGGGCTGCATCCCACGCGAGCTCCGGTGAGCTGTGCGATGAAGACGAGAATCGAATGAGTCAATTTCACAATGATTTGCTGGCTGCTCACGTCTATGAGCTGAAGAAGCTTCCAGGGGCGGAGATCATCATACTGGACCTTTACAGCGCGCTTACTGCTGCTCTCAATGACATCGGTAGGTTAATGCACTGGTTTGATTTGTTCCTGCAGCGCGGAGTGACCAGTGTCCATATAATTGAATATGTATTACGAGCACAAGTTTGAAATATTTCAACGATGCATAGATGTTGAGCTATTATACCAACAATAGATTCTTCTTGCGTAGAATCTAATTATATGCTGCTTGCATTTCTCTCTTTCTTCTTGTAGGGACTACGGAACCATGCTGCCAAGGGATTTCAAGTGACTATGAATGTGCAGATGTGGCTAGTAACGGGACATCTCTATATACCGTTTGTTCTGACCCTAGCCAAGCCTTGCTATTGGGATAATCACCATCCTACACAAGCAGGATGGACCAAGATAGCCGAAGCCTTTAGAGACCATTTCAACTTAAGTGCTTTTTCGTCAAGTGCATTCTGTCTTAGGTAGGGTATGCCAGCGAGCTACTCCAGTACCACAAGAAGTTTTGAAATTTTTCTAACTTTAAAGTCACCCATTGAAACAAAATCACATTTCTTTTTGTACATGGAATTTCTGGCTTAGGATCATTTTGCTAAAAGTGTTTTTGAATGCTTCTTGGTTCCATGTGTTTCACCAAGTCACATGTGCATTTAAGGGCCATCTTTACTTAAAACAAAAACTAAAATTTTTAATTCAAAAAAATATGTTAGTTGTTTTCTGAACAAACGATAATAATACTTTTACCTTTTCTAAGTTTGAAAAGTTACCCATGTATCACGATCACTAGTATAGCGTTTGGAGGAGAGAGGTTAGTGAGAAATGGTAACTAGAGGAAGGGTGCGAGTAGAACAACCAACGGATATATATGTCTGTTGCTTCTTTTTTCCTTTTGCAATACTCACAATTGCGAGTAGATTATATAGACAACACAAAAAAGTTACAAGTTCTTGCACAAGGCATGACAACTTACGTGGGTCATCATTACATCAGCTAAAAGGGGCGCCACCCCATGGTAAGAAATCAACCCTGAGAGTCAGTCATAACGGTGTCTTGCAGCTCCGCTCCCATGCTATGAAAGATACCAAAAAAATTCACTTCAAGCTTATTTGAAGCGTACTTGATTGTTCAGGGCTTGGTAACAAGCCAAGTTTGATGCTAAATGTATGCCAAATGCGGCTTTAAAGGACCAACATATGTCTTAATGATGCTAAAACGGAATATGTTTGAAGTGAGTACACGTGGAAGATTATGATCTAGAACTACAGTGCTTGAACTGCTCTACCGGCTTGCTTTTACAGCTCTTCGATTGGAGCTATAGGGCAAAAGTTATGACAGTTTGAAGTTGAGTTGATGGCAGATCCGCGGAGTGGGCAACGATAGCTGAGAGGTTTGAGATGAAGTGTATACATGGGGTTGAAGTGCTCACTTTGTGCATCACGTCTGTCTTTTCAGTTCAGCAATCGGAATTCTGGTTGCCAAGATATCGTAGGTTAAAGATTCACCGGGGGCCAGTTTCATAACAGCCTGGTTGGCTCGATCGGCATGCCATTTGAGAATTTATGGGCTTCAACCACGTTCTGGAATATCATGCAGTAAGTGCTTGATGAGATTTCAGCTAAAAGGGAAGCTGTCGTGCTTGGCAGTATTTTAGCCAATATGAATGCCAAATGTGTTGTGACAGGCAATGCTTTGGTTGATATGTTGTGCCTCACAAGAACATTATTTATTAGAGACTGTTGATAGCGGGATATGCCTAGCAATGCCTTAATTGATATGCATGCCGAATGTGATGCACTTTAGAAAGCACAAGTAATGTCATAAGTTGTGGTGCCCTTATGATAGCACATAAAGTTATGAATGAGCTATGCCTTGGCCCACTCGAAAGCACAAAAAGTTCTTGATGAGCTCTGTGTCCGGAATGCCATCTTTTGGAATGAGATAATCGCGGGATAAACCCAACAATAGGCAGGCCCCAAGAAGCTGGCTATCTTCAACAGATGCAAAGAGAGGACAACTCTCCAAATGCAATCACATACACTTGAATCTTGAAGGCAAGAGGTACCAAGCAAAAACCTGGCATGGGCAACAAAAGCTTACTATGATATTAGCAACCAATGGCTACTAGAGGAAGTTGTTGTGCTTGGCAATACTTTGGTCGACATGTGTACCAAGTTGGTGCCATTAAAAGGCCGCCCAAATGGCCGTCCAAAAGTCAAGGTTCAATGGCCACCCAAAAAGGGGCTTTTTAAGTGTGAATGAAGAGAAAAAGCATGGCAAGAGATGGCAGGCAACGAGCGACAGAGAAAACGGGAGAAGATGGACTCATGATGCGTTGTAGAGAGCTAAATGAGCCCGACCAAGAGCATAAAAACGCCCAGATCGCCATCGCACACCGTTGCGGCACCACTCTCGATTGATTTGGGAGAGGTCTCATGGCAAGCTTCCACATCAACAGGAGGGTTGTCACGCCGCCGTGACAATCCGAGGAGGGAGTTTTTGTAAAGCCAAATATAGGGTGGCAAAAAACAGGAGGTAAGGTCATCAACGAGCATCAAGGGGGAGCATAGCGTAAGAGGAAAGAAGGCCTCGTGCTTGAGAAGAAGGGGAATCTATCTCTCTCGTGCTTGGAAAGAAAGGCAATCTTTCTCTCTCTCGTTCTCGAGCAAGCAATGCAATCTTTCTCGCTCTCGTGTTGGAGAAGTAAGGAAGAAAGAAGAGTTCTCTATCTCGTTCTTGGCTTACAAAGGATTTCAAGTGGCTATGAATGTGCAGATGTGGCTAGTAACGAGATATCTCTATATACTGTTTGTTTGACCCTATCCAAGCCTTCTATTGGGATAATCACCACCCTACACAAGCAGGATGGACCAAGATAGTCGAAGCCTTTAGAGATCAGTTCAACTTAACACTAGGGTTGTGTGAGCATGAGCCATTTTGTGGCTATAAGCAACTTTTTTGTAAATTCATATTCTCATGGACCACAAAAAACCTCATCAAAACCTTTAAGGGATTGGTTCTCAAGGCATGTAGCGAGTTGAAAAAAATAGAAATAAATAATTTCATGTTAAAATTATTATTTTTTAAGAGTCATCTTTTAGGTACAATCGAACAAAAATCACTCAAAAACGTTGATATCCCATGATGCAGACCCCTTAAAACCCTTCAAAACACATTGAAACTTTTTTGAAAAATACATGGATATGTATGCAATGAGAATATATGAAAACACTATTTTTAGAATGAATAATTGTCTGCTTATTTTAGGCCTCAAAACCGTGTATGTTGTCAAATTTAAAAGCTAGTTTTGTGGCTTCTTAGTACTTACTATTTTTAAAATTTTTTCGTTTTGATTTTGTACTTTTTGTGATAAATGGTATACTAGAGTCTTTCTCTATGTCATAGCATCTCAATGATATCCTATGATCATGGTTTATGAAAAAATAATCCATAGTAAAGAAAATTTTATAGAATGAGGTGTCATGCCACTTAAGTGACTCAAACACAAACCTAGTGTTAAGCGCTTGTTCGTCAAGTGCATTTTGTCTTAGGTAGGGTATGCTAGCGAGCTACTTCAATACCACAAGAAGTCTTGTAATTTTTCTAGCTTTGAAACAAAGTCACATTTCTTCTTGTACAATAGAATTTCTAGCTTAGAATCATTTTGCTGAAAGTGTTTGTGAATGCTTCTTGGTTCCATGTGTTTCAATACCTTACACCAAGTCACATGTGTCTTTATTTGAAGTTCTTAATAAAACGAGAACTAAGTTTTTTGTTCTTATTTCAAAAAAAAAAAGTCTTAAAATTTTCATCGCAAGAGCATCCTTTCTAAGTTTGAAACGTTATCCACAAACTACAACACGAGGGGGTGTTCACCAATGTACTTGGTTACAATGGTTGGATGAGAGAGAATAGTGAGAACAATTAATGGATATATATCTATTATTTTCATTGTCGTGGGTTCATGGGTATATAACGACATAAGTTCTTGCTCCCCGTCCAATTCTACTTATTAAAAAACTATTTGCTTACTTTTTGCTCTTTACCCTCTTGTCAGTATAGTCTTACGAATAGAAGCATTAAGCCATTGCACATATATCACTTTGTCATTACATGCTACATCCGTAAAATCCTTTTATCTTAGGTTTTGGCGTCTTAGATTCTAGTTTTTCTTTATTTTGCACTTAGTAGCTTCTTTTTGTGTTGCATAGATTTGCATGTTCAATTTTTACAAGAGGATGTATGCGTGATTGCTAATTTGGCACATATGGTGCACTCTGCGGGTGTAAATAAGAAGATATATTGCATTGCATGGTCGAACATATGGTTCATTTTTTAACTAATGAAGATTTGATGAGTGTAGGAGCATGGATGCAACCAAAGCATAGGTCATAGTTAGTAAAAGCTAAAGCATTGGGGCTACACTCATAAAATAGAATTGTTTAAGTTTTGCAATAGGGGAATTGTAAAAGTTTAGGGAGAGGGCAACACACACTATAAGAGACTAAGGTCTTTGCCGCCATGGCCACGTTAGGATGAGAAAGAGTAGAGAGAAGAGGAGCGGCGGATGAGAGAGACTACATATGCTATTTTTCTCCGTATATAGCCTTGTTGATTGTCACGTAGATAGGTTCAGTATTTGTCGCAAGTAGTCTCTTAGATACCCGAACATGAATATAATATACCCCTTATGATAGCCGTCCACATCTCTCCTTTATATAATATAAAATATATGATAAAAAGTACTTTTATTTTGCATCTCTCTGTGTACTATACTTATTTACTGGCTCTCCTCAAAAGAAATCCATTAAATTTTAGGATTCCGTTGGAATATTCCACCCCCTTTAGTCCCACCCCAAAATTTCACATCAACAAAGACTGCTCGCCTTACCGCCCTCACGAGTTGTCTACCCTGCATTCCCTTCCAACCCTCTGTGGTAGCTTAGTCCTCTGTGAACCCCCTCCCTCCCCTCCTCTTTGTGCACATTCCTTTTCCATCCAAGTCCTCCCTTGTCTCGCCCACACATATGTACTAGTGAATTCATCCCTCTGCAAATCACGTCACCTCAGTTCGACTTGTTGTTGCTCCCCACATCTACAAACGAACGAGCTAGACACACACACACACACACACACACACACACACACACACACACACACACACACACATATACACACACAGATCAAATAAATGTGTTACAACGTATGCTAGCAGAAGATCATTAACAAAGCAAGTGATTGACATTAGCTACAACATCCTCATTACAATTCATTAAAACATGGCATTAATTAATCATCCACTACATCATCATCTGCTAGTTCCATAGCCATGACGCGGTCTATGTGGAGTCCCAGTTCATCAAAATCAGCATCGAGATCGAAAAAGATCATCCTCATTATCATTCTCTTCTTCTAGCTCTTCGCCGTCTTCTTCATCTTCCATGTAGGTTTTCTCTTCTTGATCGACATCATTCTCATTCTTTCATAAAGCGATGGTGTTGGAATTAAGTTCTCCACCTTCTATTTCTGCTTCGTCATTGTTGTTGTGTTTGTCCACAATGGTTCCTATGCTTGCTGCGTCATTTAGCATACATCTTGCTCTTGGCGTGACTTATATTACAAACCAATATCTTCATTCGAAAATACTTGGAAGATAGATCACTTGCTCACAACTTTATGCAGAGATGTAGATATCACTTGTGCCCGTATGGAATCTCGTAGAGTCCACCATGTAGATACGGCTTGCATGTCTAGATGAGATACCTACAAGTCACTTCACATCGAGCACATAATTTTGAAAAGTTCGAAAGTCTACTCGATAGATTCTTTGGATAACTCCAAAATATCTATTTTCCATACTTTGGAGTTTGCGCATCAAAATTGCCCGTCACTCCACTATCATTTGTCATTCGTTATTTTTCTACATTATTAATTCGAAAGTGCCTTCCTTCATGTCTTGTAGCAGAGACCAACACAAACAAATTATCCAAAAACAAGGGTACCAAAACACTTCAAAAAGAGGGTCAAACAAGTCGAGAGTCATTCAAGACAAAAATCATGAAACAGACCTAGGAAGTGACTTTTGGGACACATAAGGGGGATCAAACCACCTAAAAATCACGTAACAAGGATTAGGAGACTATGAGAAATCTCTGGGTAAAGTTTTAGGATATTTTGACAATTGGGTACATGGATCACGATCCATTACTCCCTATCACAAAAAGAGCTTAGAGTGGTACCAGTACTAGAACTAGTCCTTGGTAGCATGTTGGTAATTTTAAATTCAATGTGGAGTTGATTTGTGCATATTATAAGCAAAATAGGATTTTTCCTTGAAAGTGCGATTTTTTTTTGAATTGAGCAGATTGTTGACTAACCAAGCGACTATAAAGTTATAGCCACCAAGTGATTTTTATACAGGTTGTGAGAATCAGAGCTTGCAACACTATTTGTTTTCAATTGGAGGGCTAAATGCACCACAAAAGGTAACAGGTGAGGGTTTTTCAAGCATCATTTCCTAGATGTATTTGCAATCAGGCAAGGTTTATCAAAATAGAAACCCTATTGTTGGAGACCAATCAAGCCATATTTCAATAGAGGGAAGTCCACTGTATCTACCTTAGAGCCGATTTTGGAGGGAAGTCTTTTTTATACTTCTTCAGAGAGATCTTATACGTATATGGCTGAGGGATCCAAAAGTGTGAGTTTCAACGATGAAACCAAAATGGAGCGGGAATGTCGTAGTCTGCACCAAGCCTGAGACTTTTGCACCTGGAATACCAGTTTGAAAATGAATAGGGTGCTAAAATCTATAAAGATGGTATGGATCATTACTACGTTAAAATTGAAGAGAGAGGTAGTGAGCTTAAGTTCGCAGTGCGTATGGAATATAGTGGCACTCGATATTTTGATGAGGAGGGAAACCTATATGTATCTGTGCTTTATCCCATTATTGTGGACAAGTAGGGATTAACAAGAACAAAATAAAAGGTTGACAATATTGAGCCTCAAGGGAAGCCGCTAAAGCTGGACATTCTTAGTGCCAAGCTTAGACAAGTAAATGTGGCTACATGCGTCAACACCGACAATACGCATGTGGGATTATATAAGGATGATAACAGAGAGAAAATGCTCTTCTACATGTGTGAGGAGACCAATGTGAGGGAGTTAACGGAGCAAAAGTACTTGTATGTATTTATGTTTGAAGTGGAGAGAGATACAAAGATATTTTGATGAGGAGGGAGACCTATATGTATCTGTGCTTTATCCCATTATTGTGGACAAGTAGGGATTAACAAGAACCAAATAAAAGGTTGATGTTGAGCCTCAGGGGAAGCCGCTAAAGTTGGTCATTCCTAGTGCCAAGCTTAGACAAGTAAATGTGGCTACTTGTGTCAACACCGACAATACGCATGTGGTATTATATAAGGATGATAATAGAGAGAAAATGCTCTTCTACAAGTGTGAGGAGACCAATGTGAGGGAGTTAATGGAGAAAAAGTACTTGTATGTATTTATGTTTGAAGTGGAGAGAGATACAAAGATAGTCATGCTAGACAAGTATGGTTGGAAGTATTTGATAGAGAGCCATAACAAGCTTGAGGGATATACATACTTTAGGGAACCACTCCATCAATACTATGCCACCCCTAGTATGCACAAACCTACTATCTCATAAACAACACGATTGAAAACTACGAGAGTGAGTCATCTGAAATCTCATGTGGAAGATTCTTTTAGTCAACCGGTAGCTATGAGAGTGAATCCTCTCAAATATCATGTGGGAGACTCTTCTAGTCAACCACATCTCTTTGAACTGAAACCGATGGGATCCTTGGATTCTCGGGTTCCTATGCCTACATATTGAGGTAGTGAAATCCAACACCACAAATTTTAGCACAAGGGTGTCGGATATCAGAACCGAGTCGAGATGTAAGACCCCATGAAAGGGAGACTGGCCGAACCCCTTCCACACTTAGGGAGGTCACTTAAAAATTATGTGGCTATCATATGAGTGCAATAGAAGGGGTAATTAATTTTTTTTTTCTCACATTTTTACATAATGAAGGTACAATAAAATAGAATTGAGATTTTTTTTTTTCACAGATTCAATAGGAAAAGGGTGTATTTTATTTGTTTAAAATTAACTCATAAGGAATTTTAGAAATAGTCCCAGAATGCACGTTGGATAGGGGGAAGGGGGTACACACCTAGAACACAAACAATCTGCCTCTCTATAGCTCAAGGTAAACACAACACCCCAATCCACTAGGATTCACTTTCAAAATCCTCTTTCCTGTTAGCAGACCATCTTCTGCACACCTCTCTACTTGACCACACTCTACGAGACCACCATTTAACCCACACACACAAATGCCACCATTTCCCGCATTCCTACACACTTAAACACCGCACACACTCTCTCTCTTTCTCTCTTTGCACACATAACCATCGGGGTGGCGCACAGGTTGACACCCCCCCAAAAACAGGCTGCACAAGAGAAAAAGAGAGGACGGGGGGAGAATGGACACCATAGAAACCATGCACTTCAAGTGGGGTTCTCCATTCATGAGCAAAAACTTGATACTACCATGGTCTCTTCTTTGCTCACCATAAACACGGGCTTAACAGACTTTTCCTTGTAGTTTCCTCGCGCACAGGCACACACTTTTGTGGAGGCAATAAAACACTTCGTCTTTTGGTTTTCTCGTCCCAAAGCAAAGGCCTCTTCTTCGGGCTCACTCCCCCTTTGAGGCCCAAAAGAAAAACCTCAAGAAGCTCTTGGCTTGCAGACCCCACACTTATAGAACACCCACTTTCCTTTTAGAAGCCTTCTTTTGATTGGGCCACTTTGAGCATCCATTTGGAAATTTGGAGGGCGGCACCTCTCTCCTCACTTTAACACCTATAAACATTTTTTACTCCCTAATGGGCAACGACGGTGCTGTCGTTGCTTCCTTTGAACAATTTTGGCCTTCAAATTTTTTTTTGGAAGGAAAGGGCCCATGCACCCTCGTGTGAGCGCACCCTCACGAGCAGTATTGATACATCATCATCTTCTTCATGCAAGCATCATCGCCCAAAATTGTCGTCATTAGCTCGTCTCAACCATGCGTGCCATCGCTGCAACGCACTCGCCATGGCTCCACACTCCAAGAGCCCCCTTTCCCTTATGTGATACCCCCAATGGGGCACGCTTCTGGTTATATACACTATGTTCGGCTCTTCTACGCCTACATGTGGGCTTATTGGTTCACCAAGTGGCACTGCATGGTTTGTCCCAAGCTTATGGCCTCAAAAAATTCCCTTCAAATCATATGGAAACCCTTTTTTACCTCCTATCCTCAACCCCCTGCAGTGTGGCACCCGGTGATCAGAGCACCGAGATCCAAAGTCCGGGCAAAAGCGACTATTGTCGACCTAAATCCGTGCTTGTCTTCCTGCATCCCAATTTTACTAGGCCCTCAGTTCCAAGCTGCCAAAGTGGGCAAAACGCATCTGACGCCTTACTCCGAGCCGGTGCCCCTAACCTCGTCCTGGCATAACTTGCCACCTGGATTTTCGATCGTGCTGATCCATCCTACCAACTCCACAAGATATGCACTACCCTTGCAAACTCTAGCAAGGCCTCAATACGTTGTTGGGAAACAAGCAAACTGAAACACCTCTATAGTGATGTCACCCAAGAGCGTTGAAAGAGAATTACAAGACACCAAAATCTTTGAAAAATCCTTTTGAAACACCACAAGTCCAATAGGAGTAGTCCCCTTGGGAATTTACAGGCCGTCGCCCACCCAAGAGACTATGTCACATAGGAGTAAAACCCTGTCAAAGCATGGATTTACAGCACACGCCGACCAATGCATATGAAGACAAGAGCCTCTCCTTCCACAATCAAACATCACAAACCCACAACTTCAACATCAATTCCACAATTCATATATACATACCCTCCGAATCTGTCTACACACAATTTGCCACTAGGCTGCCATAGCCATAACCCTACAGAGAACTAGTCGTAACCTGAAGAGCACAACTCCAATTGGGGCACTTTAAAGCTTGAGATAAATCTTGAAAAATGACTAGCAAGAAAGCTGAAGATGACCAAAATTGATTCCATACGCCATCATGAGCAAAATTGACGCCAACAGAAAGCTGTCCCAGCACGACTACACGTAGAGAAGTCTAGTCGGGGCAAAAAACTGCATCAGAAAGCATGGAGAAGCCCAAACGACCACAAACCTGCAAATTTCTGAACTTTGGCTGAACGTTTTTTAGTTTCCACATGATTTTAAGTTATATACAAGGCTCACTTCAAAAAACTCACCTACGGGCACTTACAGTAGCCCGACAGCTGTCACTATACTAGCGACTTACAGTGCATAAAGCAAGCTAAAAAACCCAGAAAAAGAAAGTCCACACGTCCTTTTGACATCGGGCGTCACGTCCATATGTACAAATTTACAAAAAATGGGGTGTCAGAAATGCGCCCAACATAGTTTGCCACACCCCTGCCTGCTAGATCATTCATGATCAACAGCACAAAAGAGAACCTGTAAACCACATGAGGGAGTCTTCACTTCATCTTCATCATTGGAAGCATGATCAGAAAATTCTTCAAAAGAAGGCTCATCCTCAATCATAGTCATCAACCTTGCAATATATTTCTTCAACCTGTAGCCATTCACACGTGCTTTATGTGTGGTACCATCCAAGTCAGCAAGCTGATATGTGCCATTTGGAAACCTGTTTAAGACCAAGAAAGGACCTTGCCACTTGATTTGAAATTTCTTTTGAAAAGTTCTATCAAGCTTAATATTGTAACGAAGCATCATGTCACCCTTCTTGATGTCCTTGTTCTTTACCTTCTCATTTGCCTTTGCTCGATTCTTCTTCAAGACCTACTCATAATGCTGAAAAGCTAACACCCTATCCAATTGTACACATTGCAAATATAAAAGTCTTTCCTTGAATGCATCATTGGGCTCTTATTCAAGCTTTAGCATCATCTTCAAGGCTGGTATCTCCACCTCAATAGGAAGTAAAGCCTCTTTGCCAAAAACTAGATGGAAGGGAGAAAAACCAGTACCTGATTTGATGGCAGTCCTAACCCTCCTGCAAGACTTTATGCAAAGTGATCTTTGCAGCAAAGTGACCACCACAAGAACCCTCATGATTCTCCTCTAAAATTTTGTAAATTTCCTCTTTCCAAGGCACTTTTCTCATCACAAGATCAACCCCCTTCAAAAACAAGGCATCACCAAGTAGCACATACCTTTTGGCACGACGTAGGAAGGCGTGCTTTTTTGGCTTCTCCAACTCTGATGGAAGCATACCTGTTTGTAGAAACTCTTCCTCCTTCTCTAAAGCTTCCCTTCCCAAATAAAGAGGAGAATCAGCCCTTATCACATACAATTGCCCAATTGAAGCTTGCGCTGCACCATGTGCTTCTTCATTTTGAGACTCGTCCACATGCCTTAAACTCCAAGCTTCAAAATGCTTAAGCAGATTCTTCACCTGAAAACACATATTTTTCAGCCTTGGATTCTTACTTTGCCACACCTCAAGTACTTGCGTAACCACCAAAAGAGCATCACCTCTTACCCTCACACGACGGATGCCAAGCTCAAGGCAAAGGTTGAGACCTTTCTCCAAAGTAGCATACTCAGATTCATTGTTGCTTTGTGCTGTAAGCTTCAAACTCCTTTTAGTTACCAAAGCACCTTGAGGAGCATAAACTACCACACCTCCTGAAGCTTCACCATGTGCTTTCCTGTAAGAGCCATCAAGAAACAATAGATATGCATTGTCTATGTCAGGAGCTTCCATGTGTTGCTTCTTCACTGCATCCTCTTTAAGAAGAAGAGGGATTTTCTTATAGGTAAGCAAATCAGCCAATGTAGCCCTTGTACTCTCCTCAACAAGAAAAGAGAATTGGAATTCCTGTAGCTCCACAATCCACTTCATGAGCCTCTTTGACAAAGTAGGGCTATTCACCAATTGAGGTAGAAGAGTGTAGCTAGTGAGGAATGTGAATGGTTTAGGGAGAAGGTAGTGCCTAAACCTTCTACATGCATAGATAGGCTTCATGTAGTGGGAATTGTTACCTCGTTGAAGAAGCATAGCTCCAATAGCACCCTCACCTACTGATGGATTAACAAATAACTCCTTATCCCAATTAGGAGCTTGCATAGCAGAAAGAGAACCAAGAACCTCTTTGATGCCTTGAAAAAACTCTTCACATTCATTTGTCCATTGTAGAGGATCCAACCTTGCTACTTGTTGTAGAGGATAAAGAAGTTGAGAGGACAAAGGAATGAACCTCGCCATATACTTCACCTTTTGAATAAAAGTAGAAAGTTGCTTTGTATCTTTAGGTGATGGGAGGAGCACCAAAGCCTTCACTTTGTCAGGATCTGCTTCAATCCCATTCTCTGAGATCATATGCCCCAAAAACTTCACTCTTGGTTGAGCAAGATGACACTTCTTTGGGTTGAGTTGACCTCCACTTTCATCATATTGCTTCAATGCCATCCCAAGCTTTACACAATGATCCTTTCTAGAGCTATAAACACAAAAGTCATCAATAAGATCCTTCACAAACTTGCCAAGAAAGGGAGAGAACACCTTGTTGACGCGCTTTTGATACCATGCACATCCATTCATAAGACCAAAAGAAAGCACACAATAACAAAAGCATCCCCATGGCATGATAAATGTGGTCTTCTTTCGATCTTCCAAAACCAAGGTGAGCTGAAAATATCCAGAGAATCCATCACATACGCTATACCTCTCATGCCCTGCAATAGAATCAAGTATGTCATCTATGAAAGGAAGAGGGTATGGATCCCTCTTCATGGATGCGTTTAGAGGCTTAAAATCAACACATATCCTCCACTTTCCATCCTTCTTGGGTGTGACAACAACAAGACTCACCCATTTTGCAGTGTTCACAGGACATATGAAACCTGCTTCAAGAACCTTGTCTACCTCTTCCTGTAAAGCATTAAGTTGTACCTGTCCCATTCTCCTTAGCTTTTGGTGTACGGGCTGAGCTTCTTCTTTGATTGGAATGTGGATTTCCTCTCCCTTAAAGCCTCTAATTTCCTCATAAGAAGTGATGAATAAATGGGGAAATTGTTGTATCATATGTAGGTACTCACCCTTCTCATGACTAGTCAAGTCCGGAGACAACATACCTTGTATCAGCTCCTGTTTGACATTAGGTTGAACTTTGGGTTGCATTAGCTCTTCAATTTGCTCATAAGGACCAGAGATATACTCATTCTCCATAAGGCCAAGAAATATTTGTTTCTCATCATGCTCTTCTTCAAGAAACAAGGAGGAAACATCTAGATCACTATCGCTGCTATCTTCCACTTCACTGCCATCATCCCCATTGTCTTCTTCTTCACTTGATGACTCTTCTTCATCACTTTTCTCATCAAAATGAGCATCCAAATATTTCTTGCTAGCCATGTCAAACCTCTTCTTATCACCCCTTCTATTGTAGAGAGTGATGGTACCATGTCCCCAATCCTGTATAGCTTTGGTTGCCTGTAACCATGGTCTTCCAAGGATGAGAGGGAAAGCACCAATATCCGCGGGAATAACATGGCAATTGAACAGCACTTTAACATCAAATACATCCACCTCCAAGTCCTTTACAACTCCCAAGCACCTCACCCTTGATTGGTTGGCAAGCTTTATGCAAAAACCTTAATTCTTCACCATGTTGAGTCCCAACTTTGATACACAAGCTTGAGTAATAACACATACCTGTGCACCTCCATCAATATAAGCCTCTCCAATGCACTTACTCTTATTCCATGCATCCATAGTAGGACATATATCAGGTAGCTCATTCAAAGACAAGACTCTCACTGACCCCCTTGCAGGCTCCTTCTTCATGGGGTTGACTACCTGCTTCCATTGCCTCTTTAACTTGGGACACATCTCGATGAGTTGCCCAAAGTTGACATCAGCCTTTCTACCCACCAAATCAGCCCTTAAACTATAATTTGGTTGCCCTTCCCCCAAAGGAAAGTCAGATGCATTGTAATGTTTCCTGGGATTTCTCTTCTTCTTCTCTTTGCCTGTGCCCGTTTCAACCTATTTCCCTCTTTTATGGCTGGGACTTGCATCACTCATGTCATGATCTCTTGTAACCCTCTTACCTACAGGCATGACCATAGGTCCCAAATCATCCTCTTCCTTCTCCAAACGGATTATGCTTACCACTTTTGTTTTGCCCTTTTCTTCTGCCGTCAACCCACTTGGTCCTACTTCCCCTTTAATCTCAATACCATAATCTTGAGCTCGAGAAGGAATCTGTGGAGGAAGAGGAAACATGTCACCACCCATTCTCTTTGGCTTGTCACATCGAGGGCTTTTATGACCCCATTCACCACAATTGTAGCATTGAAACATATCCCCTCTTCCAGCCATGCCTCTTCCTCTACCACCTGTATAACCCTCATTGCTTCCATAACCACGTCCATATCCATAACTTTGACCTCTTCCACCTCCCATCACATGCACACTAAGATTCTTCATAAGACCTACCACCTCTTGCATCTCCTTGCGAAAGGCATTCACATCATGAGAAGCTTGTTGATCATAACCTGGCTCCCTGATGAGGACCCTTGGTTGCTCTACCACTTTCACTTCAAGCTTTGGCTCATCATTGATTCCAAGTTCATGAAGACGCTCTGCTTTCCACTCTTTATTCTTTGCAATTTCAACTGCCTCCTCAAAGGTCCTTGGCTGCTTAAGCTCTACCTTCAAGCATAGGTTACTCCTCAAGCTTGCAAGAAACCTGTCCTTTTTCAACATGGCTGGAGGAATTTCAGCCCCCAAAGATGTACACGACTTTGTCCACAATGCATTGAACGCCTTCACAAAGTCTTCTATGGTTTCACCTTCACCCTGTATCAAGCCTTGAATAGACTGCCATACCTTTTCTGGGTCTTCCACCTGTTGAAAGTTTGTAAGAAAAGCATGACTTACCATTTCATAAGTCATGACTTGAGGAGGTTGGGCTGATTGTAGCTCCTTTTCATAGCCTTCCAACCATTCCCTAGCATCTCCCTTCAAACAGAAGTAGAAGATTGGTAGCACCAACACTGGGTCTTGCTTGTCAGCAAGAAGGAAAGCAAACTCCATTCTCTCAATGAAAACTTTAGAACTTTCATTTGATTTTCCACTAAACTCTGGAAAATTAAACGCCATGTCTTCTAAAACCTGTAAACTGAAGGTAACTTGAAGCGATTCCTCGGTGGCGGGCACCAAAACACTATTGGGAAACAAGCAAACTGAAACACCTCTATAGCTATGTCACCCAAGAGCGTTGAAAGAGAATTACAAGACACCAAAAGCTTTGAAAAATCCTTTTGAAACACCACAAGTCCAATAGAAGTAGTCCCCTTGGGAATTTACTGGCCGTCGCCCACCCAAGAGACTATGTCACATAGGAGTAAAACCCTGTCAAAGCACGGATTTACAGCACATGCCGACCAATGCATATGAGGACAAGAGCCTCTCCTTCCACAATCAAACATCACAAACCCACAACTTCAACATCAATTCCACAATTCATATATACATACCCTCCGAATCTGTCTACACACAATTTGCCACTAGGCTGCCATAGCCATAACCCTGCAGAGAACTAGTCGTAACCTGAAGAGCACAACTCCAATTGGGGTACTTTGAAAAATGACTGGCGAGAAAGCTGAAGATGACCAAAATTGATTCCATACGCCGCCATTAGAAAAATTGACGCCAACAGAAAGCTGTCCCAGCACGACTACAGGTAGAGAAGGCTAGTCGGGGCAAAAAACTACATCAGAAAGCACGGAGAAGCCCAAACCACCACAAACCTGCAAATTTCTGAACTTTGGCTGAACTTTTTTTAGTTTTCGCATAAGTTTAAGCTATATATAAGGATCACTTCAAAAAACTCACCCACGGGCACTTACAGTAGCCCGACAGCTGTCACTATACTAGCGACTTGCAGTGCATGTACATGTGCTTGCTAAAGCAAGCTAAAAAACCCACAAAAAGAAAGCCCACACGCCCTTTTGACATCGGGCTTCACGTCCATATGTACAAATTTACAAAAAACGGGGTGTCAGAAATGCGCCCAACAACGTCCAAATGGCATGCTTATCAATACAACCATGTGGGCACACAACTGGCCCTGGCAAACTTTCAACTAGCCATAACTTGCAGTTTAGAGCCTTGAATGGCGATCTGAGAAGCCGGCATGCTCCACAACTTGAGCCTTCCAATCTTATTTGTTATTGACGCTAATTGTGGCCATCTGTCCCCATCTGCCCTATCCGTCGGGGATCTGCAAGACGTTCTAACTTCAACTTGTCGTATCTTGCACACCATGTCTCCGTTTGACGAGCCTTTTGGACGGGCTTCTAGAGCATCTCGATCACTACATTCCCAGACACATTTTCCACTGCCAATCATCCACATAACGTGCCCTTGGCATACTCCCACCTCTCCAAGAATCCAATGACAAACTTCCCACTTCCAACCAAGCATTGCCAAGAGCATTACCACTATCATCAGACGTGCCATCACTGACATGGAACATGCCATGCCCTCCCACCCATCCATATAAAGTGAGATCCTCCTCAAGAAAATCGTGTACTTGCTCAACAGCCCAAAGCACATCTACACTTATTAGCCTACCCTTCAGCCACCACACACAAACCTCCTTTAAGAGCTCAAACAAGTCCACACCCTTGGACTTCTCTTCATGCTCAAAAGGACCACTCCGCTTAGCGGGCAAGTCTTTTAACATAGTCACCCCGGTAAACATCACTTTCATACTCACCTCCTTACCTGCCTCTGTCGGAACCACCATAGCAAGAGACTTTTGCTCTCCCAAAGAAGCCATTACCTACAGAGGGATAGACCCTCGTATCACCTGCATTTTGGTCAAAGCTTTCCCTACAAGTACCTGTGTCTCTTCATCCATCTCACCCATCGGGTCATCAAACCTCCAATCAACCTCATCATTCAAGCATTCCTGCTCCAAAGAACCCGTATCCAAGGCATTTATCATGCAATCCATAGGTAACTGCGGTTGTTCTTCCCTTTGATGAGCTTCCAATACCTCTTGCATTCCAGCTTCTTCAACATGTTCTTCTTCTTTATCCACAACATCTCTCTTATTCTTGGGAAGTCCCTGTATGTGTTGTATTATCAAATCACCTTCCATAGCTACCTTGATGAGCATCGTCATGAGCATGGTGCTGCTGAACACCCTGGCTTGCATGTCTTTGTTCTCAAGCTCTAACACTTCTACCTGTTGTTCATTCACAGTAGCTATTACAACAGTTTCATGCATATAACAAGGTATCTTTAGCTTTACTAGCATCAGCTCTTCGGATTCTGTCTCCCTGCTTGTATCTCTATCCTCCTCACTTGTTTCCCAAAAAATTGAGCTTGTAGTCTCATCAGCTTCACTACAGGCCGATTTGGTATCAGTATCATCATCCTCTAGCTGCTCCACAAAATTGGACCATTGTCGTGCTCATTTTTGTCATCCAACCCCCACATCCATGTGACTCAAGGGATAAGGAAGACCCACTCTCATTTTGAAAATAAAAAATATTTCATAATGTTTTGTATTGACAATAAAATTGATTAGGTCTAATCCTAACCAAGGCCTCTCTCTCCTTTTACTGTCAATAACTCTTCCCCTTGAGCCCAAGCACTTGGCACCTACAACTTGGCCACGATATGTTACCCTTTTGTACAAGCACTCCACAAGAATAGGATCCACTACAAGAGCTACTTCACATTAGCGACGCTCGCACTGCGACGCTCAAAAGTGAAAATCCACAGAGTTAGTATGAGCGTCGCTATTTTCTTTGTTGCATAGCGACGCACATAGACATGCTCATGCAACGTCTACAGGGGTAAAAAATAAACCGAGAGCGCCCAAAACTCAGATCTCAGATCTGAGTTTTGGCGCTCAAGCGAAAGAGGTAAACCCGCGCTCTCCCTCTCTCTCTTTCTCCCCCCCCCCCCCCCCCCCCCCCCCCCCCCCCCCCCCCCCACACACACACACACACACACACGAGGAGAGGAAGGAGAGCTAGGTATGCATGTTCCCTCTCCTCTCTCTCTCTCTCACACACACACACACACACACACACACACACACACACACATTGTGTCTTTGAGAGAGAGAGAGAGAGAGAGAGAGAGAGAGAGAGAGTGAGAGTACACACATGCATAAACAAAAAAACATACACACACACATGCATAAACAAAGAATGCATACATACACACATTGAAAGAGGAAAAGAGAGAGAGAGAGAGAGAGAGAGAGAGAGAGAGAGGGAGAGAGAGAGAGAGGGAGAGATAAAGTAAAGAGGGAGAATGAGAGAGAGAGATATATATAAAGCAAAGAGAAAGAGAGAGAAAGAGAGAGAGAGAGGAGAAAACAAAGAGAAAGAGAAAGAGGGAGAGAGAGAAGGAGAAATTAAAACCAAAGAGAGAGAGGGGGGGGAGAAACAAAGAGAGAGAGAGAGAGAGAGAGAGAGAGAGAGAGAGTTAAAAAAAGTAGAGAAAATATGAAATGAAATGTTATATTAAGATTTAGGGTTAGGTTCGATTTAAAACTACATTTAAAATTAGGTCAGATTAAGATCTAAGATTAAGTTAGATTACATTTAACTTATATTTAAAATTTATGCTAAATTTAAAATTAGGTTAGATTTAGGTTTATTTTGAGTTTAAGATTATGTTAGATTTAAATTTACGTTAGATTTAAAATTAGGGCAAGATTTAAGGTTAGGTAGGTTAGTTTTAAGTTAGATTACATTTAGGTTTAGGTTTAAGATTGGATTAGATTTAGGTTATGTTGATCGAGTTAAGATTAAATTAGATCTAGATTTAAGATTAAGACAAGATTTAAGATTATATTAGATTTACATTTAAGTGGATTACATTTAGGTTTAAGTTAGATTTAAGATTAGATTAGATCTAGGTTTATGTTAGATTAGATTAGAAAAAAATTAGGTTAGATTTTAGGGCATGTCAATGAAGGCTTTGCCCAAAGAGCAAACACTAGGTACACATTGCAAGTGCATGCACTATGTGTGTAGGGAGGAGCATAGGTGTGTGTGATGTGCTCAGTAGTTGGTGTGGTATAGCGGTTATAGTGAAAGCTATTAGCATAAGGGTTATAGTAGTAGGGTTGAAATGCGCCTGATTTCTCATCAATCTCTCTCTCTCTCTCTCTCTCTCTCTCTCTCTCTCTCACACACACACACACACACACACACACACACACACACACACACACACACACACACACACACAAACTGGATTAGTTAGCGTTATAGCGGTCTCTCTCTCTCTCTCGCTCGCTCTCTCTCTCTCTCTCTCTCTCTCTCTCTCTCTCTGTCTCAAACATGCATGCATCTACATAGAACAAAAATTACAGATTTGCAGCAATATAGGTACACTAGGCAAGCCACAATAGGATTGTGCAACCCATTTCACCTGAACTCTCGCTGTCTCTCTCTCTCTCTCTCTCTCTCTCTCTCTCTCTCTCTCTCTCTCTCGCACACACACACACACACACAAGCTTAATTTTGATTTATCGACTTGCCTCTTCCATCACTCAAGTTGAATAGAAGAATAATGTGTTTTGTTGTTGTCTATCCTTTGAACATTCCAAAGCTACAAGCACCTTCAAGCTCTACGTCAAAGAAAGAGAGAGATGGTTGGGCTTCTTGTAGGCTTAGCTTTCCTTGCAAGCTGAATCATCCACTACTGTGAAGAGATGTTAAGATGCTGTGAATTGCTATAGCTAGAGAAGAGGCAAAGGGGTTTTGTCCACTACATGCACTATCATGTAGACGTGGATGTGTAGATTTTTTGTACCCACAAATATAGGCATTGACATATAAAGACGAGATTATAACCCGGTGGTTCTGATCTCCGTGCACCTCTAGACCGAGGTGTATGGGGATCGAACATGACTACAGAATGTGAGGTAGTTTACAGTGTGAACAAAGAGAGAGAGAGAGAGAGAGAGAGAGAGAGAGAGAGAGAGAGAGAGAGAGAGAGAGAGAGAGAGAGAGAGAGATAAAAGACGGAGGATGCCAATAGAAGATTAAATTTATGTCTAGGTTATAAGGTTTTTACATTCATTATGAATAGTGACGAGGATGTGGGGCTGTCCAACCAAAACACCTATCTCTAAACAAGGATCTTATGTCTTTGGCATGTTGTGCGACGGACAAGACACGTTTCTTTGTAGCACGTTCGCAAATTTCGCAAGTTTGATCCATCTATTATAGATTGAGTTGTTGCCGATTATAACTCGGTGGACTCTAACACTGGCCAACAAGCAGCAATCTTGCAACCTAATAGACGTGTTCACAGGCGCTTTGGTCAAGCAGCATACGTGAGGCCACAAGATGTAGCCTCTGATAGCTCGGAGGATGATCATGCAGACCACATTCCCAACGAGGCAATGTTTGAGTCCAAAGTTGATGAAATGATCGAGATGATGGATTCAGAAATTCTTATCTATGATAATATGAAAAGTGAAGCCGATACGCCATTGTGTGATGGAGCACGTGTGTCTAGATTGAAAGCGCTCCTGCTACTTCTCAACATGCAGACAAAGTTTGGATGGAGTGACACTAGCATCACAACACTTTTTTAGGAAGAGAATGGGGTCTAGGAGGGCCTCTTTATTTGGCAGTTTAAGGAAGCCAAAACTTTTGTATTAAGAAAGTAATCAAAGGATAACTTTTGAATTAACAGGCAAAATGGCTAGTTTGTTTGAATTAAAAGTTTCCCCCCAAAATGGAATCTAAAATCTAGCGGGTAAAACCATATCATGTAGCATATCTATGGAAAGAGCTGGACGCGTAGATTGTAGATATATGATCTCCACTCAAATCGGAGATCATATGTGGGAGTTATGGAAGGCCGAAGATCATAAAAGTGTCCACCTTATTTTTGGGGGGAACAATGCATCCTTTGACTTCTCTTACACATCTCTTACACACCCACCATTCTTGCACACTTGGCGTATACCTATTTGTCAAAATGTTAATCACCTACATAAGCTCATGGGCAAATAAAGAGGCCCTCCTATACCCCATCCTCTTCCTAATGGGTGATCTATTTCAATGTGTTTAGTTCAATAAAAAAATCTATATGTATAATGATTTGATATATTACTTACACAAGTGTACCGTATTTTTTTCGCTGTGTAGATTGCTGAAAGAGCACATACTGCTAGCTGATAATGTGATGCCAGATTCCAGAGAGGAAGCAAGAAAGATCTTGAGAAACTTGGGGATGGATTACAACTGGATTCACGCTTGTCCTAACGACTGCATTCTTTTCATAGGGGAATACATAGACATGGAGAAGTGTCCAAATTGTGATTCCGAGAGATATTGAGTACATCTCCACGGAACAAAATTCAACAAAAGGTTTTGCGACATTTTCCTCTCCTTCCTCGCATCAAGCATTTTTTTGAATGTAAGTCCATGGCCGCCCTAGCATCATGGCATGAGGAGAATAGATATTCGGATAGTGTGCCACGGAGTAGACGATACGTGGCCAGATTTTTCCAGGGAAGCTCAAAAATTGCACATAGGCCTGGCTATGGATGGCATAAATCCATTTGGTCAGAGATCAACATCTTACAGTGTATGGCCAGTTGTCATTGTCAACTACAACATTCCCCCGCAGCTAGCTACCAAGAAGGGGGCGCCTGTGTCTAAGCTTGATTGTGCCAGGGCGGTATAAAGTGAAGAATATGGAAGAGCTATAACAATTCTGGATTGGCATAAAAGTGGTGGATATGAGCCGATGCACAGATTGATGGAATGCTTTGATCAAAGGCATTCTAATGTGGACCATGTATGACTATCCTGGACTAACAGAATGCTCAGGTGATTTACACTTAAACTCAAACACTGTAAATCTTCTTTTTTCTCAAGATTATCTATTGTCATGTGTATACATGCAGGGGTTCAAACAAGCGGATATAGAGCATGTGTCACATGTGGAACTAGACTTAATGCACGTTGGGTGTCCTCATTGAAGAAGCAAATCTACGAAGGTCATCAAGAGTATCTTCCAGAGAATCATGTGTTACGAGACGGATTTTTGGGAAGAGAGCCACCGAGGATGTCTGCATAAGCATGGTTAGAGCAGAAGGAGATGTGTGATGACGATTTTCCCCCAGGGATGAAGAGACTCTCTCTATGGTACAAGTTACCATATTGGCCCAGACTCATGATCAGATCCAATGCACATATTCAAGAATGTGGGTAATCTTCTGTGGGACCATCTGAATGGCAAGAAAGATACTTTGAGAGCCAGGGTTGACCTTAGAAATGTGGATCGTGTGGAGCAATATTGGCTGCAGACAGCATCCGATGGATCGATAAAACTCCCTAAAGCACCATGGATTTTGACAGGATCCCGAGAACACAAAGTTAAAGAGACCATTCGATCTTCGCGGACCCCCACTGGCGTAATGCACTCGCTCCGAACGTGTTTCACTAAAGAAGGAAAGCTTACTGGTTTGAAGTCACACGACTGACATAAAATGTGTCAGGTATGTTTGAAGTGGAATATATCATAGTCATTAGGAAGAGGATTGGTCTAGGAGGGCCTCTTTATTTTCCATGAGATTATGGAGATGATTAGCATTTTGATGACCAAATAGGTTCATGCCATGTGTGCAAGAATGGTGGGTGTGTAAGAGAGGTGTAAGAGTGGTCAAAGGATGCACTTTTCTCCCCAAAAAATGGGGGAACAACTCTATGATTTTTGGACTCTTATAACTTCTACATACTATCTCCAATTTGAGTGGAGATTATAGATCCATAATCTAACGTCAAGCTCTTTCCATAGATATGTTACACGATATGGTTTTGTTCGCTAGATTTTGAATTTCATTTTGAGGGGGGAAAATTGAATTCAAATAAACTACCCGTTTTGTCTGTTTGAATTGAAAAATTGTTCTTTGATTGCTTTCTTAATACTAGAGGTTTGACTCCCTTAGACTGCCAAATAAAGAGGCCCCCCTAGACTCCATTTTCTTCCTAATGTGGGAATTGTGTAACAATTTTGTATGTAGACTTTAATATCATTTCTAGATGTGTTTTGCAGTTTATTTTACCGGTGGCCATTGAGGGATGTTTGTCTCTTGACGTCCGTAACACAATCTACAAACTTGCAAAGTTGGTGCAATTGATCTCACAAAAGGAGATCAAAGTAGACTCCATACCATTTGCCAAACTAGACGCTGCAAAGGTTGCATGTATGTTTAAGAAACACTTTCCTACTACCATGCTAACCATTCACGTGCATCTTCTTGTTCACATAGTTAATGAGGTGGAAATAGCTCGCTTAGTACATTCCAGATGGGTGTTTTTTTTAGAACGTTTTCAAGGGATATGTGTGTCAGAAGGTACGTCTGGAGTGTAGGGTTAAGGTGGATAAGTTAGTGTCCCATTCATGTGAATAGCATGCTTGAAGAGGTTGATGTAGAGTTTGAGAGCTTGAGAGAGAAACTATAGCACAATACAATATAGAGTATACTTGCAAATGATAACCTTAATATTATTCAGCAGAACCTGCCTCTATATAGTCTTTACAAATAGGCATCGTTTTGACACATGAGCACAAAAGGTGGCTGCCAATGCACAATACAAGTGGCTTTCTCTTTACAAAGTTTGCAAGAGGCTTTTCACATGGCTTGACACATAAAGCTTTTCTAGGTGGAAGAGACTGTTCAAATAAGAGATGCAACAAAACTCGCATCCCAACAATCCTCCCCTATGTGAGTTTGGTTGCATATCACTCACACAATCCTCCCCTCAAAACACACTGGGTGAGGCACAGAGTTCACAAGCCTCCCCTTGAACAAAAAATTGCCTTCCCTAGACACAAAGGGTTTAGGCACACAAAACATCAGGGTGTTGGCACACACAAGCCTCCCCTGGCACAAATAGAGGGTAAGGTAGACAAGAGAGATAATTCTTATCCACATTTTGGTTGTTGGTTGTTGGAGGATTTTCTCCCCCGCATAAATTTTCAAAACTTTGTTGTTATATCATCAATGTCCTTGCCACATTGTTATGTTGTTGTTGTTGTCAATATTTTAATCCAATACAAAATGCAAAGGAAGACATAATGCACAATATATTTACAATGGAGGGAAAAACCACGTGGGAAAAAGCCCTCATTATTTATGTTATGCAGAAGGATTTTTAAATTATTTAAAATATGATGGAGAATGTCCCCCAATATATGTCCCTTCATGTTGATGTCCTGACCTCGTCTACATCTTTCTTTCTTCATCATTTTCATGTTGATATAGATCTTCATATTCATTGATGTTGTTGGTTCGATTCGTAGAAGGAAAAAACTTCGTGGCCGGTGATGTAAAGGACACATACATGTCAAATGTAATGCTTGTGTGTATGCTCATGGGTGGTCTTACCATACACGGATTGTGAAGGCAGTGTCTGGAACCCATGTGCCTTGGTGCCCTTGTGTTGCATACATAATGTGTATGTTGAGAAAGGTGCTTACATGTTTGATACATACAAGTGTTTGGTATCGAGCCTATGTGTGCCATACTAAATGATACATTCATGTCATATGGAAAAGTGATATTGTATTTAAGATTTTCGTGGTCTTGGCTCTTGGTGGACGAAGCCTTTAGGTAGTAGGAACCCTGGTTCTTGTTAAAGCGGGGTTCTGAGCTGCTGCAGCTGCGGAATGTGGAAGCGAAATTGGCCGAGTGGATAGGGAAATGGCGACGAGAAGGTGAAGATGCTTAGGGACTTCTGACGGTGTTGAGAGCACGAGGTGCTTTTCAAGGTGATGTTAGATGGCACAGGATGTTGAGGGTGAAACTGAGGCACCGAGTACAGGCTTTCAAAGACAGAACCCGAGATGGAGCGGACGATATCGATTGCAGGTTGAGGGGCTCAATGGAAACAATGGATGCCAAGAATTGAATTGCAAGGTTGATGATGACCTCATGAATCGAGAGGATGCAGCAAGGGTGGCGGACATAGGATGAGGGCGACAGGTAGGCAAATTACACAATGCAGTAGTAATGGCACCAAGTGGCGCAGATATGGTTGGGATTTGCAGGATGGAAGATGGCGGGGCTGCCAGCTGAGCAGCGGGAGGATAAGGCTTGTATGGCGGGGTTTTGAGGTGATAGTTCCTCAGGTGGATTGAGGCTGTGCGTGCCCGTACTTAGAGATAATAGTGAGTGCAGAGATGGGCTTCATGGGGTGGGGTTGAAAAAGAAAGGGTGTGAGCACGTTGGTGAAGTGAGCAGTAGCATTAAAGGGCAAGGTAGCGGGTAGCTTGAGTGGCTCCCACACACGGGACACACACATACACACACACACACATCCAAAAGTAGAAATTGGAATTAATGGTCTTAATCACCTCCAAAATCAGAGATTAAAGGTGCTACTGCAAGCTGCCGAAGGAGAACTAGATCACACTTGAACGATTGGAGTGGGATTATACTAGGGATTAAGCGTATGATCGATTGCAATGACTCTAACAACGACAGTAACTCAAGGCATACACCAAAAACGTACCCAAAAACTAACATAATTAGCGGGTTAATAGATGCGGATCGATTAGCGTGATTAATCACATTGGATGCTTTGATACCAGTTGTTGGGTTAAGGTGGATAAGTTAGTGTCCCATTCATGTTAATAGCATGCTTGAAGAGGTTAGTGTAGAGTTTGAAAGCTTGAGAGAGAAACTATAGCACAATACAATATAGAGTATACTTGCAAATGATAAGCTTAATATTATTCAGCAGAACCTGTCTCTATATAGGCTTTACAAATAGGCAGCCTTTTGACACATGAGCACAAAAGGTGGCTGCCAATGCACAATACAAGTGGATTTCTCTTTACAAAGTTTGCAAGAGGCTTTTCACATGGCTTGACACATAAAGCATATCTAGGTGGAAGAGACTGTTCACATAAGAGATGCAACAAAACTCGCATCCCAACATGGAGGGTAGCATGGTAGAAGGTTGGCTGGTGTCAAAGTCCCTAGTTTACATTGGAGAGTGGCTAAACAGATTTTATAAAGCCCAAGACACGCTATGGAGAACCATATATGATGAGCACATATCTAGGATTGTCATGTGCAATCTCGGTGTTGAGAAGAAGATGACGAAAGATCTAGAGGCTAAAATTAGCCGATTTTGCATGGTTCACAATCCAGTGATGCAAAAGTGGATTTCACAATACGAGGATGCAAAGAAAGAGCAACAAAGGGAACAAATCGAGTGGATACGGGGAAGACGACCACTGATACATTATTCCACTACAACAAAAAAAGTACCTTCGATGCAGATTTAGATGCTAGAAGTCGAAAAGTGCGTTGAAATATTCGTCCCTGTGAAACCGTTGAAATACGCATCGATATCTGTGTCGAAAGGCATTATTTTCGACGCGTATTTTGACGTCCCTATCGATGCGTATTTTGACGACCATATAAAAAAAAAATCTTGGGCAGAGGACAGGCAGCCTGGCCTGTGCCCAGTGAAAAGATGGACACATCCACATCCAGACTGCCTGTCCTCTGCCCAAGAAAGCGAGCAACACCAAAATCAACCGTGCTCCCGCATAAATTTCGGTAGAGTTCCCTTCGTTTTAACATAAACTTTATAAAAAAAACCATATGTATACGCCTCCTACATGATATCCATGTAGGATCTCACATGAGATTTAAGGCAAATGAAATAAATGAAACGAACTTTGTGCAAAACCATAACCAAATGAAAACCATAACCATAACGAGCTTCATATATAACGAACTTTGTGAAAAACCAAAACCAAATTAAAACCATAACCATAACCATATTGATCAAGACCATAATGATAACCATAACCATAAAGTTAAACATAACCATAAACAAAACAATAACCATAACCATGTCTATACAAGAACAATAACCATAACCATGTCTATACAGAAAAGAGGCATAGAGATGTGTCTGTGTCTCACAAAACATATATAGAAATCCACTGATGATTCGCATCACAACCTGCACATAAAAGGACAAGTCCCAAAATTAGTAATGATCTTACTTCACATATACTTAATTAATTAAATCAACTCACACATATTAACGTCTCACCTCAATCGATCAGCGAGACTCTAAGGCCTCCCAGTCTAGAGGCTCTCCTGCGGCGGCAGCAAGATCATTCAATACTTCATAAATGCCTCTCCAATATCCATCTGTTTGCTCTTGGCGTGTCGGGGCTCGATGCATTGCGAGATTCTGCATTTATACAAAAACCAAAGTAATTAAGAATACATGATTCATCGCATTATAAAAAAAACGCCATAGCTAGGATTGGATTGGTCTGCCTCGTCTGTGTCATATCTGCCTCGTTTGCATCATTCCTTGTATATCTGTCAGCTTCCTCTACCATACCTTCGTCCATCTCATCTAATGTCATAGTAGTATCTGCGTCGTCTGGGTGACTTTTCTCTAGGAGCTCTTGCCCTTCAAATACTTGTTTATTTCTTGGAGCAACCTGAATCACAAACCACCATTGTCGCTCTCGCCGGTCCGGTACAAAGACCACTTGCTCGCAATGTTCAAGGAGAGCAAACGTGTCGCTCGCATCTGTCCAAAACTTTGTAGAATCTATCTGCACAAGCTTGTTTCCATCTATGCGTACCGTTGCATTGTGACCACAAGTAATCACCTTGAACCACTTCACATCCAACAAAAACATCTCAAACCGTCTGAAGCTGACTTTCAAGATATCTGACACCAGACTACAATAATCCAAGTTGCTAGTGCTCTAATTTGTGTCTCTAGCACTGGCTCTGCTCTTTTGCATGAAACTAACCATTACCCCACTGTCAAACGTGTTTCTTCTGCTGTCAATTTGTTGTGTTCTTAAATGCTTTCCATGAGACCACAATGCCATGTATGTATGATACCTCCAGCCACATCCAATAGCCAGCTCTTCCTCTTCTAGAGATATGGGTTCTCCTATCTGTTTTTCTACTCTCACTATCTTGTCCAACCATGCCATTGTAGGGAATTCAGGTAGAGGATTGAGACAGTCTGGCAAGGGTAAACCTCTAGTCGTTCAGCTTCGCCTGAAATCGTGTCGCTCCCTATTGCGTCTCTCTTTCTCTTCTTCGTACCTTTCAAGCCATTTTTGCATCGGCTCTGAATTTAGTATACAGAACTTCATGATGTTTTATCGCATGGTGTCGTTCATTTTTTTTGGCACCCCTTGCCCCTGCGGCTCCTCTCCCACCAATCTTGCATCCTCCTCATCGCTCCATAGTCGAGGCATTTCTAGGTCAGAAACGGATAGAAATTTGATCATGAAGACAAGAGACTCTTGCACCAGCCATCCTTCTGCCAAGCTCCCCTCTGGACACGCTTTTTGGTGAACAAAACCCTTAAGTGTTTTCATGAACTGCTCTAGAAAGAACATCCAAGGCTTGGATTGTACCTGCCACTGCAACCTCATCTACTACATGGACGAGCAAGTGCATTTGGATAGTTAGGCATCTTGTGGGTAGATACTTCTCAATCATGCAAACTGCCTCAATGGAGTTAGCCCTTGCGACTGCAATGGATTCCTCTCGTATCGCCTTGGAAGAGATCCACCGCACTAGCTCTAAAATCTTGTATATGCAAGACCGCACTTCCTCCATTAAACACCCCTTGATCACAATTGGAAGAATAAATTGCAAGAACTTATGCTAGTCGTGCGATTTCAGTCATGATAGTTGATCGTCACGGGTGAATGCTATCTTGAGACATCACATGCATCTTGTTGGCGTCGTGAACTCTGAAATCACCCTTTGGACTTGTCGTTCCTCGCTTTTTAGCAATACCCATGGCGCTCTTGGAGACTTTGTTTGGCCCGCTACATTGGTGAAAGGCCATAGCTCTGGCATCTTTCCAACCGACTGCAAATCATCTCATGAAGCTTGATTGTCTTTCATTTCCATGATTGTCTTCCAGAGGAGCGCTCCCACATTCTTGAATATATGCATTGGATCCAGCAAATGGTTAATTAGTAGATCACCCCAGTACGGCAACATATGGAGAATGGACAAACGTTTCATTCCTGAAACAGGTTGCCCCTCATGTTTCTCCCATTGGCGACGCCACTCTTGTACATGCATAGGACGACATTTGACGTGACCAAGCTAACCTTCGCGCAAGTGATGGCCATCTGGAAGATAACGATGGTGGCCTTGATGAATTCTCTTTCAAAGAGAGGCAGAATAGCGCACATCCAAAGATGGCCCACAAATTGGACATGCATTATATCCCGAAGTTGTAAGCCCTGCATATAATAAAGCATGATTCAGTAGTACACAGAGTGCTTGCGAATAGCGAGAATTTTGTAAATCAAGAACCGTTACCAGACGTTTCACCGTATCCTGGCCAATCATGCATAGTCCACATAAGAAGTCCATGGATCCTTGCATGCTATTGTCCTGCTGGTTCAACCGCATCTGCTATGTCGATCCCATGCCATAAATCCTGGAGCTCGTCAACTAGTGGTGCTAGATAAACATCCATGTTTTTAGCCTTGAACTTAACAGGTACAATCAAGCCTAATATCAAATGACCCTTCTTGATGGCAAGCCACGGCAGGAGGTTGTAATTGACAAGGCACACAGGCCAAGTGCTCCATGATGAGCTTCTCAAGCCAAATGGATTGACTCCATCCATTGCCATGCCCAAACGCAAATTGCGTGGTTCACTCTTAAATGTGGCCAAGTATCTTCAATGTGCCTCCAATCCTTTGAACCAACGGGCACCCCAAATTTTGCGTGAGTGGATCTATTCGTAGAATTCCATCGCATCAACTTTGCAATGGAACCACAACGAAACATGCTTTTTAGCCTCGGAATAATAGGGAAATGCCGCAACACTTTAGCTGGCACTGACTCGCCAACCCCATCTTGTTTGTAGCGCATTGCTCTTCACTTAGGACATGACAGACAATCTACGAATTCATTGTGAAAAAGAATGCAATCATTTGAACATGCATGAATCTTGTTGTAGTCCAAGCCAACTGAGGTCAATAGTCGCTTTGCGTCTGGCCTAGAGGGGGGCATTTCATTGCCAACCGAGAGATGCTGCTCCCACAACAACCTATTTAAGCCATATTAAATTAAAAGCTCCCCAAGCACGTCACTGTTGAAATCGGAAAATCTCTTTTGTAAGTTACGTACCTAAACAAAGCAGTGACGCTTGCATCTGACCACCCGTACACTGACTGTAGATTCAAAAACGACAGACAAGTATGAAGCACATATATTTTGGTGCCTTCATAGATTGGTTGACGTACCAACTTTCTTAACATGTCTTCAGGAGATAGACGCACGGCTTCTGGTGCTGTTTTGTTAGTGTTCTCCTCACTTGTCTAGAAGAAGGCATCCAGCATCTCCTCCATGCCGTTGTCTTCTATCTGTAAGCCCTTTTCTGCTTCCATCCTTGGCTCTAGATTGGTCTAACCTTCACGCATAATCCTTTTTATCTCTCTCTCAGATGTAGGTGTTATGTCACGAAAATCAATGCCCGTTCCGTAGGAGTCGTATCATAGATTCTGTACGATTTCTCTAGCAAACTCTTCGTACTTGTGCACATGCTCATTACATATGCTACGCTTGCGTAGGATTTGATACCTGCAGAGCGTGCATGAGCATGCAATCTTTTCCTCCATGTTAGTTGATGAAGTTGTCATCTACAATGATTATGAATGTTTTTTTAATATATATACTCCTCACAATGTAAACTACCTTGCATTCTCTAGCCTTGCACGATCTCCGCACACCTCAGTCTAGAGGTGTACGGAGATCATGACCACCGAGTCAAAATCTCGTCTTTATTGGTCAAATCCTATATGGGTAGACACATACGTGCTCTCCCACTTTCTCTATCTACTACTATCACACACACTCTCTCTCTATCTATCTATCTATCTATCTATCTATCTCTCTATTTCTCTCTCTCTCTATTTCCCTATCTCTCTCTCTATATCACTCTCTATCTCTCTATTTCTCTCTCTCTCTACGTACCCTCTCTCTCTCTCTCTATTTCCCTCTCTCTGTTTTCCTATCTCTCTCTCTCTATATATATATATTGATAACCGTTTTTCGGCTATTATAAATTGTCATAGTGAGCTACCTCACGCTACCAAAATCACCTAAACACTATGGCTATTCTTACCTTTTCATTGTACATAGGCGTGTGTGAGTTAGGAGGCTTTTCCAATATCTTCTTAAAACCCTAAGCTAGCTAGTCATTGGGCTAGTTGAGCCAAAAATAAATTAATAAAATCAAAGAAATAAAATATATTATGGCCCATTTGTGTGTAAATATTGCATTGTATATATGGCCTAAATTTAAGGATTTTTATAATTATTTTTTTTATTTTATTTAAATATTTATACTTAGGTGTGTGTTTCATTAAACCTGTGTATGCCTTCTTTCATCCTTTTACACCATAAGCATATTTTTTGCCAATGTGTACATACTCTAACCTCATATTTTTCTTTTATACAAATCACCCCCACATTTTTACCCTCACTCTCGTGAAAACAAAAAATGATTTCTACTCTCTTAGTCACATTTATTATATTATTTACTTGCATGCCTTTTCCTCTTTCACCCAAAATAATACAAAGAGGGACCATATCATATGATTCCAATATCTTTCCATATCCATAATTTCTTCATATTTTTTTATTTTATTTTTTTCTCATTATTCTAACACCATGTGCTCATTGAGCTAAAATCCATGAATAGTCCATACACTAGTCCCACCATGTATATATTGCTTTATTCACCAATAATCCTCCTCCATGCATGTGTAAAGGGCAACTTGGATGCCTTGTATTATGATATGACAAAGGAGGGGTTCACTCTTGGATGCATTGGACAGATTCAACAAACGAGGGGGCCACTAAAAGACTTTTACAGGCATAAAAAATAGGCTTTTTGGTGAGAATTTTGGCACCTATCTCCACTCCGAATTTGGAGCGGTGGTCAAAAGAGAAAATATGGAACAAAAGATGAATAATCACCTCAAACATTTTGGGGATTTTTGGAGCAATCACCAGTGAGCTATGATTTTTTGAGTGGACCCTATTCTGCCCACTTTTCTCACAAGTAGCCCATAGTCTTCTCTCACCTCTTTCCACACTTCTACACACACGCACAAACACACATTCCTCTCAATCCCTCACTCAAACATGCACCTTCAATGGTTTATCTCACCTTCTTTACCATTGAACTCCCCACTTACTCCCATAGCTCTCATATGAGCTCTCCATGTACATACACCATCTCTATGCCTCTCTCTATTATCTCCAAAGTACAATTCCATCTTACCCCTTATATATATATACATAAATTCAGCATGTGTACCATGCTTAACCTCTGCAAATCAAGAGATCTCATCAATGGAATTACCATTTTCATCGTGATAATCAACCTTAGCGGTGGTGGCGTAAAGAAGAGAAGACGAAGAAGAAGATCGATAGTCATTTTGAGAACCTACACAAGTAAGTCAAAAACTTCTTCAAGCTTCACCATCACAAGGATTTCCTCACTTTGTTCAACCATCTTACTTCAACCATCCACCTCATTCTACCCATTGTAAATTCATCATTAACTTTCTAGTGATTACTAACACTAACCACCACTAACATACTAACACAAAATAGTCATTGACCTAACCATAAAAGACACCGGCTCACCTCAAGACATGTGCATAGTAACTCTCTCTCTCTCTCTCTCTCCCCTTCCTTAAAACTCTACTTTCACCTTATCTACCATCAATAATTCTCTTTTTGAGCCCACATCCATGACTCAAGCAGACAAAGAAGGCCCGCAATGTTTTGATATTCAGAAAAATCATAATCCTGACTTGCTAGCTTGTAAATTAGGATTTCCAAATAATCTTAATGATGGGTCTCCAACCTATAAATAGGCCCCTCTCCTTCTTGTAAAACAACCTCCAATATCTCACATAGCACCCCAACACTCTATGCGTGAGGAGAGACTTAGGTGTAGCAACCACTTTGTGAGCTTCACTCTTGGTGTGAGAGAAGCTTTCAAGCTACACATTGCAAGTGAGAGAGCGTGAGTTCAAAATCTCAAAACCACTATTGTATATGTTCCTCCATCATCAATAAATTGAGGTTTGGTGCATCAAAGGCGTGCTTCAACATTCAAATCTTCGTCCTTCCACTTGTGCGATACGGTTTAGTGAATTCAAGGTGACTTGTGTATTTTGAGTTCTATCATTTGATCTTGCTTTAGAAAGTGTTTTAGTGTGTTTTCATTGCCAATTTTGTGTCCATTGTAAGAGGGTATTGTGGTGAGAGGTCTCCCACACCCTAAGACAGTGTGTGTGTGTTGGCAATGTTTAGCATTCACTAAGCATTGAGTGAGTTTTTGTACAAGCTCTACGATAGCAACATAACAAACCATCTCCATTTGCAAGTCACAAATAAGGTATCACGCAAGATCCATTCCTCTCTCTCTTCCCTTTACTCTAGCTCTCTCTAGTCCATTCTGTGTGTCTTGGTGTGAGGTTGCTTGTGTGTGTTTTTTGTGGTGTATCTTCTTGGTTGTGACAAAAAATCTCTTGCGTCCTAGTTCGCATACCATAACTAGGTGGTGTCCCTATCTTGTTTGGGTTTGGCTGTGGGTTTGTTTGTTGTGTTGTGCTTGTGGTTGCCCCAGCCCCAATTGAGCAGCACGGGAGCCTTGAGGGGTGTTTAGAGGTCGCCTCTCTTGTTGCCTGCCCCGGACCACCTCAATATATATATATATATATATATATATATATATATATATATATATATATATATATATATATATATATATATATATATATATATATATATATATGACTCTCTATCTCTCTCCTTACCTCTCTCTCTCTCTCTCTCTCTCTAATTTCCTACACACACACACATCTCTCTCTCTCTCTCTTTAATTTCATACACACAGACACACATTTCTCTATCCTTTCTCTCTTTAATTTCCTACACACACACACACACACATTTCTCTCTCTCTCTCTCTCTCTCTCTTTAGTTTCTTACACACACACACACACACACACGTTTCTCTCTCTCTCTTTGATTTCATACACACACACATTTCTCTCTCTCTCTCTCTTTCTCTCTCTCTCTCTCTCTTTCCTACACACACACACACACACACACACACACACGATGTAGCTTGTGTGTGTGTGTGAGAGAGAGGGGGGGGGGGGGAGAGAGATCAATAGTACATGCGCTGCAGGTTTCCAAGGGTAGATCTGTGCGCGCGCTCGCAGGCGAAGATGACCGCCTGCGGAAATATTTGGTTTTTTTAAACCCAAATTTTTGCCGTCAAAATATGCGTGGAAGTACATGCGGAAATACGCGCGGAAACACTTACCTTTGGACAGGCATTCCCACACGCATTTCCACACCTCTGTCGATGCGTGTATCGACGAGTAGCATGCCTGTTGAAAGGCATGTGGAAAGGTACGGTGCATCAAAATGTGGTGCCTCGAAAGCTGGGTATTATGTTGTAGTGTTCGGCGGGTCTGGAGAGCCTACCAACATTCATGAGCTTAAGATGGTTTCACAACCAATTGAAAAGCACACAACAGTGCGGTCAAGAAGTGACTGAGGAGTGGGAGTACTCTCGGGGTTGCATGACCAAGGTAAGTTTGCAATGTACGACTAGCGACTTTCTAGATGTTTGAACGGCCACTCATAATCTTTGTTGGTTGTAGTATAAGTCATCCACAACAGCATGGTGTAAAGATCAACATTTTAGGGTAGGACAAATCAATAAAAAGCGTTTTATTCAAAATTGTGGAATCATGGCAAAATTTGAACAGTCTAGTCGACGACGGTCCTCTGATGTAGATCCTGTGGTGGTGGAACTCACTTACTTCGGCACACTACAAGATATTTTGAGGATCGATTGTAGAGGATTTTTTGTCTACTTTATGACGTGCAATGGTTCAAGATAAACATGGAGGGTCGCAACGCTACTCTGCGCAGAGGAGAGTCTAGTTTCCTTGAGGTGGATTCAACTAAAAAATGGACCGACCTAAGAGACACTTTCATACTACCCGAGCATTGTGAACAAGTATGTAAATAGTTAACATCCAATTTTAGAAGTTATGTGCTTGGAAGCTCTCATGTAAGTTATGTGGCTCTGAGAGGTGATATTTCATCCTACAAAGTTTGCATCAAATTGGTGGTACGTCATAGAGGTAGCCCCTCATAGTGCACGAGCGTATGAGGGCTACCATGTACCAATCACAATGGCATCAATGGAGGAGATTGGAGAAGATGCTCAGTAAGAAGCCACTGAGGTGGTGCTGGACGAGCATCAAGCTGCTACTCTCTATGGGGTGTATGCAGAGGGTCTACAAAATGAAACGGAGGACGTCTGCCTAAACGAAGAGCTCTATATAGACATTGGGAGTTATGTTGAGCTATGTGAGGATGAGAGGAGACCTCTTAAAGTCATAAACATTGTATTTGAACAATTTTTCTCCATTTTATAATCTATATTGTATTAATGTGGCTTTTTTTCCATTCCTGTCTATATGAAATTTTAAATTGTCTTTAATCATCATTGCTTCCACTCCAGGTATGTTCTCACAAGCAGGGACACTCCTTGGTGTGTCGTGAAAGTCTGATACGCCGACACAGCACTGCGCTCTAAGTGCGATGGAGATTGAGGCTGCAACTGCGAAGGACGGATCACCTCTTTTGAGATTGTAGCCTCAATCTCCATCGCACTATGAGTTTCGTCCTTTTACAAGATACGTAGAATGCACATGGGAGACAAATTCACAAGAACTTCACACTGAATTTCTCGACACAGGAAACCCTCCCCCTTTATGAGTCCTCTCTCTCTCTCTCTCTCTCTCTCTCTCTCTCTCTCCACAAGAATCCCTCTCCCTATTATCTATAGTATAGATTATAACTTGTCCATGTTTTCTTCTACATTCAATATTAAGATTAAATGTTCGTGTGTTTAATGCAAGTATGGATGATGATGAGTTTCTTTCTTCTTTGTCATCCCAGCAGAGGAGGTGGTACGAGGACCGTCATCGCTCTGGAGCACCATCATGTCGTTCCACTCCTTCAGCGTCTACCTCTATTTCGGAGCATTCAGCGCGCTCCAAAGCTTGGGTGTTGAAGACACTATCTTCCCACTCATTTAGGCACTGATGCTCTAGTGGTGGCAGCGGTGGTTGTTGTGGGGATGTCGCCGATGATGCCTCGACACCGCCTCATGTTTGATGAGGCTTCTTACCTTCCTTTTCTTTGTCTGCCCCCACACGAGGCACCGCATTTCCATCTATGCTAAGTTTTGAGCGGCTATCAGCCGTTCCTGGCTACACACCACTAGCTACTCCTCCGGGAGTCACCCTAGTCGACACTCCTCGCTTCGGGGCCCAGAATCCACTGCAGACACCTGAAATCCGTACTCCCATCGACATGCCGCTAGAGACCCCTGCTGAGACACCTAGGTTCACACGTGAAAGACAAGAGGGCTTTTCGTATTTGATCAACATCAGTGGTGGAATCATCTTGGATGACGAAGGCAAGAAGGCGATCTAGCACATGCGCGGTCTTTGCTCTCAGGTGTTTGGACACTACATACTAAACACCTCGAGTGAAGTGCCAAGTGAATTAAAAGACAAAGTCATCAGCATGCTACATGACAAGTTTCCCGTGTCAAGTCGAGATGAGCGCTTTAATGAAGACCTGATGAAGGTTTGAATGCACAAATACTGCAAGCACAAGTGTTTTGAAGTACAAAAAGCAATAAAGCATTGGTGGAGTAGACCAGATTGGCTAACCAAAGAACATTGGAAGAATATAAAGCGAGTAGCATGCAAGAATCCTGACAAGAGGAAGCGAGCAGCGCGCGAGAATCTCGACAAGAGGAAGCAACAAAAGGAGGTAGCCAAAGCGCAAGTAGAGACAGGGAGCTCGCACCACTTGAGACGGATTTTGTAAGTGTTTTTGCATTGCTCTTTAGGTTTGGTAGTTACGTCTATTTGTACTTTTAAATTCTAACATAATGGATTATTTGTATGTTTTGAACAGTGATCGATGAGAGAGCATGACCCCACACCATACGAGCACGAGTACGTAGGCAGAAAGGCTTAAACACCCTGATGGACATTCTGAGTTCTCACGGCGGCATGGTTAGTATTTCACTTTACTCTTTTATCTTTGTTTTATTTTAATGATAATAGATTTTTTGTAAATTATATGTTTATACTTACAGAAAGTCTTATTGTTTTTTCTGCAGAATCCAACAGATATGCCGCTTGGACACGATGAGACATCTGATCAGATGACGTCAGTCAGCCGTAGCAAGATAGCATTAGTTTCCTTTTTTCATAGCATGTATAATGAGATGACATGTATACGCCTTTTTGTAACTATTAGAAAACCATATATTTTCTTAATAATGACAATGGTGTTGTAACTATTACATTTGCAAAGCTTAACAATCGAGTGATTTTGCCTATGATGTATACAATTTTCATTGATTTAATTTCATCAATTTACTTTTGTCAGTTTTATATCTTTATTCTGCAAACAATACTATGCATGATGGAATTAATGGTTATATTGTCTTGTGGATGACTACTTTAGGTCTATACCTTGCACTTTCTTTCAAAGGTGAATCTGGCCTTATCTTGGATTCATTTAGGTTTACTCTATTATTGAAACATTCAATATGGTTGATGGGTGCCAAATTTTTTTACTCTCGCGCGTCGCTATAAGCGTTGCTATATAAGACTTTGCAACGTCACTATGAGCATCGCTATAGGAAGCCTGCAAACGTCACTATAAGCGTCGCTATATGTGTCACTATATAGCGACATGTATAGCGACGGTTATAGCGACGCTCATAGCAATGTTCCTGTAGCGATGCTGTTAGCGACGGTCTTAGCGACACCAGGGAGAATACAAATCCAATGTACTTTTGTTGCTAAAAATGTCAAAAGTGCACACAAAATCACACTCACCATAATGAGCTCCACCTTAGTATAGCCTCTTTCCACCTCTAGATTCACCCTGCTAGCACATTTTGGATAATATCCACAATAAATCTTTGATAATATCTACCTTTCATTTTCCTTTTGTTTAAAAGCATAGATTTGAGAAACCGTGATGTGCTTGATTCCCCTCTTAGAGAATTCATTGGCAAACTCTCGCAAGAGTTGATTAATGTTCAAGAAATCTCTACTATTTAGTGGTTGAAACCAATTCAATGCCATCCCTTCCAATGTCCAACCAAAGCCTTCATACTGCATATGGAAATCCATAACTTGTTTCGTCGTACTTAAGACTTGTTTAAATATGGAACCATGAGCATATGAATCTCTTGATCGATTGTACTTCTTTGGTACACATTTATACACTTGAAAAGGCTGCTTTCTTTGAGTTTTTACTACCATTCTCATCGTTCTAGGCTCTCCTGCCATTACATCTCTCATCTCAAAACCACTTTTACAGGTGCTTTGGAAGCTTGGGGGGGGGGGGGGGGGGGGGGGGGGGTCACTATGTATACGTTATGTATATCACGTTGGTGTGAGCAAAGTTGGTCCATGCTGGGAGGTGTGCAATGTAGTGTAGAGTATGCTAAGAGGTGCATGGCAAAGTTCTGAGGCAATTGTGAAGGCCCTGGGTAGGACAGTGGCAGCAAAAATGTATGCTTAAAGTGGTTTTTTAGGCCAGGGGAACCTACAAAGTGTGATGATTGGGATGATAGGTCAAGGTGTCCAAAATGTGGAAAATGTGTCTAGGAATGTAGTGCTCGAGATGCTCTAGAAGCCCATCCAAAAGGCTCGTCAAATGGAGACATGGTGTGCAAGATACGACAAGTTGAAATTAGAAGGTCTTGCTGATCCCCGATGGATAGGACAGATGGAGACACATGGCCAGGGTAAGCGTCAACAACAAATAGGATTGGAAGGCTCAAGCTGTGGAGCATGGGGGTCTTCTCGGATGGCCATTCGGGGCTCTAAAGTGCAAGTTATGGCCAGTTCAAAGTTTTCTAGGAGCCACTTGTGTGCCCACATGGTCGTATTGGTAAGCATGCCATTTGGACGTTTTGGGGCCTTGCTAGAGTTTGCAAGGGTAGTGCATACCATGTGGAGTTCGTAGGAAGTGATGGATCGTTCAAAAATCCATGTGGCATGTTATGCCAGGAGGAAGTTTGGGGCACCGGCTTGAAGTAAGGCGTCAGATGCTTTTTTCCCACTTTGGCTGCCTAGAATTGAGGGCCTAGGAAAACTGGGATGTAGAAAGACAAGCACGGACTTTGTGGCTCGGTGCTCTGATCACCAGGTGCCACACTGCAGGGGGTTGAGGATAGGAGGGAAAAGAGGGTTCCCATATATGCTTTGGGGGGAAGTTTTTGAGGCCATAAGCTTGGGGGAACCATGCAGTGCCACTTAGTGGACCAATAAGCCCATATTCAGGTGTAGAAGAGCCAAACGTAGTGTATATAACCAGAAGCGTGCCCCATTGGGGGTATCATAAGGGAAAGGGAGCTCTTGGAGCGTGGAGCCATGGCGAGTGCGCTGCAGCGGTGGCCCGCATGGTGGAGACGATCTAACGACGACAATTTTGAGTGACGATGCCTGCACTTCCAAAAAAAAAAATTTGAAGGCCAAAATTGTTCAAAGGGAGCAACGACGGCGTCATCGTTGCCCCTTGGGGAGTAAAACATGTTTATAGGTGTTATAGTGAGGAGAGAAGTGCCGCCCTCCAAATTTCCAAATGGAGGCTTAAAGTGGCCCAATCAAACGAAGGCTTCTAAAAGGAAAGTGGGTGTTCTATAAGACTAAAAAAAAAATGTTTCTGAGGGGTGTTCTTTCTTGGCAAGCCAAGAGCTTCTTGAGGTTTTTCTTTTGGACTCTCAAAGGGGGAGTGAGCCCGAAGAAGAGGCCTTTGCTTTGGGACAAGAAAACCAAACGACGAAGTGTTTCATCGCCACCACGAAGTGTGTGCATGTGTGCGAGGAAACTACAAGGAAAAGTCTCTTAAGCCCTTGTTTATGGTGAGCAAAGAAGCGACCATGGTAGTATCAATTTTTTGATCATGAATGGAGAACCCCCCTTGAAGTGCATGGTTTTTATGGTGTCCATTCTCCCCCCGTCCTCTCTTTTTCTCTTGTGCGGCATGTTTTTGAGTGTGTGTCAGCATGTGCGCAACCCCGATGGTTATGTGTGTAGAGAGAGAAAGAGAGAGAGTGTCTGCGGTGTTTAAGTGTGCAGGAATGCAGGAAATGGTGGCATTTGTGTTTGTGGGTTAAATGCTGGTTTGGTAGAGTGTGGTCGAGTTGAGAGGTGTGCAGATGGTGGTCTGCTAGTAGGAAAGAGGACTTTAAAGATGAATCACAGTGGATAGGGGTGTTGTGTTTACTCTCAGCTATAGAGAGCCAGATTTTTTGTGTACCCTTCTCCCTATCCATCTTCAGGTGCCCCCATGAAGGAGCGCGCCATTGCTCCCAAGTGATGCTTTTAAGCAAAAATGTGGCAGAGTGTTGGCCTAATCTTCAGTGGTGATGAAGATGTGGATGAGTGGCTCGCACATTTTGAATTGTTTATGCTGTTATTCCACATGTGGAGTAATGAAGAAAAGGTGAAGATAGTGCCATTGGTGCTACGAGTTAAAGCGAAGGTCTGGTTCGATGGTCTAGAAGCTGCAAATATGTAGGATTGGGTTCTTTTTTGAGAGTAGTTTCTTTGTAATTTTTGAATGGTGGTGTCGCCTATTGAAGCAAATGCGAGGATTAAAGAGTTGCGACAAGAAGTAAGTGGAGATTTTGATGCTTTTGTGGTTAAGTTCAAAGCATGCTATAGAGATTTGGTAGTTGCCACCCAAGTGGTCAATGCAGATAGTTGCAAACTAGAGAAATTCCTAGCTTGCCTATGTCCTCGAGTTCGAGATAACGTGGATGATGAAGAGCCAATCTTATGCTAAGGTAGTGAGAGTTGCAAAGGTGAAGAGTGGAAAAGTGAGAAAGAAAGTGAAATTGGTCTTGCTTAAGCCTGCAGATTGTGTGGTTGTTGAAGCAACAGGATGTTCTATGGACCAATCAAGGATGGTGCCAAATGCATTAGGCAAAATTTGGACTCACAAAGGGGCCCTTTAAGGAGTTCAACTTTACCTCTCTCTACAAAAAGGGTGCATGGATAAATTTTTGCAAACAAACTCCAAAGTTGGTGGAGGTTTGATAGTTAGAATGTCCTCTTCAAGCTCTATCTACTGATATATAGCACGCCATGAGATTCCTCATATTTCAAAAGATCTTGTTTCAAAACCACTCTACACACTCATCACAGTGAGTTTGAATGGAATGAGGAATGTGAGAAAGAGTTTCAACAATTGAAGCAGAGACTTTTTTTTGCTCTAATTTTGAAAGCTCCTGACTTAAACAAGATTTTCCACGTCCATGTCGATACATCAACTTACGCTATTCAATGTACCCTACCTGAACCTCAAGAAAGCAAAATGGATCATCTTCTAATCTGTTACTCCAGTAGACAAGTCACCAGTGCAGAACAAAATTACATGACCACAGAAAGAGAGGGCTTGGGAATGATCTATTTAGTGAAACAACTTATACATTACCTTCTCGCAAACAAGCTCATAATATTTGTGGACCACCGGGCACTATTGTACCTAGTGAACAAACCATGCAATATAGGTCACATATTTTGGTGGTTGATAATATTGCTAGAATTAGAATTCACCGTAGCGGTCAAGAAAGGAACTACACATTAGAGGGTAGACCATTTATTGCGATTGGTACACGAGGAAACACCCTTACGGGTTGAGGATGATTTTCTCGACTCCTATCTTTTCAATATCCAAATGGTACCAAGGTGGAACAAACATGTTATACCACTCACCATTGATTCTTTGCAAATTGAATGACAACCATCCATCACTGAAAAATCTCGCTCCTTAGTGTGGATAGCTGGATGATTATATGAGCAAGGAAAAGACAACATATGTAGGTTATGCATCAAGTCAGCTAAGAAAGAAATGTATCTGAAGCAAGATCCTATACAAACTATGGGTATTCACAATGCCAAAACACAAACATACAAGAGACTGATGCTACTTGGGGTATATTGGCCCCACATACATAAAAGCGTCTATGACTATGTTAGTTTGTGTGAAGCTCGTGCAATCTGAAAGCCAATCGAGAATGATATACTGTTCAGGATAGCAGAAGAACCCAAGTGGGGAAAGTACATTGTGGAATATATAGTAGATGTAGAGCACTATGTGAAATGATGTGATTCTTGCCAATGAGTAAAGTACTGATGCGAGTTGATGAATTTCTACTAAGACCAATGATGGGAGTAAGGGTTTTTGCCAAATGGGGAATATACTTTGTTGGTCATATCTCGTCATTGACATATTGAATGCATGCTCAATACATTATAGTGGCCACACATTATCTCAAAAAATGGGTAGAGACCAAGGCAACACAAAAGAATGATGTCAGAACCATGGCATTTTCACGAGATATGGCCTTCCGATTGAAATTGTGAACAATCAAGGCACTCATTTCCTCAATGACATGATTGATTATTTGTTGCATGATTTTATGGTGCTTCATTCTAAATTAACCGTCATACCACCCTCAAGAAAACGGGCAAGCCAAGAGCACAAACAAAATTTCAATGAATCAAGAACAAACTAGGATCGAAAGATACATTAAGATTTATGTGTATATAGGGCATCATACAAAATTCCACAGAACACAACATCTTTAAATTTAATGTTTGGAATAAATGTCATAATGCCTGTAGAGCTCTTGATTCCTACACTACACATAGCGCAAGACTTAGGATGGATGGAACATGAGTTGTCTGATAGATTCGACCAACTAATATAGTTGGATAGATAAGACTCAAATCGGTTGCAGCTATGTATGCACAAAAAGACAAATAAAATAATTCCATGAAAAACATGTAATAAAGAGGACTTTGAAAAGGGTGACTATGTTTTAGTCTACACCTTGAAGCAACATTCCAAGAAACTCAAAAAGTGGGGTAACGACCCATTTGTGATCAATGACATATCCCCAAGTGACGCCGTCCAACTTGCGACATTGGAGGGGGAGGTAATGTCTAGCTGGATAAATGGATGCAAATTGAAGAAGTATCATCAACCTCTCGCTATTGAAATTCTAGAAGATACATTTAGCTAAGGACGGTAGCATAAGGCTCAAGAAAATAATGATCAAGCACAAGAGGAAGCTTGGACGTTGTGGATTTTAAAGCAGAAGGAGCACCATCATCCGTCACCTCCTATTACAATAGTTCAGGTAGAGCCCAATTGACTAGGAGGAATGGATGTTTGAATCAATGCCTAACTAGCTCATGACACAATAGAAGGATCACTTGTGGATACTAGAGTGTGTGTCAACAATATGCACTATTCAACCGACGTGAAACTATCAGAGTCTATGGTTGAAACAACTCAGACTGAACTACAAGCGGCTGACAGAGGAACCATGGTTAGTTTGGGACAAGCCAATGTCTCAATTAACATGGATGGAAATCACTACCCACATTGGTTCCACATCATGACAGATATAGATCTCAACAAGAAAATCCTTTTGGAAGTTTCATGGTTTGTGTACTTATAAGACTTTTTTTGCTTAATTTGTTTTCTTTCTTGTAGATTTTTAGTAGAATTTTGCACCTATCGGGCATAGAATTGAGCCATATTGACAAGCTTCAATGAGTCAGATTCCTAGAGTGAGAGTATGTACATACGAGTGTGAGCAATAATTTTGGAAAATATTTTGGTCGATTAATAATAATCTTTAATAATTTTCTTGCCGTTTTAACCTAATAATATAAAAATTTAATAAATAGAGCCAAGAAATTTGGATCAACTTTTTAAAGAAAACACCAAATCTACAAATCAAGAGCTTTGAGCATGTCAAATATCGAAGGATTTGGCGAAAGACAAATTTTAGGCCAACTTACAACCAGCGAGGATTGCAAAATCAAGGGCAATTAATGACTAGTTGTCCAAATGATGAGTCGTCTTAGCAGCAGGTGGTATGCCATGATAAATGTAGGCATATAAGGTAAGTATGCACATTGTACTCAGGGTAAGTCGAACACATATAAGCAAAAATGGGTAAATTAGACCTCATTGTAGTCAGTAATGCGATTTTTGTTAAAGATGTCAATTTGCTTAAGGTCTCATTCCAATTTATGCATGTACATTACACATTGAGAACAAAATTGGACATGAAATTTCATCGTTTTAGTCAATTGAACCATTAAGAGACTACTACATTCCAGCCATTATCAATGTGTATGCCTTTTTGTCCTATGATTTATCTCAAGGTGAAGATCTTGGTTTCAAGGACCACCACTTATCCAAGCTAGATTCAAAATGAGTACCTAAACGTATTCAAGGTCCACCACTTGTCCAAGATTGGATCCAAATTGAGAAAAATAACCCACTTTTCTATGACATTCAAGCTCATTCAAGCAAGGTCCACTGCTAATCTAGGACTTCTTCATTTGAGGCATAAATAATACATAAAACATGTATCATATTCTTGGTTGCATCATAAGAGTGTTGGTTTCATGGTGCACTTATCTAAGCTAGGCTCCCTTGACTTATGGAGGAACATAAAGCCCACCACTTGTACAAGCTAGGCTCCCTTAACCTATGAAGGAATACAAAGCCAACTTCTTGTCTAATCTACATGCAAAGTGATAAGTTAAATTGAGTACCTACATATATGTCTAAGTTGTTCTCTATTGAAATAAATAAGGTTTCCGATGAGAAAAGACTAATAATCACTTTCAATTTTTATGAATATAGCCAATTTGACCATCAACAAAACAAAAAATCTGATTTTTTTTTAAGATATCGCCTTCAAATTTCTTTTTTAGATGTTTTTTGAGATACATCAAGAAGTGTCAAGATCACATATATTAGATTCTAGAATACCCTGTGATATGCCACTTTATGCACATAGATGCATTCTTTTGAATATGCTCATGAGGATAAGACATTTAGGTATTCAGCTTCACTTATGCTAAGTCATCCAAATTTTATACATTTTATAACAAAGGGGTTTTTTAATTCACCACTTGGCCATTCTAAACTCTTCAATCAATTTCGTGTTACTTGTGTCAATGGTATTCTATATGTATTTACAAGAAAAAAGCCATTGTTATAAAGAAAATTTCAATCTATTTGTAACTATAATAAATATAAAGATCTTGTGTTTGCTGCATTCTTCTTATCATCAAATATATTTGGAAAACACAAGTCTTAAGGAAGAAGAATTAAACTAATGTCAATAATGGATTTTATGATAAAGAGTTTCAATTTTGACATTATGCTCTAAATGAACGGGTTATAGCTGCATTTTATTCAAAATTATAGTGATTTAGGTAAGAAACTTTTTACTTGTGCGTGTATACTTGCATATGACTTACCATGCCAATATCACAACAACATGGCATATTCTTGCACGAGTCTCCTTGCCAATACAACAACATTGTTCAATGAGTATTTTTTTATTGAATGATTATAAAAAAAGATGACTTCTATTGATACAATCTATATTAAGTACAAAATAATATATACCACCCATTGACTATAAATACCCGACATAAGAAGTCGTACTCATGTTTTGAAGCAAAAAGGGCATTGTTCAAGTCGTACTCGAGTCTTGAAGCAAAAAGGGTTATCTTGACTACATCAATTTATACATTGTAAAACCGAATAGTGATCACGTTCCAAACTAAAAATACAAAGAAAATTTGGTCTCCTTAAATTAGAATTCCCTCCATTAATACAGAAGTCCCCTTTCACTAGGGTGCACTTCATGGAAAAATCCAAGTTACAACGAGGCCTAAATATTTATAGTGGATCCATTCACACAAGATATGAGCATAATATAGATAGTTCTCTACTCATAGAAACAAGATTAAAAAGAGCACCCATAAGAAGGATGCACTCTATTAATAAAGAGTCTCCCAAATGTTAAGGTGCACTCCATGCGAAACACATTAGATTGATACAGAAGTCCCCTTACAATAGGACACACTTCAAGTAGAAAAAAATAAAGTTATAAATAGGGTACACTTCAAGTAGAAAAAAATAAAGTTATAAATGGTTGAATAAAAGATAAATATACAATTTTTATTCATCTTGCATAAAATTTTACAATGAACCAGTTCTAATTGATGTGTGGTTTTGTGTACAATTGATATATATGTCACTGCATCCTTGCCAAACAACTTAAACATGTGATTCTCAACACTATCTGCTTGACAAGTAGAAATTCATGACATAAGTTGTCTCAGGATCCTCTACCTTGTTCACAATTGTATTGGAAGTATAACTCCTCTTGTTTCTTGCACAGAACCATCCCACTAACCATGAAATTATTTTCCCTTCTAAGAAGCATTGAAGTTGTTCAGGTGTTTGTCTCCCATTTTTTTTGGAAATATGATAAGTTCCAGGTATATTCCACATCACTCTATATGGAGCATGATAAAAAATTAATGTGTTGCTAGTGTTAATTATGGAGCTTGATTTACCCCTTGTAATTTTCTGTGGGAAAAACGCACATTTCTAAGGCCCCCATTATGAGGAGAAGCCATCGTGCGTGAAGGAAAATCACTCGCAGGAAACCAAAATTTTCACGGACAAAATTTAGGGGCAGCTGTAGGGGAACTTTTTTTCTTCGCTGAAGTAATTTTTTTCGTCGGAATATTCTGGCCGGACGGCGGCTGGAAAGTGGTCGGAAAACAACCGATCGGTTGGTCGGTGGCCGATAATCAATAGCCGGTGTCCGGTGGTTGGTGGCCGAATCCAATGGCCGGTAGTCAAAAGTCGGTGGCCGGTAGCCGGTGGTCGAATTCAATGGCCGGCAATCGAATTCAAAAGTGGACTTGTCTTCTCACAGGCGCCACACATGTGTGGATTGGAGGGTCCGATTTGGACTTATCTACACAAGGGCGGCTACACATGGCTGCCTCTCATGAGAGAGGACATCCCTTTTGGCCTATAAAAGGAGTCCATTTTTTCACACATTTCATAGTGTGAAGTTGATGCAACAAGGTGAGTGTGAGGTGGTGAGAGTGAAGCAAGGTGGGAGCTCTATTAAGGGTATAATCCCTTTGTAAACTACTTCTTGTTTTGAAGTACTAATGCCATTGAGTGGCTGCTTTCCCGTGGACGTATCCCACATTGGGTGAACCATGTATATCGTGTGTATTCTCTCTCTCTCTCTCTCTCTCTCTCTCTCTCTCTCTCTCTCTCTCTCTCTTTCTCTCTCTACTCTATAATCTCTTGTGTATGAAATCTATCTCTCTCCATTAAGTAGTCTACTCAAATATCTACTTAGCTACGTCATATTTCCTAACAACTAGCATGTAGATCCTCAAACATCCTCCAAACCAAAGTCAAATTCTTATGATAAACTCTTTTATATCCAATATAATATTTGGATTTTGATCATTCTTATTTCTCATAAACATCTTGAACTTTGAATAATGCCTCAAAAAGAACTCTCAACTATATGTTGAGTTATAGAAACTCCATATCCAAGTTTCAAAATAATCAAAACAAAATTCCAAGAAAGATTCTACATCACGGCACACCACATGATAAAATTCATCTTTGTCATTGCAAATTCACATGTTCTTGGCCCATGATTGAACAATATCACCGTGTTGCATTTCAACTAAGTGAAGTAGTAAACCCTCTATATCTAAGATATGAATCGTCCGTTGTTGCTTCAAGGTAAATAGTAACTGAGTAGGGGCTGGTTGATGGCTTTGATGAGGCCCCATAAAAGGTTGAATAGACAAACTTTCTCTTTCAAATGAAATATTTCACTTTAAAAACAACATATTTCTTTCTTTTGGCTCTAAAAAGAAACACAGATTGTTTTGTTGATATTCATTTTCAAACCTTAAAACAATATTGATGATTGTAGTGTTCAACATTTTATCACTATAGAAATCCAAAAGAATCTTAAATTGGCATCACAATACGAAAAAACCTTGTGATTATGAGAGTAGGGAAATTTGTCAATATACAAGTAAGCTTTAAAGCTGTCCAAGTCAATTGATACAATTGGTCTAAAAACCAATGGCGAAGTACAATTAGGTGACATTTTGTCTAAAAAACAATGGTTAAATATCAAGAAAAACTCAAACACTCTTTGTGTGAATTGTTTTTAGTGAGACAAAATTTTGCAAGGTAACCCATGGCTATTCTTAGAGGTTTCTTATTTCATATGAATGAAATGGTCCAAATTCCCTATGACATACTCCTTCAAATAATAATCTGGATAAAATCCGCAAGTAACCATGATGATGTGAGTGTTTTGAGTCAAAATACAAATATTATTTACAGAAGTACGTATTGAGAAGTCAACATGATTTCTAGTGAGTAGTACCTTAGTGTTTGAGAAGATTGTGCTCATTTAGTAGCTTCTTCACAAAAGCCTTGGCTGTTACAGCCTTCAATGATGGTGTGACACAACCCAGATTCCTTGCTTAGGATATTAATTTTTCTCCCTTCATCATATCAATATTGGTTTTTTCTTTAACCATTATTTCTACTATTTTGTTCCTCCTCATCTCCTTTTCCCTGCTTGGATTAGTTGACTCCTCCTGCTTGCCGAAAAGGTCACCTAGCTTCTCAAACATTGGTAGCTTATTTGTGGTTATCTCCTTTTGCAACCATCTTGAGTGTTGATCTTTCCAATAGTCCATGAGACCTTTCTATTCATTGTCATTGAAAATCAGGGCTTTTCCATAACTATTAGAGCCAATGAACTCAAACACGTCTTTTCTATCATCAAGTTGCAACAAGTACGGAAGAAAATATTATATGAGAAGATTATCAACCATATTTTCTTCATCAAAATCTGAAGGAAATATGCATTTATTTGTAGGTGAAACACAACATTTGTATAGATATCGTCAACAAGAATTATTCTGTGTGGATCACATTCAAAGCATGCAAATATTTTTTCCAATGGATTAAACATAGCTGGAACCTGAGGATTATCTGGTCTAAATACTTTCACACCTTTGGGACATAGCAAGATTCTTGAGACCAAACTATAAAAAATGGCAATATCTCTTATGCAGTGCTTTAAGGTGTTCTCAACATCTTGTAAACATTAGCTTCTCTAGTGGTTGACCCTATTCCAACATTGAATCTCTTCAATATGGTCTTTCAAAAGTAGATGCACCCTTACCGTAACAGAATATGCCTTCGTGAATAATATTGAATAGATTGGCATGAATTGATGATGGTTGTTGACTTTGTTTCAATAGTAGACCATTCAAGTTTAATATTACTATCAACATGGATCTGTTAAGATTTGGTGAAACCAAATTAGTTGCATCAACAACACTCTCTTGCACATCTTTTTTGGATTGCATAATTGAAAGTTTTCACCCAAGGATTCCTTTGATGAAAGATGCAACCAAGAGGCCTCAGGTATTTGCATTTCAGTATCAATAATTGGAATCGATTCTTCAAGTGAGACCTTTGTGGATACATGTAATCGTTGTTGGGTGGAAGCATTCCTTATCTATCCCATCGTCAATCCTTGAATCTAAGCAAAAAACAATGAAAGATCACACAATAACCTTCTAGAGGATGACATATTACCAAGCAATATTTTTTGACGTGATTATTGACATCCACATAATCATCACTTTTTCTGAAACATTACTGCTCCATGTCTATTATGCAAGAAAAAAATACATAGAGTGTAAATCTATCCAAAATCTAAGTATTTTAATTTTGTTGCGTACATCCTTGAAAAAGACTTAAGGTTATAAGCCCATAGTCCTAGATATTTGTATCACTATCCATTCAATCAATACTCTTAAGTAAGTTTTCTAAGGATGGCTGCATCTTTAATTCACCACTTTGCCAATCTAAACAAGTTCTTGGAGGGGAGAAAGGAAATTTTCAATCCACAATCAGGCCACCTTAAGAAAGTTTTGGAAGGGAAAGTTCTTCATCCTCTATTTAGTGCTTGGATTTACAAAAAATGTTGAGGAAGGTTTGGTGCTAACTACATCATAGTGCGGAAGGGGAAATGGATCCTAAATCCACCATCTTCCCATTACATATAGTTTTTGCGATGAAGGATGCATCCTAAATAAAGTCAAGGTCGTTCTAAATGATGTTTTGAATGGTGGTGTGCATCCTATATATTGAATCAAAAAAAGTTGTGGATGTTAGGAAATAAGACGTAGCTAAATAGATAATTGAGTAGATTACTTAATGGAGAGAGACAGATTTATATACACGAGATTATAGAGTAGAGAGAGAGAGAGAGAGTACACACGATATACGTGGTTCACCCATTGTGGGCTACGTCCACGGGAAAAGCAGCCACTCAATGGATTTAGTACTTCAAAACAAGAAGTAGTTTACAAAGGGATTATACCCTTAATGGAGCTCCCGCCTTGCTTCACTCTCACCACCTCACACTCACCTCGTTGCATCAACTTCACACTATGAAATGTGTGTAGAAATGGCCTCCTTTTATAGGCCAAAAGGGCTGCCATCTCTTATGAGAGACAGCCATGTGTAGCCGCCCTTGTGCGAATAAGTCCAAATCGGACCCTCCAATCCGCCCATGTCTGGCCACCCTTGAGAAGACATGTCCTCTTTTGAATTCGGCCACCGGCCATTGAATTCGGCCACTGGCCACCGGCCATTGACTTACGACCACCGGCCATCGGCCATTGACTTCCGACCACCGGCCATCGGTCATTGACTACCGGCCACCGGCCAACCGACCGGTTGTTTTCCGACCACTTTCCGGCCGCCTTCTTGCCATAATATTCCGGCGAAAAAAAGTCTCAGGGGCCTCCGCCCCCGAGGCCTTTAAAGTTGTCCCTGATTCTTGTCCATGAAAATTTTGGTTTCCGGTGAGTGATTTTCCTTCACGCACGATGGCTTCTCCTCATAATGGGGGCCTTGCAAATGTGCACTTTTACCACAGAAAATTACAAGGGTAAATCAGGCTCCATACTTAACAGTGGACTCATCCTAAATCCACCATTTTGCCAATCTAGAAACCATGGAAGAGTAGATACTAGCTCAATCAAAGATTCAATCATAGTTGTTGAAGTGTCCATCCATCCAAGGTCCACCACTTGGCCAATCTAAATGGCTTCCGTCAGAGTGAGTGTATTCTAAATCCACCACAAAAGTTTTTCAAATGCTTCACATTGTGCAATGCCCAACAAATTGTATTTTGACCATGTTTGGCATACTTTGCAAACAAGACTGTAACTGCACATAGTCCTTATTATTCAAAAAATAAAGGATCACACATTGTGGTTCTGTTGACCCAGATGACCCACATGCAATAGCCATAATGCCATCTTTGAGATCTTTGAATCTTTCAATTGACCATTGTAGATTGATCTCCATATCATGTATGTTGTCCAAGATACACAATCCTATAGGGAAAGGACTGTTTAGATGGCACTCTAAGTAAGATCCTTCCTCCATTTTAAGACTGGAAACATATATAGACCATGGAAGGTCTATAATTGAATTTTCTTTGTCTTTCACAACGTTGATCATCCATTGGATATACTTTCTTGCCTCTTTTGAAAAATCAATTTTCTTTGTACCACGATGTCAATCAAGTATCACAGAGTGTCAAAAAATGGAAGTAAACAACATCATTAATGTTGTATGTGGTAGAAAGATCCTCCAAATTTTCACATGGATTCTTCTCATTGAGCACATTGAATTGCTCAAGCAACCGATCATGAATAATTTGATCTTATTTCAGTTTCTTGATAGGATCAGACATGTCTATTACACTTGATGTATCCTTTACACCATTAGACAAAACAATCCTTTGAGTCTCTATTTCTTTTTGAATCTTCTCTACTTCATTTTTGTATAGACCACACAAATATGTAAAAATTCTGGCCCTTGGTTTCTTATTCACTCTCTCTAATTTCTCTATGATCGTCAACCATCTATCATAAATAGGATCAAAGTAAGTGACCATATGAGCTTGTTTGGTGATGAATGATGCACCAGTAGCGATCCTTGCCATTTTGAGAAATGCTTGCAAAACCAAAAACAAATAAAATGTAAGACTTACAGTTGTTTTCTCATTATATATCCATGAGAGAGAAAGGAGAAATAAATTTACATCTGAAGGTGTGTGAGATTCCTCACCTTCCTTTTCTCCAATGTTTGGATGTGATGGGCATTTTTGAAATATCCAGTGTTTGGTGGACACAGCAAACTGACACGGAACAGGTAGATGTACACCAAACCCTGTAATAATCGCTCATTTTTTGAATGAAGCTGTGTAATTCAGCTAATGAAAATGTAATACATTTTGGCATTCCCTCTCAGCCTCTCTGAATCTACACCCTTGTAAGTGGTGGAATGGCCGTGGAAAACTTCCCTTAGCCTTTAAGTCAAAACCCTTAGTTTGAAGAAAGGGGGGATCATTAGCTAAGGAGAGTTTTTACATTCAAGGAAGCCTCTTGCTGCTACAAGTTGTAATCCACTTTTCTCCTGGATTGATAATCAAAATTCATTTCCAAATAGCAAATTGTGTTCCTTGTCTCTTGCTCTACAATCTAAGTATAGCCATTCTCAATTCTGCTATGGTTTGGGACGCATTGCTTGTGAGCTAAATGCATTGATTTGAAGGTTAAAATGGTTGTTTTTTGATGTTTTGGCCATGGATAAGTGTTTCTATGCTTAAGGGGGACCTTTCTGTATAGTTCTGTTCAGTTTAATGCACATTTTTTGTGATGGATCATGATTTATGTACCTTTTCAGATGGTTGCAGAACTTGGTAGGATTGTGCCTCTAGGTGTTGTAATACTTATCCTTAAGTTTTATTGCATTCCAAATTCATTTCGATGCCCAAAAGGCATGATGACCTAGAGCAATGAGATTGGACGCATACTAATTTTCTGACTAGGAAGTGGTTGATTTGCTTTTGTCTTAGTATGAGTAGCTCTCTGAGTTTAGTTTGGTGAGATTGACACTTTCATTAAGTCTTCGTGCCCCATCTCGAGTTGATTTCTTGCATATTGATATTATGTTAATACAAAAGAGCTATGCTGCAGATGTACATCACAGCAACCCGCTAACATTGGCGCCGTTGCTGGGGAAAGCGATCCTTAGGTGGTGAGTGACTCAATGTACAAAGAAATCCCTTCCGAAGATTTTGACACCCGTTCTGCTTACACATAGACAGTAAAGCAGCTAGACATAGGTTTAGTGCTTATTAGAGACTAGAGTCTGAGACTAGCAAGTGTTACTCCTTATGAGCAAAGAAAACTGTGAATGAAGTACAAGAGAGTATTTCGTTCTTTGATTTTTCCAGGCTTGAAAAGGACTATTCTACCACACACTTTGTTGTCGTTTTTGTACTGTTAAATCCATTTATGTTTGTGGATTTAATTCAATTTATAGGATTAGGTTAAGTAACAATTTACACCATCATCGGGGCCAAAAGAACCGAGGAAAAAACTGTCAAAAACCTTATTTTAATGTTGAAGACCATAATTTTGAAAAATTGAAAAATTGATGGTCAAAGCTTCAAAACTGAACCAAACCCAAAAAAAACCTTCAGAAAGGGATAGACACACTTGCTAAAAACAGGCTATGCAAAAAAATCACAATTTGCCTGTCGCAATCCATATACCTTTATCGAAAAATGGGATAAAAATGTTTCCTTTGCTTAGAATAGGCTCTCAAGCACCAGAACCTTGAGTCTAGTTAGTAATAGAGTGCTAAAACGGAACTTTTACTTATCCAAATTCAAAAAGAAAAGAGAATTGAGATCAACTAGAAGCAGGGAACCAGCAGAACCAAAAACATGACCAGATGCTTTCCAACATGGTCACGATCCATGTACCAGGTAGACATTTGAGAGTGAATTTGACTAGTGCACTCATGATTACTAAGGGAACAACTTTTCCAAAAAGAGCCATAGAAAAAAAGTGAAAAAACCTGATCAAAATACCAAAAAAGGAGTTGTTTGCAAAAAACCGCAAAATAGACACAAAATCTTGCTTTTGATTTGAAAAAGTTGATCAAATCCAAAAAGATTTGGAGAATAGCATCACCAGACCTTTTATCACAAACTCACAAAATATCAGTCCAAAATCTTGCCAACGTGGATTGCGATCCATGTACCTTTTTGCAATTTTGAACTGATATTGGGCAAGTAGAAAAGTGATAACATTTGTACCTTCTCCCAAGGGACCCTTATCAGAAAAGTTCAAAAAGAGGGCAAAAGCGGCAAAAATTAGATCAAGGGGGAAACCACTGGAATAACCCTAAAAATGACTTTTGGCTTATCTAAAAAACTCCAAAACATTCAAAAATCATATAGCCAGCGTCAGTAGGCCAAGGACTAGGTGTGGTTTGAGTTTCTGTACATTCTGACAATAAGGTACATGGATCACGATCCATGTCTTTGACACATTTTGATACAAAAGTTTCACCATAGCTAGAGGGCATCACAGAGAGTCTAGTGGTCCTTCCAAAATTAAATTTGGATACAAAAAACCATACCAAAAGGCCAAAACTGACAGGAACTCTTGCAAAGTGACAGAATTGACCTAGCTTCCAATCTAGAGGTTCATTTCTACAAAATTGATACCATAAGACCACCTAATCATCTTGAACCTGATGGTATCAAGAAAAGTCCATTTGGCTTCCCAACATGGATTGCGATCCATGTTCTTCTGAGTCAGAACAGAAGCAAAATTTCACCACACAAAGAGCTAGACCACAGAACCTTGGTGGCTCTTCCAAAATTAAAATTGGACCTAAATTGTTGATGTTGTGTGAGGAATTTTGTGCTATTGAAAAACCTAGCTAAATTTTGTCGATTAAAATCTAGAACTAACAGGAACGACTGTAACTTTCACAGCTATCAAGAATTTATGACAAATTGCAAGTACTAGAGGATACTAACTAGCAAGTAAGATCAACCAGGGAATCCAACTAGCTAATGAGGTAACTTGGTTTGGATTTTGCAATACCAATTGTTCATGAATTTGCGATCAAGAAGATTGTACCAGAATAGGAATCCCAACATCTTGGACCAAGGGAGAAATCACTGAACTGAAGGAAGCATGAATGAAAGACCACCGCAGCCCTCAGAGCCCATTTTAGAGGAGAGCTTCTCTCACACTTCGTCAAAAAGATCATACAGCCTCATGACTGAAGATTCTAACAAGCTGAACCCTAAGGGAACAACTTCAATGGGGTCAGATCCTTCTCAATCTGCATCTAATGTATGACTACTGTATTTGAAGTTTCAATTTTAAAATGTGCTTAAGGCCGAAATCTATAAGGATGGAATGGACCGCTACTGTGTTAAGTTGGAAAATAAGACGAGTGAGCTCAAAGACCTTGTAGATGTTGATTATGGCAAGGATAGATATTTCAATAGGGAGGGAATGATGTACTAGTGGTTCATAACCCCTTTATTGTGAATAAATGGGGGATGACTGACACCAACGAAAAAGTAGATCACGAGCTGGAAGATGAGCCACCCAAGATGGATAAGCAAAACACAGTGCTCAGATGCACTAATGAGACATATCATCTTAATACAGACAACACATATGTGGGGTTATATAAGTTTAATGATGGAGAACAAACACTCTATTATAGATGTGACGAACCCCGCATCAAGGAACTGACTGACGGTAAAAATCTATATGTTTTTTACGTACATGAAAGGTAGAAGTATTCAAGTAGTCATTATAGACAAGTATGCCGAAAAGTACTCCCCGATGGATCGTAAGGAGTTGAAGAGATATACATATTTTGGGGGACCACTTCACCAATACTATGTAAATCGGAAAGAGGTGAAAATCACGACTACTTAGACAAGACTTGAGACTACGCATGTGAGTCCAGCGAGAACCAGGGTTGAAGATTATTTTGGACATGAACAGGTCCCAAACACAGGGCCTTTAGGATCAACAGGGTCTAGGGCTTCCATGAACACACATAGGAGCAGTATTGCTCCTGACATAACTTACACCACTAGAATCCCTCCGACTATTACACGAGATCGACTTGACGAATGTATAGCAAATAGGATACCACTAGTAGTTCCAAGAGGAGATTATGAACCTATAGAAACCAGACCTAGAGATCCAGGTCTTATAAGAATGGTTGCGAAGTCCACACGTATGCGACCATCTCAAGTGGCAAAATGCATACCCAAAAAATATAGTGGATCAGAAGATCCTTATGCCCATGTTTCGATCTTCCATCAAGTGTTGAGAGAGAAATAGGTAACTCATTTCCATACTCAATATGAAGGATTTGGGTTGATGTTAGAAGGGACTGCTTTGACCTGGTTCCAACCATTAAATAGCTTGGAATTGCCAAGTATAGAGCAACTTCTCTGAAAGTTCGCTGAGGAATTCTCAAAGAGAGGAATCAAGCATAACATTGTCTCCTAGATCTATGCATTTAAACAAAAGGAGAAAGAAAAGGTGACAGAAGCATCGCTTCGTTTCAAGAAGTACATAGAAAGATTCCCTACTCAAAAACTACCTTATGATGAAAGACTATCAGTCCTTTTCATACAAGGATTGTGAAATGAGACACTCAAAAAGGACCTGCACTTAAAGGCATGTGTAACTTTTGAGCAATCCATGTATGAGGGTTGTATCTTGTAGATAATTGCAAGGCATATGGAGAGGTGACTAAAGGCACAAATCAGGGAATGAATAGTACCTCTTCAACTATTAATGAGTCCACAATGAAATTGGGCGGGCAAAACCCAGTTGTGCCGGATGCTCATAAGACGACCGAGGAAGTGATCAGAAGGATAAACCAAGGAAACAGTGCGAAGACAAACACACAACAACCTCCCACCCAGAAATGTATATAGTGCACTATTTTATAGGCTTTAGACTAAGGTCTATGGGAGGAATGAAAGGTCACTGTGAGGGAGGAGCCAAAGGGCATGGGAAACTTATAAAAGAAATCCTTCTATTGTAATGATGGCATCTCAATGAATGAACACGTTTTAGCATGTCTCTCTCTCTTTCTCTCTCACGTCGTGCCTCTCACGCTCTTTCTCTAACTGCCAAGCGCCATCCCTCTCTATCTCTCCCCCTCTTACACATGGTGATCCCTTCTAGTGTATCTTCTTTTAGGGATGGGAACAAATTCAAATAACCGTGGAGGAAATGATGTGACGGTTACTTCGGAGGTTTGAGAGCTTTCAATGGACATGGCACGAGTTTGAAACTCCTTTTTGTAGTTTTGTGCAGGCAAAAGAAACATTGAGACTTACCCTGGGCACCATCAAGCCTTAAACCCTCGTCGACAAAGAGTCCAAATGCAGAACCATTAGGGTGACACCACGCTGTTGTGTATATTGCATTCATAATAACATTATGTAACTATTGCTTTTGTTGTGAGGGCTCAATCACATGCAAATAAGGCAATCGGCACTCCTCTGGTGCACCGATTAATATCTTCTTGTTGAGCCCCAGCGGTGCAACAGTGGAGTAATGTCAAAGCATGCCGAGAAAGGGTCGTGTTCAAGCCTGTGATACTACAGAATGGTTGCTGAGCTTTTTTCTAAAACCAATTTTTGCTACTGCACGCTCGGAGGACTTGAACCTATGGAATGGCACAACTTGCAAAGGAGCCAACAAATCTGGTACTATGATTGTGTGTCCACACCTTGCAATTAGGCACATACATTGTGTGTTATAGAAAACCTCGACTGCGCCTGCGCTACTGCATCGTTTGCATGCCAAGATTTAAGGCTTCAAGATCTTTTTTCATGAATTAAATGCTTACATAGAATGCATTCACACTCTGATACAAAGATATGATATTTTTGCATTCAACAAAAATATTTTTTGTAGGGCCTGTTTTAACACAATTTTTGGAAATTTAAAGGAGTGTGTTGTGTAATTTGAAGTACAATGACAGCATGGGAGAAAAATGTAAGAAGCCTTGTATTTTTTTAGGGGAAAATGATCATAGCTTGGAAAAATGTCGCAATAAACCATCGTTACAATGTGGTCATGAGGACCATAAAGCCCATCAATTGCTCATTGACGTTATTAGAGCAGTTTTACATTTTAGACCATGACATTGCACAAAACAATTTGCATAAACCCAAGGCATGGGTAGCAGATTTTGTCAATGCAGCACAAAAAGCATATACATGGTTTTGCAAGCTGGAGGAGACAAATTCAATACATATCTGCATTTGAATCTCATCAAAGAGTTGCAAGAGAACACTCAAAGTCTACATGAGTGCCTTAAGGAGAGGAGACTTCTTAAAAAAGTGTTGAGAGCATGGCATATTGCAACAGATGAGAGGGTATTTGATGATGATGATGACCATGATGGACATGGGATTGGTGGCAAAATCATGGAGATTGGAGTGAAGAGAGAGGACCCTATGAGCCAAGAGAGCCAGGGAGAGTCCCCGAGTAGCTCTATACTCACATCTTGCACCATCCACCAAAGCATTGTGGGTCAAATTCCATCGATTTTTGGTGGAGAATTACATAGTTTTGATGTCGTAAATGATGATGATGACATGGATTTGTTTATTGAGTATCATGAGGTGGCTCAAGAAATTAATGATTACAACTCTTAATGTGGATGCGTTGTTGAAATTTGTGAAGAAACATTGAAAAAAAATCAAGATGAAAATGATCTCTCTTTTCTTGTTGATGACAAAAATGATGTCATCGATGCTTTTGTGAATTCTTTCACATTGGAAGAAGATTTTGGTGGCTTACATGATGTTGAAATGGTGACTAACCAAAATGATGTTTTTGTTGATGAAATTTTCAAACATGAACAACAAAGTTTGGTGTGTGTGAAGCAACCTATTTCACAAATTGATGGTATGTTGAATGAATGTTTGGTTGAGGCAATGTTGTGTGATGGGATATGTGTATTTATCCACACAGTTGGTGCCTATGTAAATCATGATGGGGCTTGTATGCTTATCTATGCTAGAAAAGGTGATGATGTTGTGGTTTTAAGCAAACTAATGCTTATTTTTGTCCATGATGATGTAAAGATCTTATGCCTTTTTCTCATTGTAAGCCTAGAAGGAGATCATGTTCAGTGTCTTGAAGTCCAAATTGGAGTTTATCTGATAGCGGGAAAAAGAGAAGTGCAATCGGGTGGCCTCTGTACTCGTGCACACTCCACAAACCACGCCTCATGCAAACAAGCAAAGAACAAAACAAAGGGGGAACCACCCTAAATTAAGAGGTTTAGGGACCTCACACATAGTGCACATAGGCAAGTGAGACTTCTGGCATCAAAACATATGGCAAAACACATAGAAACGAAGCTTAGGGACCTTATGTAGCATATATATACACAAGACATCAGCTTAACAATACAACGGCATCTGATCATACATAACAAGGATATAGAGAAGCAAGCCAAGGATGGCATAATCCCTTGTCAAAAACAATCAACCCAGCAAGTACGTATGATCCTACTAGCAACACATCAATACCTTAGAGAATGATGGTGAGGATGGTGGCCATGGAGCATGAGAGAAGACTCCTTATTTAGGTTTTAGGGCTAGTAATGTAGCATACTAGAGGGAGAGAGAGAGAGAGGGAGAGAGAGTAGAGCTCCATCCATACCTCCTCGTTGTGAGCAATGTCGTCATAGCTTCGTTGCTTGGTGAAGTGGGTGAAGTGTTGGTTTTGAGTGAGAGAAGGCCTCCTTATATAGGTTTTTGAGAGGGTTTAGGATTAGGGATAAACATGCTTTAATCCGCTGATTGGGGTTACTTTTTGCTTAGGGTGGTCAACAGATTGAGGTCACCTGATATGTCACCATCAAGATATTCTCTAGAGTGATGTGAGAGGGGAGGGTAAATGCTGATTTTTCTTATTGTGACACATGGGGATAAGGCCTTGACCAGCAATATTTACTGTCTGTAAAAAAGTGAAAACGGAGTATGCTGTGCTGTGAGTCCACACAAACATCCTCGTGTAAATTTCACTAGAAATTCACACCTAGAATGGGCTATTCTGTAAGATATAGGTTGTAGGCATGCATAAGAGCTCGTTCGCACGTATCTTCTGTCCATGGCACTTTTTACTCTTTGGTGCTTGTGAAGTAGATTTTTCTTCTCTTTCGAGATCCCTTGGACTAGAGTATCCTCATCTCCCCAACAACTGACTGTGCCTTTATTGCATCTTCAGAAGGGGTCCTAAAAACCATGCATCATATAGCCCTCCCCCTTAAGCTAGAGGTATTTGATGCCTCTAGCTGTAGGTTGTGCTACAATAGGGTTCTCTTGAATACTTACCCACCTGGTACCAATTGAATTTGCTATGTTACTGCTTTCTTGGCTGATGCACCCTGTTTAGTCCTTTCTGATGAATAATTGTATCCATCCATGACTAACAACTGGTCTCCTAGACCCTTGAAAGCCATACCCCATCCATTGTCAATATCCACTTTCACTGGTAGCATTCTCTTTTTTTCTTTTTTTCTTCTTTTTTTTCCCTTTTTTTTTTTTTTTTTTTTTGAAACGACTATGTACATGATTGTTACCTTAGTTGGAGCTCGAATATGATGAGCTCTCCTCTGAACCATCCTTAGCATTGATTTCACCAGCATATGGCTGTGAAAGATGACATTGGTAGGCCTTCAATCGCCAACCATTTACCGGGGTCTGATGTACCTTACCATCTAGGTCACCTAGTTGGTAACTACCATTTGAGAACCTCTGTATCACTACAAAAGGGCCTTCCCACTTAAGCAAGAACTTACCATCCTTCCTGCGATCAAAGCGATTGTCGTATCTGAGCACTAAAGAACCTTCCTTGATACCTTTCTTGACAAGGTTGCGATTGAACTTCTTTCGTTTCTTCTCTTCCTGGGCTGCATAGTACTTCACTGCTGACTCTCGATCTAGCCCTAACCTCTCCAAATCAATGATTCTTCCTTCCACCTGCTTCTCTTGACTATCCTCTTGATGTGCTTTTAGAACTCGGAGGCTCGCTAGCTCCACTTCTATAGGCCCAAAGTGCTGCATCTAGGTGAAACGGTGTATATCCCAAGGATGTTTTAAAGGATGTTTTGTAGGCCCAAAGTGCTGCATCTAGGTGTTTGTCCCATGCCTTAGGATGTAAATGCACTTGCTTAGTGATGATTTTACATATAAGACCATTTACCTTTTCCACAAGACCATTGCACTGAGGGTAGTATGGTGTAGAGTGCCTGCGCTTGATTTTTAACTTGCTCATCAATTGCCCGACTAAATCAGCTCGAAATCCCGGTCCCCTATCCATGAGAATCTCCAAAGGTGTGCCAAAACGGCAACAAAGGCATTCAAAAATGAAATCACTCACGTCCTTGGCTATGATGCGCTTTGTGGGACGAGCTTCTGCCCATCTGGTCATGTACTCCACCCCCATAATGATGAATTCCTTCCTTGATTGAGTGCAAGGTAGTGGCCCTATTGCATCTATCCCCCATTTTTCAAATGGCCCATAGGTTTTGATTGGATGATGATTTTCATGGGTAAGACGCCTTGGTCCAGCTTTTTAGCAAACCTCACATGTGCGGCACCAATGTTGTACATCTCGATGGAGGCTTGGCCACGTGAACCCTGCTTGTAAAATCTTTCTGCTAGTAATCTCTTGTGCAAAGTGGCCACCACACACACCTTCATGACAACTAAACAAAATATCCTTTATCTCTTGGGATGCAGGAACTCTCCTTAAGACAGCATCTTTACCTCTACAATACAAGTCCTCATTCACTAAGCTATAGCTGGTAGCCTTTTTTGCCAACCACCTACATTCACTTTTACTCATACTAGAGGGTGCTTCACAATGCTCAAGAAAGTAAAGTAAATCATGCATCTCCTCCTTTCCCTGGTATAAAGGACTTTTCACAAGGATAGTACCTACTATGAGAGTTTGTAGTTCTTCACCTGCTAAGGCATCTGCTTCTCGATTTTGATCTCTAGGTACAAAGTGCACTCGAGCTTCTTTAAAACCCTTCAACAAGGCCTTTGCTTCCCTCATCTTAACAGACAATTTGTCATTTTTACAGGCCCATACACCAACCATTTGCTTAACAATCAACATGGAGTCACCAAAAACATTTAGCTTTGTGATGCCCTGAGAAAGACAACATTGCAACCCTAAAACAAGGGCATGGTACTCTGCCTCATTGTTAGAATGAACCTCTTTTAGATGAAACCCTTTTGCAAAGATCTTCTCCTTCTCTGGACCTAATATTACTATGCCTGCTGATGCCTTGTCTTTGGTCCTCTTGTAAGCCCCATCAAAATACAGACTGTGTGCTCCCAGTAGAACTTCAGGCTCCGGGATAGGCGGTACCTTACTAGGTGCCTCTTTCTTGGCCTTATCATAACACCTTTGTGTGAGGACATCTGCCAAACAAGCACGGGTGGAATCCTCTACTTGTAGTGTGTAGTCAAACTCTTGAAGCTGCACCACCCACTTTTCTATTCTTTGAGGCAATTCCATGTGTTGTAGGGCATATGGAAAAACCTCCTCAGTTGTGATCACCACAAATTGTCTCGGAAGTAAGTAAGCCCGAAACTTCTCCACTGCAAACTTAAGAGCTAGCACCAATTGCTCAGTTGCGCTGAAACCCTTTTCAGCAGCTGTCATCACTCTACTAGAGAAGTAGAGTGGTCTCATGAGAGATGTCTTTGGGTCTTTTTGCATCAAGACAGCTCCTAGGGCTTCTGGACCTGCACTAGGATTTACATAGAATAATTCACCCCATGTGGGTTGTAGGACGACAGGCAATGAGCTCAAAATGGTTTCAACTTCTTGAAAGCACCTTTCACCCTCCTCACTCCATGTCAATGTAGTGTGTTTAGTGAGCTGCTACAAAGGATAGATTGCCTGAGAAAGGAGATGGATGAATCGTCCCATGTAGCGAACCTTTTGAATGAATGAGACTAGTTGCTTCACGTTTGAAGGAGTAGGTAAAGCTAACAATGTCTTTACCTTTTCAGAGTCAGCCTCAATACCATCTTGAGACACAACATGGCCTAGTAGAGTGACCTTGGTCTCACCTATGTGGCACTTGTCTTTATTCAATTGCCCACCCAATTGGGCCACACGGGTGAAACCTTCATCAACCTTGGACAGATGTACTTCCCTAGAGCTGTAAATGCAAAAATCATCAATGAAGACTCGTATGGACTTACCAAAGTAAGGTTGAAACACCAAGTTCATAAACCTCTGGAAAGTAGTTGGGGCATTAGTTAAACCAAAAGGCATAACTCTATAAGAAAAACACCCCCAAGGTGTTATGAAGGTAGTCTTTCTTTGGTCTTCATATGCAATTCTGATTTGGAAGTAGCCTGAGTACCCATCACACACTGTGTACCTTTCATGACCAGCCACTTCATTTAGTATTTCATCTTGAAAAGGCAAAGGAAAATGGTCCCTTTTTGTGGCTGCGTTTAGAGGCTTGTAATCCACACATACCCTCCACTTCCCATTTTTCTTTGGTGCTACCACAACTGGAGACACCCACTCAGAATCTTCCACTGGGTAGATAAATCCTGCCTTGAGTAATCTTTTTACTTCTTTTAAGAGTGCATCTTGTTGCACTAGCCCTAATCTCCTTAGCCTTTACACCACTGGTTTGGCACCATCCTTTAATTGGATATGGTGTTGGGTTACCGCCACTCCTTTAATGTGCTCGTAATCAGTTATAAAGAGGCCAACATGCTTCTTTAGTACCTGCAAATAGGGTTCTCTCTCTTCTTCTAGTAGGTCCTTAGCTAGCATCTCCTCTAAGCCTGTGGCTTCTTCCTTGTTTAGAGAGTCTTGACCACCTTCTCCTTCTGGGTTTCGTAGTATTATACCCATGACTTCCAAAGAGCTAGCATCCTCCTCAGATGACTCATCCTCAGATGAAGAGAAGCTGCTTGTGCTCCATTCATCCATAGAAGTCTCCATCTAGCTATCTCCATATCTCCTCTGGAGGCTCATGGCGGCGAAATTCTTCGATGAAGGCCATCTTTAAGGACTCCCAGTCTCTTCTTTCTTCAGGTGCCAAATTTTGATACCATAATTTTGCACCTTCCCTCAAGACCAAAGAAAAGGCCCTTAACTTAGTAGCTTCGTCAGCCCTTCCCGATACCAGAAAGGCCATTTCCAAATTATCCAAAAAGTCTGGAGCAACCTCCCCAGGCTTACCATAAAAATTAGGGAAGGCCATAAGTGAGAGAGTAAACAATTACACAAACAGCTCTAATTTATTTTAAAATAGAGTATGGTAATTACAATTTGGAGCTTTAGCACAACTTAGCTCAAAATAGGATGAAGATCAACACATCAAAGGAATGGTAATAGTTTAGTAAGGGTAGAATGACAGGATGAGGAGAGCTCAAGATTTCCCCAAGTCTCTCAGCTCCAAACAACAGGGCTATTCTTTGCTGAGAAAAGATTTTTCTATCAATACAAATATTCACACGGATATGACGCACAAAATGGAAAGGAAACATGCGGGGATCATCATTCTCATTATTGGCATCCATACTTACACACAAGAGCCTAGCTTAGTTGCACCACCTTGGGACCAATGAGCCTGATCAGCCACAGAAGGTCAGCACCTCGGATCACTTCGACTCTTCCTGATGCATCTGTGAAGACGCAAGGCGTGATGGCAACACTTTGTACAATGATGAGCCTTTTAGCAAGCAACAATTGGATGCTATTACCATAATCAGCATGACAAATGAAAGTGACACCATTAATGTGCAGCACATCATCAACTAAGATAGTTTCCTTAGATTGAGATAACTTCTTGAAAATTAGCAGCAAAGGTAGGGCAGGGAGGCTTTTCACCCGGCCTCAGAAGCACATTGGACAATATCCAAAGTGATCTTCACGCGGACAGGAGGTTGGCTTGGGATTGGTGGTGTCTGGATTCACAAAGTGCACTGGGAGCACTCGCAAACGGGCAGCAATCTTGTAGGCAAGCCTTCGCCTCTTTGCTTCAGGAGGATTTAGGGGTGAGATTTGTGGTTGCAAGTTGGAGGTTGAAGTTGGTTGCTCACTAGCCTTTTTCTTGTCTGTAGTGGTCATGTAATCCCTTATTAATGAGATTAAGCCAAATGTTATCTTACGCTTGAGCACGCGCTGCGGCCTTGGGCCACTTAGGTGTAGAGGTGATCTTCCTCCTCTTAGTCGGCTCCTCAGGAAAGAGAGGTCTGGTGATGCTTTCTCTTCCCTTAATGTGTGTCACAGTACCTTCGTGTATGTTGATGTAGAATATTTCAAGCTCGTGTGCGTTGGAGGTTTCTGGAGCACTCATAGGTTGAGAGGAGAGGTATATCAAGCTCTTCTTCTTACTCTCCTTCGTTGGCGACGATCACGAACAAGGCATGTAGAAGAACTTACTTCTTGAATTTCAATGACACTGCAACCTGGTAACAAGACCTCGATGAAAGCTTTTAAGGCCTTTAAAGCCTCCTCCTCTTCTGTTCTCCAATTTGCAAACTCCTCACGCCATTCGTCCATGTTGTAGATTTCACATCTTCATTGCTTGTGGATTGAAGGTATGTGTAGCCCTCCTCAGTGGGGGCACCAAAATGATAGTGGGAAAAAGAGCAGTGCAATTGGGTGGCCTCTGTACTCGTGCACACTCCACAAACCACGCCTCATGCAAACAAGCAAAGAACAAAACAAAGGGGGCACCACCCTAAATTAAGAGGTTTAGGGACCTCACACATAGTGCACATAGGCAAGTGAGACTTCCGGCATTATGATGGCATCAAAACATATGGCAAAACACATAGAAACAAAGTTTAGGGATCTTATGTAGCATATATATACACAAGACATCAGCTTAACAATACAACGGCATCTAATCATACATAACAAGGATATAGAGAAGCAAGCCAAGGATGGCATAATCCCTTGTCAAAAACAATCAACCCAGCAAGTAGGTATGATCCTACTAGCAACACATCAATACCTTAGAGAATGATGGTGAGGATGGTGTCTATGGAGCATGAGAGAAGACTCCTTATTTAGGTTTTAGGGCTAGTAATGTAGCATACTAGAGGGAGAGAGAGAGAGAGAGGGAGAGAGAGTAGAGGTCCATCCATAGCTCCTCGTTGTGAGCAATGTCGTCATAGCTTCGTTGCTTGGTGAAGTGGGTGAAGTGTTGGTTTTGAGTGAGAGAAGGCCTCCTTATATAGGTTTCTGAGAGGGTTTAGGATTAGGGATAAACATGCTTAAATCCGCTGATTGAGGTTACGTTTTGCTTAGGGTGGTCAACAGATTGAGGTCACCTGATATGTCACCATCAAGATATTCTCTAGAGTGATGTGAGAGGGGAGGGTAAATGCTGATTTTTCTGATTGTGACACATGGGGATAAGGCCTTGACCAACATTTAAGAGCAGGTAAGGTGGTTGTTGAAAATGGAGGTTCTACACATGTTAGGGGGGGACCTGTGGGGGGGAGGTGGCAGCTGGGTCCTCCTGAATATCAAATTCTCAAAAAATCCTCAACCATGGCTTCTTTTGACATGTGTTCTTTGAAAAAATCAGCATGTCTCTTTTCAACTCAAAAGTCTTTATCCCTGTTGACTCACCTTTACCATAAGATTTTCCCCTTTTCTCCTCCTGTAACTGCATTGTTGATGCCCAATCACTGCTTCTAGTAACAGTGAACTGTTACCTACCAAATACTTATGGTGCAGTAAAAAATATTTACCATGGGTTAAAAAAGTTACTGTAGGTGATTTGTATTTACCATGTAGGTAAAAAATATTTACTGTCTGTAAAAAAGTGAAAACGGAGCATGCTGTGCTGTGAGTCACACAAACATCCTCGTGTAAATTTCACTAGAAATTCACACCTAGAATGGGCTATTCTGTAAGATATAGGTTGTAGGCATGCATAAGAGCTCGTTCCCACGTATCTTCTGTCCATGGCACTTTTTACTCTTTGGTGCTTGTGAAGTAGATTTTTCTTCTCTTTTGAGATCCCTTGGACTAGAGTATCCTCATCTCCCCAACAACTGACTGTGCCTTTATTGCATCTTCAGAAGGGGTCCTAAATACCATGCATCATTATCTTTGCACAAATAACATGGAGCTAATGTTTTTGGATTTCAATGTGCTTGTTGAAAGCATATCTTTACAAATTGCAGCCAAAGCTCACAATCATTTTGAAGAAGTGTTTGTCAAAGCAAAGGATATTTTGTCGAAAAAATTTGATCCTTGTTTGCAAAACAATGAAGCTTATTTTGAAGTGATTGGCTCAAAGATGGAATCTACTCAATGGAGTGGAAATTTTCTCATTACTTTATGGTTCTACAAGTTTTTTTTTGTATGAGCTCTCATGGATGTTGATTTACTTGATGGGTTCCCAGCCCTGACATGTTGCCAATAAATGGTACACTTGTATTTTCACTTTTGGTGAGAAGGCACATTATTCCCGGTTTGGTGATTGTAATGCAGCATATAGCTTTAGGGAATGTATTTGTGCATCTTGGATTAAGTTCCAGGCACTGTACTTTATATTTTCTAAATGCTTTGGGGGAAATAGGGCGGTGTTTCATGGACTATTGTGGTGTATATGTGTACCTTGGAGTAGACTCCAGGCACTGCACTTTGCATCATAGTATTCTATGAGCATTG